>NW_024736650.1:6389123-6508056 GCF_018991925.1 Homarus americanus
GTGTACTCATGCTGACATCTAGTGTACTAATGCTGACATCTAGTGTACTCATGCTGACATCTAGTGTACTAATGCTGACATCTAGTGTACTAATGCTGACATCTAGTGTACTAATGCTGACATCTAGTGTACTCATGCTGACATATGGTGTATTCATACTGACAAACATGTGCTAACGTGCTAACATACGTACTCATACTGACTTGTTGAGGTAGTCATGCTGATAGCTGACACATTTGAGCTGTTATGCTTACGTATTCGTCCTGACATGCAGAGGTTATCACCCTGACATACTGACATACTCACCTTGACATACTGACATACTAATCTGACATACCTAATTACCCATTGTGTTATACTCATCTGCCCTGGAGCATAAAAGCTGCTGGCGTAATCTTAGACAATAATGTACAGTACAGCACAATAATCTGTCAGGCGGACACACGATAATTGACAGAGAGGAAGAGGAGGGGAAGGAGGGGGAGGAGGGGGAGGAGGAGGAGGAGGAGGAGGGAGGGGGGGGGAGGAGAGAAGCAGGAGGAGGAGGAGGAGGAAGAGGTGGAGGAGAGAAGAGGAGAAGTGTGGCTCTTTTATCGTGTCCCTCCATGCAAGATAAGACTAGTGTATGTATTAACTCAGGTATACACACTTAAAGACTCGTGTATGTATAACTCAGTATATACACTTAAAGACTAGTGTATGTATAACTCAGGTATACACACTTAAAGACTCAATACACACCTAAAGACTGGTGTATGTATTAACTCAGGTATACACACTTAAAGACTAGTGTATGTATTAACTCAGATATACACACTTAAAGACTGGTGTATGTATTAACTCAGGTATACACACTTAAAGACTAGTGTATGTATTAACTCAGGTATACACACTTAAAGACTAGTGTATGTATTAACTCAGGTATACACACTTAAAGACTGTGTATGTATTAACTCAGGTATACACACTTAAAGACTAGTGTATGTATTAACTCAGGTATACACTTAAGACCTTAGTGTATGTGTGCTCAGGTATACACACTTAAAAGGCTTAGTGTATGTAATGCTCAGGTATACCACACTTAAGACTAGTGTATGTAATGCTCAGGTATATACACATAAAGACTAGTGTGTGTATTAACTCAGGTATACACACTTAAGGAACTAGTGTATGTAACTCAGGTATACACACTTAAAGACTGGTGTATGTATTAACTCAGATATACACACTTAAAGACTAGTGTATGTATTAACTCAGGTATACACACTTAAAGACTGGTGTATGTATTAACTCAGGTATACACACTTTAAGACTAGTGTATGTATTAACTCAGGTATACACACTTAAAGACTCGTGTATGTATTAACTCAGGTATACACACTTAAAGACTCGTGTATGTATTAACTCAGGTATACACACTTAAAGACTAGTGTATGTATTAACTCAGGTATACACACTTTAAGACTAGTGTATGTATTAACTCAGGTATACACACTTAAAGACTAGTGTATGTATTAACTCAGGTATACACACTTAAAGACTCGTGTATGTATTAACTCAGGTATACACACTTAAAGACTAGTGTATGTATTTACTTAGATATACACATTTAAATACCATAGTTATTAAAGTATAGTAATACATCTCCTCCATGCAATAATCTCTGGACCAGGTGTATGTATGTATGTATGTACTCTGCAATGTCTGATTTATTGAAAGACTTATTTGCAATAGTGTTTAAGTCTGATCTTTCTCTACGCAAGGTTGATATACAGTGTGTGTGTGTGTGTGTGTGTGTGTGTGTGTGTGTGTGTGTGTGTGTGTGTGTGTGTGAATGGAGAATGGCAACGCTCTTATTCAACAAACCCCAACACTCCGTAATAACACATGGAACATTATCAGTATTGTGAGGGGGAACAAATCTAACAGAAATAAAAAAAATATTCCCTAGCAGCTATCATTACCTGGTGAGGGTTATTGTAGCCGTCTCTGGCTGTCACCAACACACCTGTCTCGCTCTAATTGAAAACTACCTGTTACGACGGAGACAGGAGCTTGGGGGGGAGGTGACGTTACGAGGTTGAAGATCGTATTAAATTCTACTTTTGTTGATAGTATTTGGTGGGGTTGACGGTTGGCTAGGTCGTATTGCAATTTTATATATTTATCATAGTTACTCTTCAAGGTTTTTACGTGTTAATAGGTTAAGAAAAATCGTTCATAATTACCATACCTGATAATTGTAATCCTCTCAGGTTAATTAAAGATGAGGTATTATGTATCATGTATACATCAGGTATGTGGCGAAACACATAGATAATTTTACAGAATTTTGTCTATATTTGTCTTTTCAATTAAGTTTTACATTACTTGTATCTTAAATGGCCGAGATTTATACAGACAATGTAGCATCATAAGGTAATCGTATCGTAGTTATAATCGTAGGTGAGCGGCTTTAGTAATATTGATATCTTGTAAACACTCTATGACAGAATTGATCTTTTTTTACCACCCTGACATATTTCTATTCTCACAAACCTTTTTATACGATCACTGGCAAAGAGTATTGATACCACCACAAACACTATACTCACTCTAAAGATAACAATAGCGCTGTTATATTCTCAAGATCACACAGTAGAGTCAATAATAATAACATCATCAAAAAGCTTTCTCTAAGATGATACAAACCTAATGATAACTTCTCACAGCCATTACGGGAGGAACATTGAGGGGGTGAAGGTTTAATGGTCTCTAGAACAAGTTGTCGCGTGTGATGCTCAACAGAAACGTTATGACGGCTGGCTGACTGACTGGCTGACTGACTGACTGGCTGACTGGCTGGCTGGCTGGCTGACTGACTGACTGGCTGACTGACTGACTGGCTGACTGGCTGACTGGCTGACTGGTGACTGGCTGACTGACTGCTGGCTGACTGACTGACTTGGTTGGACTGGACTGACTGACTGACTGACTGGGCTGGACTGACTGGCTGGCTGACTGGCTGACTGACTGACTGACTGGTGACTGACTGGCTGACTGGCTGACTGACTGGCCTGATGACCTGGCTCCACCGACTGCTGGCTGACTGACCGACCACTGCTGACTGGACTGACTGGCTGACTGACTGGCTGACTGGCACACTGGCTGACTGGCTGACTACTCGTTGGTTGTTTCAACCAGTGTGGTGCTGGGGGGACTCACTACTGACCTACACACACACACACACACACACACACACACACACACACACACACACACGTCTGTACTTTTTGGTCGACTTTTTGTTTGTTTATGTTTATTCTTCAGAAAGGAGGAGGAGGGAGGGGAGGGAGGGGAGGGAGGGAGGAGGGAGAGAGGGAGGGGGAGGGAGGAGAGGGAGGGAGGGAGAGAGGAGGGAGGGAGGGAGAGGGAGGGAGGAGGAGGAGGAGGGAGGAGGGGAGGAGGAGGAGGAGGAGGAGGAGGAGGAGGAGGGGAGGGGAGGGAGGGAGGAGGGAGGGAGGGAGGAGGGGAGGGGAGGGGAGGGAGGGAGGGAGAGGGAGGAGGGAGGAGGAGGAGGAGGGGAGGGGAGGAGGGAGGGAGGAGGAGGGAGGAGAGGGGAGGGAGGGAGAGAGGGAGGGAGGAGGAGGGAGGGAGGAGGGAGGGAGGAGGGAGGAGGAGGGAAGGAGGAGGAGGAGAAGGAGGGAGAGAGAGGAGGAGGAGAAACAGAAATGATGAAGGGGAAAGAGATTACAAGATTGATGAAGAAGAGAGAGCAACAAAGGAAGATAATAAGTGTCCAGGATGAGATGATAAAGCCATGGACAACGAAGACAAACAATAATAAAATACACACACTAATACACGAAGAGAGAAACGACGTATTCCATTTTTATATTCTTATTTATCTCTCTCTCTCGGAAAACAACTTTTTTTTAGCTTTTATTTTCTAATGTAACTTTATATACTATTGTTTTTGTTTATATTCTTCACTCACTTGATAAATAATAAAATACATTAATAATTGAAGTCGTGAAATACCAACTGGTGTATAAATTTATTCACGGGACAAAGTATTCTAATCTAATCTAATGTTAATGTTAAGGATTAGTGCCGATTAGGTTTGGGTGTCAATTAAGGTCCTGTCAGAATTGAGTTCCGGTTAGGTTAGGTTAAGTTAGGATGAGGTGGTTAGGTTGAGGTTAGGTTTGGTTGAGGTTGAAGTTTGGTTGGGTTAGATTAGGTTCGGTTGAGGTTAGGTTACGTTAGGTTGAGGTTAGGTTACGTTACGTTGAGGTTAGGTTAGGTTGAGGTTAGCTTAGGTTAGGTTAAAGTCTATTCAAATTAAGTTCTATTAGGGCTTCATGGACTCACTGGACCTGTCAAGTTAATCACTTTCCAGAGACACAACATCGCCTTCACCTGTCCTTCAGCTCACTGGTGGACGGGGTGGTGTGTGGGTTCTCCAACTGGAACGATCGTCTGTTTTATTCGATTTTTACCATCTTACTTAATTGATCCTGGTTTGGTTAGGTTACGTTAGGTTTGGTTACATTAGGTTAGGTTAGTTTAGCGAAAATGGCCAGCGACTAGATAGCCCCATTACAAACAAAGTGACTACCTCTCTCCTTCATCCTTCACTTGGCAAGGTAATGGTAGCAACGCCAGACGAACATTCGCCTGCCTTTCACCAGTAATGACGCTCTTTCGTGGTAAGAATTTTGAATATGTGGGGCGACAGAGGCACACGAAGACCCGCTTACCTCGATTACTTGCAACCCATTTGGACGACCATCTGTGTTTTGCAATTGAACCTAACCTAACCTAACCTGACCTAACCTAACCTAATCTAATCTAATTTATCCGTGTCAATAAACTCTTGAATTCTGTCATTCTTATACCATCATTTGTATTTCCTGTATGTTATTATAAAGTTTGTTTTGAGAAGGTGAAGTTTTAACCGAGGAAGAAAATTTACTGGTAATACGGCTGAGCAGTTTCATTCAGGTCGGAGCGAGTGTATATACCTTCTTCAGACTCCTCCTCGGCTCACGGTCTCAAAAGTTCATACTTAAAATCTTCCTCCCAACTGAAGACACGTGAACGGTGCTGAATGACGTATTTGAGCTATGGTACACAGACGCTGGTCACAACATCGCGAGGTTTATTTAGAGCGTTTAGCGGATTATCTAGATGTCTGTTCTTAAATCCAGATAAATAAAGATATTTAACACACACAACTTTAGGAATTTGGGTCATTGCGTGTGAAGTCTGTCATTAGCTCAAAATTAGGGTAACTGGTATCGTCTTCACACAACCTCTGGCCGCCACAACTGTGTCAGGTGACTCGTGTTTACTCCACACCTGAATGTACACTAAGTAAAGGCAACCAGTCATTAGTTCCGCTTATACTCCCAGTGATTCTTGCTGCCGTTGACATCACATTGAACGAGAGGTTGTTTCAGAACTTTGACCGATTGTTCTTGGGTCTATACTGGACCAATACGGCCAGATACCGGCGAACTAACTGGTAACGACGGAGAAATGAGTAATAAACTGAACAGATATTTTTCAACAGTTTTCACCACCAAAACTTTAAACATGATACCCGAGGCACCGACTATCTACAGAGATAGAGAAGAAAATAGATTAAGTGAGATAGTAGTGACTTGTAATGATGCTAGTAAACAAATAAATAAACTAAAGCCTAATAAGTCACCAGGTCCCGATGAGATATTTGCCAGAGTATTAAAGGAATGTAAGGAAGAGCTTAGTATGCCCTTAGCAAAGTTGTTTAACATGTCCTTAAAAACAGGTGTAGTACCAGAATCCTGGAGGATAGCAAATGTAATACAGATTTTCAAGAAGGGGGAATAGATCACTATCCTCTAACTACCGCCCAATCAGTCTAACATCAATTGTAGGCAAATTACTGGAAGCAATCATTTCAAACTCAATTCGAAATCACATCGAGAAACACAAATTGATCAATGATTCCAAGCATAGCTTCACAAGTGGGCATTCATGTCTGACAAATCTATTATCAATCTTTTCAACTGTTTTCGAATCAGTGGATGACGGATACGATTATGATGTGGTATACCTCAACTTTAACAAAGCCTTCGACAGAGTCCCCCCACGTAAAGTGGAGGCTTATGCAATTGCAGGAGATGTTCTAAAAAGGATTAGGGCGTATGTACAGGACAGAAAACAGCGAGTAAGCATTAATGGTACTACAGGTAAATCCGATTGGGGTAAAGTCACTAGTGGAGTTCCCCAAGGCTCAGTACTTGGACTATTATTATTTATTATATACATAAACGACATAGATATCGGCGTAAACAGTAACATAAGTAAATTTGCTGATGACACTAAAATAGGGAGTGTAGTTAAATCTGACGAGGACTCCGCAAAACTACAGGAAGATCTTAAAAAAATTTCGCATGGTCTGAAAATGGCAGATGAAATTTAATGTCGTAAAGTATTTAGTCTAGGAAATGTAAACAGATCAACCAGATATCAGTTGACCAACGATTTTATAGAGAAATCCGACTGTGAGAAAGATTTAGGTGCATGTAATGAGAAGTAGGAATCCTAAACCAAGACAACAATGTGTATTTGCGCTCGAAACAAGGCTAACAAAGTACTTGGGTTCATACAAAGGTGTGTTAGTTACAAGACTAGCGAGGACACCCTAAAACTATATTTTGCGCTTGTGAGACTTCACTTGGATTACGTAGTTCAATTCTGGTCACCGTACTACAGAATGGACATAGAATCCCAAGAAAGCATACGGAGGAGGATGACAAGACTAATCCTGGGCATAAGGAACCTTGAGTATAGAGACAGGTTAAAGCATCTTAATTTGCACTCCCTCGAGAGACGTAGAGTGAGGGGCGATATGATAGAGGTGTATAAATGGAAGTCAGGGCTAAGCAAAGGTGATATAACAAAGTTACTCAAATTATCCAACCAGGAACGAACTCGTCGAAATGGTTTTTAATTAGATAAATTTCGAGTTAGGTGCGAGATAGGTGGATGAGTGGAACAAGTTACCAAACATCATCACTAACTAGAATACGCTGGATAACTTCACACATAGGTTGGATGGATATACGAGGAATAGGGGTTGGGTGTAAATGGGGCTGCCTAGTATGGACCAATAGGCCCGCTGCAGTTTCCTCCATTCCTATGTTCCTCTGTTCGCATGTATACATGGTTACACTAGTGAGTAAAGGGTATTTAACACTTGTGGATTCATGGCTCTTCCGTGTCACTTTCTTGTAGCAGTGATCTCTGGCTCCCACACCCGTGGCTCACTCTCCAGAAAGCCGAGGCTCAGGTGGGATTTGTCCAGGTTGCCGGTGCCGAAGCCGCAACAAAGAGAATTCTATCTCATTATATTTAAAAGTTGATGTAATAATGTATGACTAGACTTATTGCGCGCTTAAAGACCTTAGTTGTTGAAACGCAGTATTAACATTATAACAACAACAACAACAGAGGCGTAATGGACACCGAAAATCGATGTGGCTCGTTGGTGTGTGAAGGTCAATACTGGCGAGTGACTGTTGGCCAACAACCTGTGCATTAGTCCTTATTGCGTGTGACATGTGGACCACCACCCCCACCACCAGGTATGAGGACTGTCATCACCAGGTGAATAGATAATTATAAGCAGCAGCAGCAGCAGGTGCATTCACTTATCTTTTTTTCAATATATAATGTCAACTCAGTCGTGTATCAGTATGACTGAGGCTCCTCGCGTGCTGCTGCTTCGTTGTTGTTCATCATATTCCTTCCTGTGATTTTTTCTAAGGAGTACAGTACTTTAGAGGGGGTGACTGCACTGGGAGGAACAGACTGAAAAACCCGGTAACACATACTGGAGTACGTCATAAGAACGTGGCTGAGATGGTACGGCCCTGTGATAAGGACGGATGCTAAGCTTTGATCCAGACGGTAGGAGATCCAAGAGGAGGAGGACCCCATCATAAAGTAACAAGAGAGAAGAAAAATTAACGGCGGGAAAATATGGGGAACTTTCGTATACCTGAACAACGGACTGGTGACGAGAAGTTGAGAATTCACTCAATAGATGGTGGTGGCAGAATGTTTATAAACTAGTAAATGGCAGCTTTCGTAAGACGTCATCAACACTTATTCTACAGAGCTTTACTATATTGACAGAGATCATCACTTTTTCGTTCTTCATCAGTATTTATTGGTCAGTGGAAGAGTTAACATTGAGTGTGTGCAGTGTAGTTTTTGAAACAGTTAAAAGACTATGTTGTGGTTTTGGCATATTGTTTAAAAGGACTACAAATCGTGGCTTATGATAGTGAATTAATAATATAAGTGACATTCTCAAACTGAACTGTGGTAGTATTTGGTAGCCTATGTGAACTGACTCGTAAGCGTTCAAATCTTTATACAAACTGATTTTCTTCAATTACTATACACAGATACCTGGAAAAGATGGTAGAGACAAATATATAGAAGGGAGAAGTGAGTAAGCAGAAAAAAATACTGTGGTGTTTATAAGCAGGTATTGTGTGTATACAGTGTTCATCTCCAGGACCCCATAGTGAGCTGCTGGGAGGAGTAGGTGAAGGTACGGTAATGCTTTTTTTTGTCTACACCTAAACGACTTATTTACTACTGATAGTATTTTTAGAACTTCTCTCTTATCTTTTGAAACCCCCAAATTAAGTGTAGGAAGTGTAGTTTTCGTGTTTTTGTGAGGTTTAGATTTAGTTTAGTTGGTTTATTTTATGTTGTATTAAAATAATGTGGTAGTAGCTGGAAACGTTCGCTTGGAAAGTTCGCTGGAGGAGTTTGGTCGCTGGAGGCGTTCGGTCGCTGGTAAAGTGTTTGTATGTGTGAAAACTTGACGTAATTTGTGATTCGATAGTAGACTATGACTTCAGTGAATGAATTTGTTATCAAGTTTTAGAAGAAAATTTCCCTAAAGAAAAAATGGCTCCGTTTACTTGCACGTTTAAAGTTCAAAATTGTCAAGAAATAAAGTAGTGGAGCTGAACTGATCTGGTACTGACCACACGACGTAGATACAATGAAGTTCTGTCATTAGTCACTGTGTTAGAGTTTCATTGGTCGGTCCTTAGAGTAATATTCCCTTACACATAAGTGAAGTTTTAGACGGAAATCGATGTTGTTTCGTCGTTTTCGGTGCTTTCCATAACCTTACTTAATATTTATACGTATTAGTGATGATAATTTTCGGTTCATTTCAGAAATAATCAACACCGGTAACTGTTTCGTTAGAAGTTAAAGTACCGTACGTTGTTTGTTGTTCTATGTGTTGTGTAGACGCTGTTGTGGGCTGACGGTTGGTTACCCCAGCTGGCGGGACCAACCACACACCGCACCTGGCAGTCTGCTTGATCATATTCCTCTTTAAGTTGTGTTTACCTGAGATAAAGGTTAGGTGAATTTATGATTTTACACCGGTCTTTCTTTCGCTGTTATTAATATGTATTTCATGGTGTTTAGACAATTTTAAGACATTTTTCTTCTATGATATTTCCACCTGAAATTAAGGATAACCGGGATATTACTTTTCAAGATTATTACTTTCGCTCAATCACAGGTGTCGCCATGTCTTGCCAGACATATAGCCACGCACTTGAACACCACGTCCTCGACTGTGTGAAGATAGAACCTTTTAGGGACAGGTCCAAGCACACTGTGTGTGAAATGGCACAACACTTCATCTCTAATGGCAAGATAGCCGACATATTAAGATTGTATCCACTTTTTTGCACTTAGTAACTATATCAGTTCTCATGTACAGAACCAAATACACAATGTGCTTGAATACTTCTCGCGCAAATGTGAATAACAAAGTGTGAGGCCAGACATACTGCCTCACACGCCTGTTCTCACGATTTGGTGAATAAGTTACCCTTTATGTATAGAACCAAACAAATAATGTAATTGAAATACTGTGTAACATTCAGTGCCATAATATCCTGACAACGGGGGTTAAATATTATGACCCGTTGTAAACTCTACTCTGTGATCCTTTTGCGCTACCGCTCACAGGATGGGTGTGGGGTGCACAATAAAGTAGCCGCCGTAAGCGGCAAAAATAAAAAATAAAATCATCTTGTTTACATCTGGCGGAGGAGGTCTGACACTCCGTGTTCGCTCCTTAAGGGTCTACAGCTCATGTGTGGGGTGAAGTAGGAGTTTCTTATTGGCCATAGCGATAGGAGTATTTTTATTGGGCCATTTTTTTTTTGTTTTAGCCAATGAACAATGAGTGGGTGGGTCGGGAGCGGAGATTTGAGTTGGAAGAGCTGTGTCGACATTGTGAAAATGATTATTTTGCGCCAATTACATAGTTAAACCAGAAAAGTAGCGGCAATATATTTTTCTTTTTTGAAAACGCGATGTATTACTGAATATAGTTCTTTGTCCAAAGTGTAATAACCAATGAAGAACAGCATATATGCTGGTGTCACAATAGTTTTACATTTTAAGGTAAGATGTGGGGGGCATGAAGAACGGAGGGTTAGGTTTTATTGGTTGGTTAGTATTTGATTTATTCGAAAAAGAAAGAAATTAAAATTTTTCCGCTATGACTGTTGGGTGGCGGGGGGGGGGGTAATATATATATATATATATATATATATATATATATATATATATATATATATATATATATATATATATATATATATATATATATATATATATATATATATATAAAGTGATTTTCGGAGGAAATGGATATCAAATTCTTTCGAAACTCATCAAAAACCATAGGAAAAACCTATTTTTAATATAAAATTAAAGACCGGTGTGATGTTATAAATTAATCAAAGATTATTTCTTGACTGTGAAAAACAAACATTACGTGATTTTTTTGTATACAACAGATTTAGAGACAAGAGTTAACAAGTTGTTTTTAAGCAGTCAGTGAAAGCCACATAGAGAACCAGCAAAGAGTGTATGTTAAATAAGTGACCAGAAAATTAAGCTGCAATTGAAATAATATCCATCAGTCATGTCAGTGAAGGCTTGTAGACGTGGTTAACGAAACAGCCAACAAGGCACTTCATATTTCGTGGTCATCGTCTGGCGCCACAAGGTAATGGTCCCTCTTGATACTTTTAAGACTTTAGTTTATTTATCCCTTGGGTAAAAAAAATATCTTATGTTGACTTGGGACAATTTATTTCTCCGCCGTCCTAGTAAAGGGTGTGATGGGGAGAAGTGGGACAGGGAAATGGAAACTCTTCTCCCCGTTCTCGTCTCCGTCTTCGGTCCAAGCGTCAGGGAACAGTAAACACATAAACCAGGTATTGAATATTTATACAAACTAATATCTGAATGAACCACAGAAGCAGATCTCATATAAGGGTTCAATCTAATCAACGTCTTCTTGTCATCAGCGTGTGAGTTCTGGTCCTGTGAACTGTGTTGTGGCACGGCAGGTGGACTTACGTACCCATATTGACAACCTGGTTCTATTATTAGGAACGCCCATTAGCTGTTATCGTCCCTTATACCATTGGGTAAAGGTCGATTTGCTTGGATGTTATGTTCAGCGTTGGATACTGATCATTGTGAGTCCGTTTTGGTACTGGTCAGGGTGAGTACAGAAGCTTTAGAGCTGTATGTGGGTGTTGCTAGGTCGGGCTGGGCGGTAGAGTGAGCAGTCGTATGTGACACAGACAAATGAAAGTTTGTGCCCGATGCCAGGAAAAAGGACACGAGGGCATATAGACATTTCCTCAGAGAAAATACAATGGGAAATTTTGTAAGTAACTCCAGAAATGGCCCCCTGACTCGCGCCTCTCTCCTTCCCTCCCTCCCTCCTATCCTCCTTCCATTCACTTTCATCCCTTCCTCCTCCATCTCTTCCTCCCTCTTCCTACCTCCCCCTCCCACTTACCCTCCCACTCCTACTTCCCCTCCACTTACTTCCTCCACTTCACCCCCCCACCTCCCACCTCACTCCCACCTCCCACCTCACTCCCTGCACCTCCCACTTACTCCCCTACTCCCATCTCTACCTCCCGCTCCCACTTACTCCCTGCTCCCATTACTCCCGCTCCCACTTCATTCTCCCACTTTCTACTCCCTCCCACTTACTCCCTCCCACTTACCACTCTCCCACTCCCACTCCTCCCACTCCCTACTCCCTCCCACTTACACTCCTCCCACTTACTCCCCCCCTCCCACCTCTACTCCCCCCCTCCCACCTCACTCCTCCCACTTACTCCCTCCCACCTCTACTCCCTCCCACTTACTCCCCTCCCACTTACTCCTCCCACTTACCCCCTCCCACTTACTCCCTCCCACTTACCCCCTCCCACTTACTCCTCCCACTCTACTCCTCCCACTTACTCCTCCCTCTTACTCCCTCCCACTCTACTCCTCCCACTTACTCCCTCCACCTTACTCCCTCCCACTTACTCCTCCCACTTATCTCCCACTCTACCCCCTCCCCACTCCTCCCACTCCCTACTCCCACTCCCCTCCCACCCCCCTCCCACTTACTCCCCCTCCCACTTACTTCACTCCTTCCCACTCTACTCCCCTCCCACTCTACTCCCCCTCCCATCCCCCCCACCCACTCCCTCCCACCCCACTTCCTCCCACTTTCCCCCTACCCCCACCTCACCCCTCCCCCTCTACCCCTCCCCCTCCCACTTACTCCCCTCTCACTTCACTCCCCCCCTCCCACTTACCCCCTCCCACTTACTCCTCCCACTTACCCTCCCATCTCACTCCCTCCCACTCTACTCCCCCACTACTCCCTCCCACTTACCCCTCTCACTTACTCCTCCCACTTCACTCCCCCTCCTCTCTACCTCCTCCTCCCACTCCCACTCCTCCTCCCACTTACTCCTCCTCCCCCCTCTCCCCCCCCCTCCTCCCACCTCCCTACCCCCCCTCCCTTACTTACCCCCAACCCACTTACCCCCCCTCCCACTCCACCCCCCCCTCCCACCCTCCCTTCCCACCCTCCCTCCCCTACCCTCACCCCCCCCACTTACTCTCTCCCACTTACTCCCCACCCCCCCCCCCCACTTACTCCCCTCCCACCCTCCCCTCTACTCCCCTCCCACTTACTCCCTCCTCTCCCCCCCTCCCTCCTCCTCCCCTTACCCCTCCCTCCCTCCCACATGATAACTACCATCCTAATGTAGTAAGTGAAAGCATTAGAGATAGACAGACACGCAATTAAATTTCAGACAATCTTACTTAACACTTCTGTCAAATCCTAAAAGTCCGCCAAAAAAATACAAGCTTAACAGAGAAATTATCACAGTTACACATGGCTTGTTTATGTGATTGAATTTAACCTAACCTTAACCAAAACCTAACCTAACCTAACCTAACCTCACCTAAACTGTGCCAGGGAAGGGTATATATAGTATAAATCAGTAAGTGTTTGTCAGTGAGGTTAGAGACTGGCCACTGAATCTTGTTAAACTGTTTTTCATGTTTACATAAGAGTTTTTTTTTTTAGTTTATTCTAATTTGTGAACGAACATAGAATCGATTTTGACAGACTTATCTTTGATTACATAGAAGATACAAACTACATTTCAGGTGTACAGTAATTAATGGCAGGTGTGAACGAGCGCATGAGATATGGCTAGAGTGAGTTCCGCGAAAACCCGGAGCTGAGGAGCGCGGTGTCACCTAAGTCACATGACACCAACACTTCCCGGAAAGAACAACTCGTTATGTGTCACCTGCCTCACGTTGTTGTCGACACACACACCAGCACACACACACACACACACACACCAGCACACACACACACACACACACACACACCATGCTCAGGTAACTGTTGCATACAAGATGACGTTTATAGAGCTGTCCTTACCCAGGTAGTGGCCTTAGAGATAGTAATCACAGAGCTGTTGGTTATAGAGTTTATCCCAGTGGTCACAGAGCTTACCTTAACTCGGTGGTGATGGTTATAGAGCTAGGACTAGTGATTGTAGAGCAGTTATACTAGGGAATTGTCGTAGAGCTGGTGTACATAGAGATAGGCCTAGTGGTCGTAGAGCTGGTGTACATACAGGTAGGCCTAGTGGTCGTAGAGCTGGTGTACATAGAGGTAGGCCTAGTGGTCGTAGAGCTGGTGTATACAGAGGTAGGGCTACGTAGAGATGGTGTACACAGAGCTGGTGGTCGCAATGTTGTTCTGGTTGATAAAACTACCAGTGATAAGAGTTTTGGAGGTGTGGTGATAGGTTATGTCACGGTGCAACAGGTGTGTCACGGTACAGCAGGTGTGTAACGGTACAGCAGGTGTGTCACGGTGCTACAGGTGTGTCACGGTGCTGCAGGTGTGTCACGGTACAGCAGGTGTGTCACGGTGCTACAGGTGTGTCACGGTGCTGCAGGTGTGTCACGGTACAGCAGGTGTGTCACGGTGCTGCAGGTGTCACGGTGCTGCAGGTGTGTCACGGTACAACAGGTGTGTCACGGTGCTGCAGGTGTCACGGTGTTGCAGGTGTGTCAGGGTACAGCAGGTGTGTCACGGTACAGCAGGTGTGTCACGGTACTACAGGTGTGTCACGGTACATGAGGTTGTCACAATACAGCAGGTGTGTCACGGTACAGCGAGTGTGTCACTGCGCAGCGGGTGTATCACAGTAAAGCAGTAAATGTATTACAACACAACAGGTATGTCACGATACAGCAGGTGTGTCACGGCGGGAGTGGTTGAAGGTCACGCGAGCAGCGGCGCCACACACACACACCCACCTGGCAACTGACCAGGTTTTATATCTTCATATTTTTTTATTTACTGTTCTTAGTGTCAAGCGAGATATATGGAGGGTGACAAATGACGACAATGTTAACCTATCTAAAGAAAATGTGGAGGTTGGGGGAATGGAGTGGAGGTGTGAGTATTAAATGTTATGCTAATTTATACTGCCAAGACTACAGACGTGAGGACTGAGGTTACTCGTATTTAATGAGACACGTGACAGGTGTGTGTGAGTGTGTGGGAGGGAGGGTGAGCAACACGTGAGGGAGGGGCAGCAGGGGGGACACACACACACACACACACCCACCACCCAACACTCCCCCTCCCATACACACACACCCACCACTCCCCATACACACACCACCCACACACCCCCCACCAACCTAACACTTTCCCACCACCCAACACTCCCCACCACCCAACACCCCCCCACCACCCAACACTCAACACTTCCCACCACCCAACACTCCCCACCACCAACACCCCCACCACCCAACACTCCCCACCACCCAACACTTCCACCACCCAACACTTCCCCACCACCCACCACTTCCCCACCACCCACCACTCCCCCACCACCCAACACTCCCCCACCACCCAACACTCCCCCCACCACCCAACACTCCCCCATCTGCATATTTCATCCGGGAACTCGCTCGCTCCGGGAAGCAAAATCATAAACAACCACATATTGGGTACAAATTGCGGCGAGTGAAGGAATGCGGGACAAACACGAGTGGTGAGACGGGCAGTGTGGCCGCCACCCACAGTCACGCACCACCCTATTGATTTTCTCCCTGACGTCTCCACTCATACTGCTGTGTGGAGCCGCACGCCCACACGCCCCTCGTTCACTACGCCACGCACACACACACGTGCTGTGTGGGCGAACAGAGTTTGTTTATCTTCACGTATTGTCTTTAGTTCTGTAGTGACAAGTGTAGTTAGAGGTGTTTATGTCAACATGTGTGTGTGAGTACATGTACTGTACCTGTAATGGACCAGCTCAGGTACAGCAAGGACACAACTAGGAGCAACTACGTATATAACTATTAACATGGAATGAATAACTTAAACTCGAGTAGTTAACAATGATACACTTCCACACAATATAAATGAACCGCTACTGCCAGCCATTCATACTCGTACTGATAAAAAATGCGCATACATGCATTCATACATGTATACATACGCATACAGAACACACCGACATAGCTGCACTCATACATGCACGCGTATTTAAACACTAAAAACACCGACATACGCTCGTCACGCGGGCCAACCAGAGCACCAGCACACGCATCAGTTGTGATGGGACCAGCCAGGTATTTCCGGAGGCGGCCACCCTGATGTGTGTGTTACACTGTGTTACGTGGAGGTGTGTTCAGGTGACACATCACTAAATTGTGTGCGTGTGCGCGCGCGCATTTATCTGATAATCACAGAGCTGGAAATTAGCGGTTGTCCGGTTGTTTCAGACTACCAATCGTAGGGTCGGGTGACCTACGTCACCAATACATCGTCTGATGGCCGGCCGGTGGACAACAAACTAAACTCACAAGTTAAAAAAGAAAAAAAGTTTCCAGTGATTTTTGGCTGCCTGAGCAGAAGCGGCCATGTTTGTTGCTGTTACTGCCAGGGGGCGGGTCTTATCTTTTATGTGATGATTAAAGTTAAACGGAAATATTAAGCAAAGGTCACCAATAAAGAGGTCTGTTCAGTTTGTTCACATGATAACATTATGGCAGCTTAAGCCTTATAGCTCTGACATCAACCATGTCAAAAATCTCCGAATCTCTCCACAATTCTATTTCCCTCGAGCACCTGGAGTGTCAGTGATCAGTATCTCGTTTCCTCAGGGCGACATCCACTTGTGGTGTTCTTACCTACGTCGCTAATAATCTGGACATCTCTCTTAAGAATTTACTGGGAAGTATATGTTGTGATCCTTGACCTCTAGAGAGCTCTTACCAGTGTCTGGCATAAGACTGATCTCCAACCCTTACTCGAGTTGGTTTTTCTCCCGCATCTCCCGTTATATCTCTGGTCGTTCTATGTCTCTTGCCTTTATCCTTATTTCCTCATCTTTCTTATAGTAATGACTTGCCTCTTCATTCTTCTGTTTCTCTGTCAATATCAATAACTAGCTTCCCTCTCTCGCTTTCATTCTCGCCTCGCTTCTCTCACTTCCTCTTTTTCAAGCTTGGACAGGATGCTGTAACGTGGTGAGTAAGATTCAACGCCTATGGGATCTATATAATTCCTTTGTATGTCTCTCTAAAATTCCTCATAAATTTGCCATTTTCTTGGTCTTCATCTCCCTGTTCTCTTGAAGTTACGAAGGAGTTTTGCTCCTATCAGTTGGGTACATCCATTCCCACCCCTTAAACACCCCAGCCTCCAGCCCCCCCTAGACACGCCAGCCTCCAGCCTACACCCCTTTAGACACGCCAGCCTCCAGCCTACACCCCCTAGACACCCCAGCCTCCAGCCCACACCCATAGACACCCCAGTCTCCAGCCTACACCCCCTTTAGACACGCCAGCCTCCAGCCTACACCCCTAGACACCCCAGTCTCCAGCCTACACCCCTTAGACACGCCAGCCTCCAGCTCCTAGACACCCCACCCTCCAGCCTACACCCCTTTAGACACGCCAGCCTCCAGCCTACACCCCCTAGACACCCCAGTCTCCAGCCTACACCCCCTTAGACACGCCAGCCTCCAGCTCCCTAGACACCCCACCCTCCAGCCTACACCCCTTTAGACACGCCAGCCTCCAGCCTACACCCCCTAGACACCCCAGCCTCCAGCCCTAGACACCCCAGACTCCAGCTCACACCACCCTAGTCACCCCAGCCTCCAGCCTACACCCCCCTTAGACCAGCCGCTCTGCAGACCACGCCAACAAGCCAGCCAGTGGATCGTAATTTCTGCCTGGATGTTGGCAACTAGACGGACGGTCGTTGTGAAGCTGTTACTTTCCTTCTATTCCTTTCGTCTTTTCAGTTAACTATGACTTGTATGTCTTATTGAAATAGCCTGGGAAGATATTGGAAGCATAATGTGCTGTCTATGGTAGATCCTGCTGCCATATGGCATTACAAAAATTGTGACCAAGTCCCAGGTTGCTGATCTGACTTTCTGCCTCATTTACACACAATTGCAGGTTTCAATTTTTTTCTCTTACTATTGACAACACAACATACATATATCGTTTCTCACTTTTGATTATTTTCTTCTAATTTTTGTATTTCTTTATGGTTCTTTATTATTATTATTTTTGTATCGCTATCATTATTCTTTTTTAATTTTACTTATCTGCTGGATTTTGTTTTTAATTTTAGCACCTTGATCCTTCTTCTCCTGCTCTCCGTCCTCCTCCTCCTCCTTCTTCTTCTTCCTCCCTCCCTAATTCTCTTCTTCCTCCACCTCTTCCTCCTCATCCTCCTTCTCTTGTTCTTCCTCTTATTCTTCTTCCTCCTCATACTCTTCCTTCTCTTACTCCTCCTCTTAGTCCTTCTCTTTTTTCCCCTCTTCCCTCCTCTTCTTCCAGCTCTTCCCTCCTCTTTCCTCTTAAGTCCTCTTTCTCCTAGTCTTCCTTCTCCCTCCTCCTTTTCCTGTTCCTTCTCGTACTCCTTTTTTTTTTTACTTACAGTTTGAAGCGCTCTCTTCTTCCCCCCCCTCCTCCTCCTCCTCCTCATTATCTTCCCCCTCCTCCTCTTCCTCCTCCTCTTCTTCTTCCCCTTATGCTACTTGTGGGGATAGGTTAGGTTAAGTTAGATTAAGTTAGGATAAGTTACTTAGGTTAGGTTAGGGTTGTTTAGGTCAAGGTAGGATTAATCTAAGCTGGAGTTGGCTAGGTTAGGTTAGGTTAGGTTAGGTTAGGTTAGGTTAGGTTAGGTTAGGTTAGGTTAGGTTAATCTTCAGGTGAAATAAACAGGATGATCTTAAACATTAGATGATTCACCTTTACCTTCAACATCGCCCTCCAGTACAACTTAACATTGTCAGCTAAGGTATAAGACAGGATGACATACATATACTGTATACTCCCAGCAACTGTAGTATTACCAGGTGTGTGTTATATAATGGTCCAGGACTCCGGTATGTACACCCTAGTATTATCCACCTTCACTCATATCTGTACTCTTTAATCCATTACAAATTATTATTAAACTATAACAGCAACAGTAGTACATTACATTGACGACCCCTCGTATATGTTGTCGTAAACACTGACGCTACACTGTAAGAGAACCAGTTATTTATGTTCAGGTGTGTCGCAGGTTATGCCATTCATCACGTTAAAGAACAAAATCTAATTAATGTTCTTTTTTTTTATTTATATAGGTATTATTGAATTTCCTTTTAATGTTTCCAAGTTAAAAAAAAAAATCAGTGTGTCACAATATCGTCTTATCTCGCTTCCTTCCCTGATCATTTTTGGACAGTTGTGTGTCTCTAATTACCCCAACACGATCAACTACTTTGTCATTATCCAGCTGCCAATTACGCTAACAATACACATCGGACTCTATAATTAACCTCTAACCTATAACACCTCGTCTCTATGTTCCCTGAAAGTCGAGTACACGATATATCTTCCAACCTACCCCCCTCAGTACACAGTCACCTTGGTTGAAATATTCGGAACTATTGCTTGTAATCAGTTTCCGTCTTGGTGGGCTGGGATGGTCAGGTTCACTGTCCTGCCAAAATGTTTCGGGAAAATCTGCTGTCTGACACTCACTCCTTCCTGAGTTATCGCTAAGGACAGGACGACACACACGCGATTTTGGGTGATAATGTCATATATATTTGTTGTTGCTTTAATCTATACACAGGAATAATCAGAGTGTCTCATGTTCGCTAATGTGTTTTTTTTTTATATGAGAGTAACTGGTATATCATCAGTACGTGTAAATAATTAACTTCTCTTGTTCTCCACACATACATCCTCTTTCTTTCTTTCTTTACACCAGGACTCACATCTCTGGTAGTGGCACAGAGCTGATGGACTGTATACTGTACTTTATATTATTGTTGTGTAGTCCTGACCATTTCCTTGAAGCGCCAGGAATTCTTGATCTGACACACCACCACCACCTACATCACCACCACCACCATCTTCATCACCACCACTTTCACCATCATCTTCATCACCACCACCTTCACCACCACGCCCATCTTCATCACCACCTACGTTACGACTTGCATCAACACCTTCACTGTCACTACCACCAACACATTCACCATCCTCACCTACTCATGCATTACCACCACCACCTTCACCTTCCCCTCCTCTTATCACCTTCACCTCCTCTATCACCTTCACCTTCTCCTCTATCACCTTCACTTTCTCCTCTATCACCTTCACTTTCTCCTCCTCTATCACCTTCACCTTCCCCTCTTCACCTTCATCACCTTCACCTCCTCTATCACCTTCACCTTCTCCTCTATCACCTTCACTTTCTCCTCTATCACCTTCACTTCTCCTCCTCTATCACCTTCACTCCCCTCCTCTATCACCTTCACTTTCTCCTCCTCTATCACCTTCACTTTCCTCCTCCTCATCACCTTCACCTTCTCCTCTATCACCTTCCTTTCTCCTCCTATCACCTTCACTTTCTCCTCTATCACCTTCACCTCCTCTCTATCACCTTCTCTCTCACCTTCACCTTCTCCTCTATCACCTTCACCTTCTCCTCCTCTATCCCTTCTTCTCCTCCTCATCACTATCACCTTCACTTTCTCCTCCTCCATCACCTTCACCTTCTCCTCTATCCTTCCCTTCTCCTCCCTCACCTTCTCCTCATCTTCTTCTCCTCCTTTCTATCACCTTCACCTTCTCCTCCTCTATCACCTTCCTTTCTCCTCCTATCACCTTCACTTTCTCCTCCTCTATCACCTTCACCTTCTCCTCTATCACCTCATCCCTTCTCTCCTCCTCTATCACCTTCACTTTCTCCTCTATCACCTTCACCTTCTCCTCTTCCACACCTTCTCCTCTATCACCTTCACCTTCTCCTCTATCACCTTCACCTTCTCTCCTCTATCACCTTCAACTTCTCCTCTATCACCTCTCACCTTCACCTTCTCACCTCCTATCATCCTTCACCTTCTCCTCTATCCCTTCACCTTCTCCTCTATCACCTTCACCTTCTCCTCTATCACCTTCACCTTCACCCTATCACCTTCACCTTCTCCTCCTATCACCTTCACCTTCTCACTCTTCACCTTCTCCTCCTCTATCCCTTCACCTTCTCCTCTATCTTCACCTCCTCTCTATCACCTTCCCTCCTCCTCTATCACCTTCACCTTCTCCTCTATCACCTTCACCTTCTCCTCTATCACCTTCACTTTCTCCTCCTCTATCACCTTTCTCTATCCCTTCACTTTCTCCTCCTCTATCACCTTCACCTTCTCCTCTATCACCTTCTCCTCTATCACCTTCACTTTCTCCTCCTCTATCCTTCATCTTCACCTCCTCCTCTATCACCTATCACCTTCACCTTCTCCTCTATCACCTTCACCTTCTCTATCACCTTCACCTTCTCCTCTATCACCTTCACTTCTCTATCCTTCACCTTCTCCTCTATCACTTCCCTCTCCTCTATCACCTTCACCTTCTCCTCTCACCTTCACCTTCTCCTCTATCACCTTCACCTTCTCCTCTATCACCTTCACCTTCTCCTATCACCTTCACCTTCTCCTCTATCACCTTCACCTTCTCCTCCTCTATTACCTTCATCTTCTCCTTCTCTATCACCTTCACCTTCTCCTCTATCACCTTCACCTGCTCCTCTATCACCTTCTCCTCCTCTATCACCTTCACTTTCTCCTCTCTATCACCTTCACTTTCTCCTCTATCACCTTCACCTTCTCCTCCTCTATCACCTTCACCTTCCTCCTCTATAACCTTCACCTTCTCTCCTCTATCACCTTCACTTTCTCCTCCTCTATCACCTTCACCTTCTCTCACCTTCACCTTCATCACCTTCACCTTCTCCTCCATCACCTTCACCTTCTCCTCCTCTATCACCACCTGCTCTATCACCTTCACTTTCTCCTCCTCTATCACCTTCACCTTCTCCTCTATCACCTTCACCTTCTCCTCTATCACCCTTCACCTTCTCCTCTATCACCTTCACCTTCTCCTCTATCACCTTCACCTCCTCCTCTATCACCTTCACCTTCTCCTCTATCACCTTCACCTTCTCCTCCTCCATCACCTTCACCTTCTCCTCCTATCACCTTCACCTTCTCCTCCTCCATCACCTTCACCTTCTCCTCCCCTATCACCTTCCTCTACCTTCTCCTCCTCTATCACCTTCACCTTCTCTCCTCTACCTTCACCTTCTCCTCCTCTATCACCTTCTCCTCCTCTATCACCTTCACCTTCTCCTCCTTCACCTTCTCCTCTATCACCTTCACCTTCTCCTCCCTATCACCTTCACCTTCTCCCTATCACCTTCACCTTCTCCTCTCTATCACACTTCACTTTTCTCCTCCATCACCTTCACCTTCTCCTCCTCTATCCTTCACCTTCTCCTCCTCCATCACCTTCACCTTCTCCTCCTCCACTCCCCACCTTCTCTCCTCCATCCTTCACCTTCTCCTCCTCTATCACCTTCACCTTCTCCTCCCCTCTTCCTTCCTTCTCCTCTATCACCTTCACTCCTCCTCCTCACCTTCACCTCCTCCTCCATCACCTTCCTCCTCTTTCCCTTCTCTCCTCCATCACCTTCCCTTCTCCTCCCCTATCACCTTCACCTTCTCCTCTATCACCTTCACCTTTCTCTCCTCCATCCTTCACCTTCTCCTCCTCCTATCACCTTCCCTCCACTTCACCTTCTCCTCCTCCATCACCTCCCTCCTCCTCTCACCTTTCATCCCTCACCTTCCTTCTCCTCTCACCTTCACCTTCTCCTCCATTCACCTTCTCCTCCTCTCCTTCACTTCTCCTCCATCACCTTCACCTTCTCCTCCTCCATCACCTTCACCTTCTCCTCCTCCATCACCTTCACCTTCTCCTCCTCCATCACCTTCCCTTCTCCTCCTCCATCACCTTCACCTTCTCCTCTATCACCTTCACCTTCTCCTCCTCTATCACCTTCATCTCCTCCTCCTCATCACCTTCACCTCCTCTATCACCTTCACCTTCTCCTCTATCACCTTCACCTTCTCTCCTTCTCCTCTATCATTCACCTTCTCTCTACTCCTACCTTCTCCTCTATCACCTTCACATTCTCCTCCTCATCACCTTCACCTTCTCCTCCCCTATCACCTTCACCTTCACCTCCTCTATCACCTTCACCTTCTTCTCTATCACCTTCATCTTCTCCTCTATCACCCTTCTCCTCCCCTATCACCTTCACCTTCTCCTCCCTATCACCTTCACCTTCACCTCCTCTTCCCTTCACCTTCTCCTCTATCACCTTCACCTTCTCTCTATCACCTTCATCTTCTCCTCTATCACCTTCACCTTCTCCTCCCCTATCACCTTCACCTCATCACCTACCTTCTCCTCCTCATCACCTTCACCTTCACCTCCTATCACCTTCCTCCTCCTCACTTCACCCTCTATCACCTTCACCTTCTCCTCCCCTAACCTTCCTCCCCCTATCACCTTCACCTTCTCCTCCTCTACCTTCTCCTCCTCCTATCACCTTCACCTTCTCCTCTCTATCCCTTCTCTCCTCATCTCCACCTTCTCCTCCCTATCCTTCACCTTCTCTCCTCTATCACCTTCACCTTCTCTACCCCTTCTCCTCTCCTCACCTTCTCCTCCCCCTCCACCTTCACCTTCTCCTCCTCTATCACCTTCACCTTCTCCTCTATCACCTTCACCTTCTCCTCCTCTCACCTTCACTTCTCCTCTCTCCTTCACCTTCTCCTCTCTATCACCTTCCTTCTCCTCTATCCTTCACCTTCTCTATCACCTTCACCTCCTCTATCACCTTCACCTTCTCCTCTATCACCTTCACCTTCTCCTCTCACCTCCACCTTCTCCTCCTCCTTCACCTCCATCACCTTACCTTCTCCTCTATCACCTTCACCTTCTCCTCCTCCATCACCTTCACCACCTTGTTCATATAATTCTTTTTCCTATCTATATATATCTTTACTTCGAGTATGTTGTTCACACCTCAGTAATTACCTCAACCTAACCAATTTCCACATCCACAGTGTTACCAGCTCCCAGCCCCAAGAAGAAACATTATTATCACTTGTGTTTTTATGTCAGAGAACAAAATATACTCAGAGAAAATTAATGGAATTTTATTTTGTATTTTTATTTTATTTATTATATTTTATTGAAGGGAATTTTTTTTTTTACATTCTGAGGATATTGGTCATTCACCTTCCTACCTTACGTCAAAATGGACTCAAGTGTTTGGTACCGAGTGTGAGTGTGTCCTTTATCATGTTTTATATAATTATCTGCCATTGACTCACTGTTCACTCATTCACTAAAGGAGAAATATTTAATTTTTTTGGGATAGGTTGTTGTAACTTACCAAATATATTTAATATGACTTAAGATTAACTGGAATATAAAGTTACTCCAGTTGCTTTAGTGTGTCTAATATACTCATTCAAAGAAATATATATATTATACTTACGGTGATCTGACGTGGAAGCGTACATGTTTAACACACGTTTATTTCTCTTGGCCTACATGTTTTAATATTAGGACTTTTAGTGCGGTTAATCATCATATGGTTATTATTTTACAAGAAAATTTGTTTCTAGGTTGTTAGTCAATATTTTTCCGTGTGTGTGTGGCCACATGAAGGTAACTGTGTGCATGGATTATTGAATGTCAACAAACACACGTTCACGACCATTCTTTCGTTTCTTATCAATTATTTCTATAGATTTTAACTTTTTGCAATTTTTGTTCTTAATTGATTTTTCTTAATATTGTTTCCCACTATTTTTAATATTTTTATTATTTTCTGTACTGACAACTTTTTAATATTACGTTGCTGGAGATTTATTTGTACCTGTAATGCACCCATGTCTACAACAACAACGGAAGTCCGGGAACACTTTGACAAATCTCATCCGTTAAACTAATTCCAGGAAGCATTCTCACTTCCGAGTGGTGGCAGGTGTGTGTGTGTGTGTGTGTGTGTGTGTGTGTGTGTGTTCATTTGACATACACGAGCGACAGACAGCCAAACTCCCTCTCTCCTTCACTCTCACCTGGGGAGAGTCATAAAGGCAGGTGAGACAATAACAGACACTCCCCTGCATATTTAATGACTTCCTCCCTATTGTAAATGTTAAACTCTTCACCTGGATTGTAAATTTAGCTTTTACCCGTAATGTAAAATTTAAAAATGTTTTTTTTCATATTTCCTTAATTATTTATTCGTCTTTTGTAAATAATTCATTAATTTTACAAGTTTCTCTTCTTCCTCTCATCGTATGTCGTGATGTCTGTCTCCTCTCTGTTCGTCTTACTCACATATCGTCTTTGTTTAGTTACACTGAGAAAAGTACCAAGATTTTCTGTTACCTAGAGTATGGCGTTGTAACTTTCGTGGTGGGTGTTTTTCGTTTAAATAACACACACACACACACACACACACACACACACACACACACACACACATCCTTGACCTATTCAGGCTCTGCTCCCTTGGCCATGTCGACCCATTCCCGAATTTCCTCTCCCCGACCCATCCTCAACATAATCAAAAGTGACAATTTCTTTTCGGAAAGAAGTGGGATCAGTGTTGAACAGTGATGAACAGTGTTTAAGCCAGTGAATTCAGCACTAGACAGTACCAGTGAGAGCCGTGACCCACCAGTGAGATAAGCACCCCTGGGAACCATCCTCTGACCAGAGGTGTTAATGTGTCCACCCTGGGAACAACAAGGGGCCGGCTATGCACCACGACTACGAGTTAACACAACACCACCCAGTAGAGTGAGGTACTGTAACACCACCCCACACCACACAGTGTCCCCATGACCACGTGAGGTCCTTCATAACAACACCCAAGGAATAGTTACTACACCACGTGAACACCACACCAAGTGTGAAATAAATAAGGAAATAAAAACTGAGCGGAATACAGAAACAATTTGGATAGAATTAAGCGACGGTAGGGAAAAATTAATCACAGGAGTAATATATAGACCTCCCAATCTTGATAGAGTCAATGAGCGACTTATCTGGGATGAAATGCACAGGGCTTCCATACACAACAAAGTCTGTATAGTAGGCGACTTTAACCTTGGCCCCAAATAGATTGGACTGACCTTACGGGTAACTCAGAATCAGAGGATTTTCTCGAGACGATCTACGACTGTTTCCTAAGTCAACATATATGTTTAAATTTTCGGTGGTGAAAATTGTTGAAAAATATTTATTCAGATTATTACTCATTTCTCCGTCGTTATCAGTTAGCTCGCCGGTATCTGACCGTATTGGTCCAATCTTTTTTCGTGTTTTAGTTTGATACATTTGGTAGAATCATTTGGGGTTTGTCTTCGCCTCCCTTGCTATCCTTACCTCATTATATCTCTTGGCTTTCCTTATCAGGTTTTAACCCTACCGCCAATATCTTATAATAATCCTGGAGGTAAATTTCGCCACACTTTATCCTTCTATAGCCTTCCTTTGGCCAATGATGTTCTTTTAAATAATTATTTATCCATTTAGGGTCATTGTTGTCTGATCTGAGTTTTTTGGATGGTATGTTCTGCCTTTGTGCATTAAGTAACTCATTATTTAAATTGTCGTGGAACTCGGCAATCCTCAGATCTCGTTATCAGGTCGGTGTCATCTGTCAGGTTCACGGCCAAGCGCGACACCCTCTCTCAGCTGCCTCTTTAAACTGTCAAATTTGCCCTTCTGAAATCTGGTACTTTAGTGGAATTTTCCTTACGTCTGCCCTGAAAATCTAATTGGAATCTAATTTATTTGTGATCGCTGTTTGCAAGTTCGTTCCCTACCTCGCCATTGCTAATGAGGTTTTCTCTGTTCGACAAAACTAAATCGAGTATATTATTACCCCGTGTGGGTTCGGTTATATGTTGACTTAGGAAACAGTCCTGGATCGTCTCGAGAAAATCCTCTGATTCTGAGTTACCCGTGGTCAGTCAAATCTATTTGGCCAGGTTAAAGTCGCCTACTATACAGACTTTGTTGTGTATGGAAGCCTCGCATTTCATCCCAGATAAGTCGCTCATTGACGCTATCAAGACTGGGGGTCTATATATTACTCCTGTGATTAATTTTTCCCGACCGTCGCTTAATTCTATCCAAATTGTTTCTGTATTCCTCTCAGTTTTTATTTCCTTATTTACTTCACACTTCAGATTATCCCTAATATAGATTGCTACTCCGCCTCCTTTCCTGGTCTGCCTATCGGTATGGAATAGTTTGTATTCCGCAATTTGGTATTCGATTGGTAACTCACGTGTGTCTAGGTTGATCCATGTTTCAGTGAATGCTATTATATCGATTTTTTCGGTACATACCAGCCTAATATCATCCATTTTGTTTCTCATACTTCTACTGTTCGCGTAGTATACATTTAAGTTAGTCTTGTTCTGAGTCCTCCCTTTACCGCGTTTAATTTTAAACTCCCTGTCTAATTTAGTTTTGTCATCATTCCTAAGACTATTTCCCTGTAATCTTTCACTTTGTTTACCCGCTCCCATAGTCTCCTCCACCCCCGTGCTCATATGTTCTCCTAACAAAGGGGACATTACAAAGGTACTCAAACTATCCAACCAGGAGCGAACTCGTAACAAAGGTTTTAAATTAGACAAATTTAGATTTAGGCGTGAAATAGGTAAACACTGGTTTGGAAACAGAGTAGTGGATGAATGGAACAAGTTACCAAATATCCTCATTAACTCGAATACGCTGAATAGCTTCAAACATAGGTTGGATGCTTATATGAGCAATAGGGGTTGGGTGTAAATGGGACTGCCCAGTATGGGCCAATGGGCCGCTGCAGTTTCCTCCATTCTTATGTTCTTTTATTACACCGTGAACACCACACCACCGGTGTCTCTCAGCCAGCCCCAGGCCGGGCCATCAACTGTAAACTATAATAATTTGTATGTTTAATCCATGTCCCTTCTTCTTTCAGCAATGAAAGCTTTTGTTCAGCGACCCACCTACCCCATGTCTTTGTATGGAGTAAGTAATTTTTGTCCAATGTGTATTTTCAGCCTTCGGGCTGCAGAACTTTTACAATAAACCGTTAATTATTATTATTATTATTATTATACACACACCAGGCATTAGTGTAGGGTGTGTAGAGGTGTATGAGTGTATGGTGTGTATGAGTGTATGGTGTGTACAAGTGTATGAGTGTATGGTGTATACAAGTGTATATTATGACGTATTTGTGTATGGTGTGTACAAGTGTATGACGTGTATAAGTGTATGGTGTGTACAAGTGTATGGTGTGTACAAGTGTATGATTGTATGGTGTATACAAGTGTATGACTGTATGATGTGTATAAGTGTATGGTGTGTACAAGTGTATGACTGTATGACGTGTATAAGTGTATGGTGTGTACAAGTGTATGGTGTGTACAAGTGTATGAGTGTATGGTGTATACAAGTGTATGAGTGTATGACGTGTATAAGTGTATGGTGTGTACAAGTGTATGAGTGTATGGTGTATACAAGTGTGTGTGAGTGTGGTGTGTATAGTGTATGGTGTGTACAGGTGTATGGTGTGTACAAGTGTATGAGTGTATGGTGTATACAAGTGTATGACTGTATGACGTGTATAAGTGTATGGGTGTGTACAAGTGTCTGTGTGTACAAGTGTATGAGTGTATGGTGTATACAAGTGTATGAGTTTATGGTGTGTATGAGTGTATGGTGTGTACAAGTGTATGAATGTATGGTGTATACAAGTGTATGACTGTATGACGTGTATAAGTGTATGGTGTGTACAAGTGTATGAGTGTATGGTGTATACAAGTGTATGAGTGTATGGTGTGTATGAGTGTATGGTGTGTACAAGCGTATGGTGTACAAGTGTATGAGTTTATGGTGTATACAAGTGTACGAGTGTATGACGTGTATAAGTGTATGGTGTGTACAAGTGTATGAGTGATGGTGTATACAAGTGTATGAGTGTATGGTGTGTATGAGTGTATGGTGTGGACAAGTGTATGGTGTGGACAAGTGTATGGTGTGTACAAGTGTATGGTGTGTACAAGTGTATGAGTGTATGGTGTATACAAGTGTATGACTGTATGACGTGTATAAGTGTATGGTGTGTACAAGTGTATGGTGTGTACAAGTGTATGAATGTATGGTGTATACAAGTGTATGAGTGTATGACGTGTATAAGTGTATGGTGTGTACAAGTGTATGGTGTATACAAGTGTATGAGTGTATGACGTGTATGAGTGTATGACGTGTATAAGTGTATGAGTGTATAGCGTGTATGAAGTGTATGAGTGTATTGATCACGTGTCTATGTTTAGTGTTCTCGCTCACGAAATATAATGACAAATGATCACGTGAGTCCAGTCCATTGTTTACCACTTTACGGTGTGTGTGTGCGTGACCGAGACTGTATGTCATAATAAACCCAAAAATTACAAGAGAGAGGACCACACACACACACACACACACACACACACACACACACACACACACACACACATGAGAGCCCAACACAGAGACTACCAATAAAAAATAATAATATACCTCTGTGTGTGTGTGTGTGTGTGTGTGTGTGTTCTCCTTACACCACGCTTACAGATCCTTCTCACTCTCTCATCACCTGACAAGCTACACCAACACCTACACCAATACCTATACCTACACCTACACCAACACCTACACCAACACCTACACCAATACCTACACCAATACCTACACCAATACCTACACCAACACCTACACCAACACCTACACCAACACCAACACCAATACCACACCTGCTCCAACACCTACACCTACCAATGCCTACACCTACACCTACACCAATGCCTACACCAACACCAACACCTACCAACACCTACACATACACCAACACCTACACCAATACCTACCAACACCTACAAACACCACCCCAACACCAACACCAACACCTCACTGCCAACACCTGCACCACACCTACCTGCCTACACCTACACCAATACCTACACCAACACCAACACCTACACACCAACACCTACACATACACCCAATACCTACACCAACACCTACACCAGCACCTACACCAACACCACACATAACACCAACACCAATACCTACACCTGCACCAACACCTACACCTACACCAATGCCTACCACCTACACCTACACCAATGCCTCACACCGACACCTACACCAACACCTACACATGCACCAACACCTGCACCAAACACACCAACACCTGCACCAATGCCTACACCAACACCTGCACCAACACCTACACACCTACACCAGCACCCCTACACCAACACCCTACACCTCACCAACACCTACACCAATCCTGCTCACACCCACCAACACCTACACCAACACCCAACCCTACACCAACACCAACACCTGCACCAACACCTACACCAACACCTACACTACCAACACCAACACCTCCACTCCTACCCCAAACTGCACCCAGCACACCATCTGCACAGACACCCTACACCAACACCAGCACCAGCACCACACCACCTACGCCTACCCAACACCTACACCTACACTAGCACCTGCACCTACCACCTACACCTACACACCTGCACCACACCTACACAACTACCTCACCTACACCTACACACACTCACACCTACCAACACCTCACACCTACACCTACACAACACCTACACCTACACCTACACTAACACCAACACCTGCCCAACCCCCACCTACACCAACACCTACACCTACACCTACACCACACCTACACCTGCCCACCTACACCTACATCTACACCAAGCACACACCTGCACCAGCACCAGCACCTCACACCTACACCTGCACACCTGCACCTACACCTACACCCCTGCACCTGCACCCAGCACCTGCACCAACACCTACCTACACTACACCAACACCTACACAACACCTACACCAACACTACACCTACACTAACACCTACACCTACACCAACACCTACCAACACCTACACCTACACCAGCACCTACACCTACACTCCCACCTGCCTACACCTGCACCAACACCTACACCAGCACCTACACTACACCAGCACCTGCACCAACACCAACACCAGCACCACACCTACACCTACACCTACACCAACACCTACACCAACACAAGCTACCACACACCAACCAAACCAACACCTGCACCAGCTACCAGCACCCTGCACCAGCACCTGCACCAACACCAGCACCTACACCCCACACCCACACCTGCACCTCAACACCAGCACTACACCAACACCAGCACCAGCACCTGCACCAACACCAGCACCTGCACCAGCACCTACACCAACACCAACACCTACACCAACACCCACGCAACCCAACAGCTACACCAACACCTACACCAACACCTGCACCTACAACGACACCTACACCAACACCTACACCAACACCTGCACCTACCCAACACCTACACCAACACCTACCTACACCAACACCTACCAACACCTGCACCTGCACCTACACCAACCTACCTACACCAGCACCAACACCTACACCTACACCTGCACCAACACCTACACCCAACACCACACACCCTCACCTGCCTGCACCCAACTTACCTACACAACACCAACACCTACACCAACACCTACACCACCTACACCTACACCGACACCTGCACCTACCTGCCTACACCTGCACCAGCACCTACACCAGCACCTCACCAGCACACCTACACCAACACCTACCTACACCTACCAGCAGCTACACCTACACCAACACATACCTACACCTGCACCTCCCAACACCTACCTTACCTCAACACCAGCACCACCTGCACACACACCTGCACCTACACCAACCCACCCACACACACACACCTACCTCACCTACACTCACACCTTGCCCAACACACACCCTACACCACCACTGCCACACCCACACCTACACACACACACACACACCCTACTGCCCCCCAGCACCAGCACACACACACACACACTCACACCTCACCAGCACCAACACCTACACCCCACACTACCTACACCTGCACCTACACCAACATACACCAACTACACCAACACCAGCACCTACACCTACACCAACACCCACACCACACCTACACACACACACCTACACCTCCCCTACACACACCAACACCTACAACACCTACACCAACACCCAACCTCACCTACACCCCACACACCACCACCCTACACACCTACACCAACACCTACACCCACCCACCCACACCTACACCTACACCTACACCAACACCAACACCTACACCCACACACCACCTACCCCACACCCACACCACACACCAACACCCAACACCAACACCACACCACACACCCCGCACCACACCACACACACCCCACACACACCTACACAACACCTGCACCCACCCCACACCTACACCTACACCACACCAACACCCACCTACACCAGCACCTACACCAACACCTACACCTACACCTACACCAGCACCAACACCTACACCACCACACCCCAACACCTACACCACCAACACCCACCCCACACCAGCACACACCAACACCTACACCAACACCAACACCTACACCACACCAACACCTACACCCCACACCCCACACACACCTGTGAAGTTTTGTGTTTGACTGGGCTTATGCTGATATTGCAAGAGTCGTAGACCCTCAACAATTTGGCAACATGAAAACTTCCTCCACCACTCACTGTCTTGTCAGCTTTCTCGATTACATATACCGCCATCTCGAGAAACGAAAAACGTCTGTAGCTGTCGCCTTCATTGATTTCACTAAAGCGTTCGACCTAGTCGACCACAATATAATCATAAACAAAGCTATTGACCTCGGGCTTTGGAGAAGTCTCATACCATGGCTTACAGACTTCCTCAGTGACCGACGCCAAGCTGTACGCTTCCGAGGGGCTGTCTCCACCTTTCAGTCACTCACCTGTGGCGTCCCCAAAGGCACCAAGATGGGACCACTCTGCTTCCTTATGCTCATCAATGATGCCCTAAGAGAAACCCCTGCTCGCTGGAAATATGTCGACGACTCCACCATTGGGATCAGCGTCAGCAGATTCTGCGCCACAACTATACTGCCCCTTCAGGATTTATTGAACAGTCTCTCCAAAACTGGGCGCAACAGCCATGTCACCATCAACCATACCAAGACCATGGTTATGCACATCAACCTCTCCTCCGACATTGTCCCACCTCCTTCCCGTACCTAGGTCAGGGCACTCCAGGTTGTAGATTTCCTGCAAGAAGCTCATCGGCGTCACCATAGACAACAAACTAAATTGGAAACCACACGTCAGTGAAGTTGTCAAAGCCTCCAGTTTCCGTCTCCACCTGCTCCGCCGACTCAAGTCCCTCGGAGTTCCTGCACACGAGCTCCTCAGTATATACACAACATTCATACTTCCCAAGCTCACCTATGCCTCCCCCACCTGGTCTTCCTCCCTAAATGCCACACAACGTAAACACCTAGAAAAAGTTCAAAAGAGGGCATGCAAAATTATTCTCTCCTCTTCCTACTCCACATATCAAGAAGCGCTCAACACACTGACCCTTTCGACTCTCACTGACCATCACCACGACCTTATCTGCAAATTTGGTAAGAAGCTTCTACACCATCCACGACACCGGCTCCTACTACCACCTGACATCCCCTGTCCGAGAATTGCTGTTCGACACCACAACCGCATCCAGCCCATACGTGCACGAACCGATCGCTATAAGAACAGCCCAGTCCCAACCATTGTAAAAATTATCAATAACATGTAATAAATCAGTGTATTCACTCCCGGTAAACACTGCTCCTTACACTGTCACTATGTTGAAATGAACTGTAGTTTGAGCTGATCCCCATCTAAGTTATTATATGTCTTATTTGTGTCACTTATGTTACTTGTATATTATTTGTAATTCGTAACCCATTCCCCAAATATGTAACTGTATATTTTCAGCCTTCTGGCTGCCAAGCTCTTTCAATAAACCGTTAATTATTATTATTGTGTGTACCCTACACCAACACCTACACCTACACCTACACCTACACCTACACCTACACCTACACCAACACCTACACCTTTACACTAGCACCAACACCAACACCTACACCTACACCAACACCTACACCTACACCTACACCAACACCTACACCAACACCAACACCTACACCTACACCAACACCAACACCTACACCAACACCTACACCTACACCAACACCAGCGACAGAAGGAATGTAAAACCAATTAGAGATTCGTGAGTGAGTGAGTGCGTGTGTGGGTGTGAGTGAGTGTGTGGATGTGAGTGAGTGTGTGGATGTGAGTGCTTGTGTGGATGTGAGTGAGTGTGGATGTGAGTGCGTGTGTGGATGTGAGTGAGTGTGGATGTGAGTGCGTGTGTGGATGTGAGTGCTTGTGTGGATGTAAGTGTGTGGATTTGAGTTCGTTTGTGGATATGAGTGCGTGTGTGGATGTGAGTGCGTGTGTGGATGTGAGTGAGTGTGTGGGTTTCAGTGAGTGTGTGGATCTGAGTGCGTGTGTGGATGTGAGTGCTTGTGTGGATGTGAGTGAGTGTGGATGTGAGTGCGTGTGTGGATGTGACTGCTGGTGTGGATGTGGAGGTGAGGTGTGTGGATTTGGTGCGTGTGTGGATGTGAGGTGCGTGTGTGGATGTGAGGTGCGTGTGTGGATGTGGTGGGTGTGTGGATGTGAGGTGCTTGTGTGGATGTGAGTGAGGTGTGGATGTGAGTTCGTGTGTGGATGTGAGTGGATGTGAGTGAGTGTGGGGATTTGAGTGCGTGTGGATGTGAGTGCGTGTGTGGATGTGAGTGCGTGTGTGGATGTGGTGGGTGTGTGTGGATGTGAGTGCTTGTGTGGATGTGAGTGAGTGTGGATGTGAGTGCGTGTGTGGATGTGAGTGCTTGTGTGGATGTGAGTGAGTGTGGGGATTTGAGTTCGTTTGTGGATGTGAGTGCGTGTGTGGATGTGAGTGCGTGTGTGGGTTTCAGTGCTTGTGTGGATGTAAGTGAGTGTGTGGATGTGAGTTCGTTTGTGGATGTGAGTGCGTGTGTGGGTGTGAGTTCGTGTGTGGGTTTCAGTGTGTGTGAGGATGTGAGTGCGTATGTGAATATGAGTGCGCGTGCATGGATGTGATTGCGTGTGTGGATTATGAATGTATGTGTGGATTTGAATGCATGTGTGGATATGAACGTATATGTGGATGTGAATACAAGTGTGGATTTGAATGCATACCTCGATGTAAATGCATGTGTGGATTTGAATGCATTTGTGGATGGAAGGCATATGCTGATTTGAATGCATATGTGGACATGAATGAAGGTGTGGATATGAAAGCAAGTGTGGATGTGGATACATGTGTGGATGTAAATGCATGTTCGGATATGACTGCATGACCCCCAGGTGAGTTGAGATTCAGGAACGATGGTAACTCGTATCACCAGGTAAATTGTGTCACCAGGTAACTTGTATCACCAGGAAACTTGTATCACCAGGTAACTTGTATCACCAGGTAACGGGTCTCCAACACCTGTAATATACTCAAACAGGTAACCATATCCCTGTTGATTTACGTAAGTGCACACTCACTCTCAACAGACACATAACCCTCACACCTTAAGTACTGTAAATACAAAGTAACTGTCGATTAACACATAAACTACATAATACACTAATTCTCTACATGTGTACTATCTCTACATGATCCTTTTACTCAACCTCTCACATTCGAGGAGATAAATTACTAATTGTACCTCCGATAATATCAATACAAAACGAAAATAAAGTTTATGTAGGAAATTCACACCAGATATGGAAATTTCTTTAAAATACTGACAGAATAAGGTGACCATCTGACCATTCTTCCATTCACACCTAAAAAAAAAAATATCTACTCGGGGTGATCGATGACTTTCTTAATGAACACTACGAACTCCTGTTGTCTCGGTAGGGTTGTCAAAATCCTTCGTCCGTTGTGTCATATTTTCTCAACACAATTTTGTATAGATAGTTTTGTTTAGTGATTGTACGTGTTATCTGTACGTTGTTGCATTAGAGAAGACGTCGAATTGTCACTTTAAATTCAGCTGATTTATGGTATAGCGTCTTGGTAACAGGGATAATTTTTATGCCTCACTGAATCATGGAAATGCTTGTGTGAGTGGGGTGAGTGGGTGTATTACATCCCTAATTTACCGTATTTCACCCTTATTTCACCCTTATTTCACTGTTACATCCTTATTTCACCATATTACACCCTTATTTCACTATAACATTCTTTTTTCACCGTATTACATCTTTATTTCACGTATTATCCTTATTTCACGATATGACATCCTTATTTCACAAGATTACATCCTTATTTCGCCGTATTACATCCTTATTTCACCGTATTACATCCTTATTTCACCGTATTAATCCTCATTTCACCATATTACATCCGTATTTCACCGTATCTTATTTCACCGTATTATATCCTTATTTCATCGTATTACCTCCTTATTATACCGTATTATATCCTTATTTCACCGTATTACATCCTCGTTTTACCGTATTTAACCTTTTTTCGCTTATCATTCTCCTTTTCCCATATTCCATCTTTTTACAAATAATTTAATCTTTCAGCCACTGCTCTTCACTCTTATTTCACTGTACTTCATCTTATTTCACTGTATTTCATCTTATTTTGTTGTATTTCACTGTATTACATCCTTATTTCAGCTTCTTTTTTCGTTTTTCATCCTTCTTCACACCATTTCATCCGTATTCACTCATATTTCACTATGTCGTTCTTATTTGACTGTATTTCACTCTTATTTCACTGTATTTCACTCTTATTTCATTATTTCATTCTTATTTCACTATTTCACTCTTATTTAACTTTATTTCACTCTTATTTGACTGTACTTCACTCTTATTTAACTTTATTTCACTCTTATTTTACTATTTCACTCGTATTTCACTGTATTTCATCTTTTTTGCTAGAATTCGTCGTTATTTTTCGTATTTTTGTGGACGTTATCTTATTTCTCCGCGTATTAACAAATTCACTCTTACCTCAAATTTTGGGCGTATTATTGCGTATTTCTTTATATTTATTTTACTTTTTCTTTGTATTTCATCCGTATGTTATTGTGGGTTTTTTATATCCTATTTTTTATATTTTATTCGTATTGCATGTTTTTTTTTATCGGATTTTATCGGATTTTATCGGATTTAATCTATGTCTCGTGGGGTATTTTTTCAGAGAGAGAGAGAGAGAGAGAGAGAGAGATGTATGAATGTGAGAAAAGCAAATAATAAAGCTATTATAGAGAAATAACATTAATTAATTTGTCTCTTTCTTACCTGTAATCTCACACTCATTAACACACCTGGGAGGGAAAAGTATCATTTAGATTCATTCATTAACAACTGATGATATAAGAGTACAGTGTTAACATATGCCATCTGAGTCCTACGTCACTTAAGTGTTCCATAAAGTCGATATTCTGTTGATAATATACGAGAGTGTGGCCCATTTGGTCTCTCTCTCCCTCCCTCACTGACACCCACCTAGCCTTGGAAACCCCCTTCTCTCTACACACTGACTTTCTCTCCCTTCTCTCCCCCCCCCTCCCTCACCTCCCCCCTCCCTCACCTCCCCTCCCTTCCCTCTTATAACCTACACGCCACCAATGTTCCTCCTCTTTTCGTTCGCCAGTCGTGCGCCTGGCGATAGAAGGTATATCTTTTGTCCGGGATTCCATTACATAATTAAAAAAAAAGGCCAATGATTTTGTTGTATATTTCTCCATTTTTTATGTGTTAAAAGGTGTTTGTTATTCCCTACAGCTCTTCCATCTTTTACTTACTTCTATAGTTGTATTTTGTCTCTCTTGCGGTGTTGAGGTTTAACGCGTCATCCTAATCCCGCAGCCTAGTTCTCCTCCTTCAGGCCCCTCCCCCCCCTCCTCTTCTCTCTCTCCTTTCTCAAGAAAAATGCAGCTTCACTCATACCAACTTTCTCCTCTGAGGCTATACGTAGAGGGGGAGGGGAGGGGCAGCCAGCGGAGGTTATAGGCCCAGAGGCTCGTGTTAATTCATTCGTACTGGCAGCGATGTTAACCCAGTGGCATTAAACATGGAAAATATTTGTTGACATTTTTTTTCCTTATATATTGCAGATAAATTTGTATCGTCAAGTCATCAAGCCTCTGTATGGTAACCTTCCTGTAGGAGTCTTTCCCCTTCCCTACACTAGATTCCTCGACATCCTTCTCCTGTGTGTGTGTGTGTGTGTGTGTGTGTGTGTGTGTGTGTGTGTCTGTGTGTGTGTGTCGTCATCTCTCCATTTTGACTTATACATTGTCTTGTTTTTATAATTATTTTGGAAAATAATTTTGTTAATTTTTCATTGATACACCGATACAATTCTTCTTCTCCGTTAAAGATATTTTTTTACAGCCTATTAGTCGATGATTTTGAAGATTTTGCATTTTGATTTATTTAATTTTCATTTTGTCGACCATCATGTTTTTTTTTAATACAAGTGTCGTTCTTAGTCAATAACTTAAATTTTCTCTGACCAAACATACGTACGTCTTCTGGGAGTAATTTATCGCCTCAAACAAGAATAACAAACCATTACATCAGTTACACACACAACAATACAATATACAGAACATGATTCATTCTCTTCTCACAACTATTTATAGACGCCCAAGTTAACCTAACCTCACCTTCCAGTATATATTCTCCGTGGCGTTAACAGTTTCATTTTGTTACCATATAGAGAGATGATCGTGGAGGCTGGCATTATAACCCCCTGCCGCGTGGAATGTTTCATTACTGCCATAACTTGGCCAAGTTTACAACCCCTCCCCACTTCCTCCCTCCCACTCTCCCCCTCTCCCCCTCCTCCTCCTCCCCTCCCCTCCCTCCCCTCCTCCTCCTCCCCTCCCCCCCTCCCCCTCCCCTCCTCCCCCTCTTCCCCCCTCCTCCCCCTCCCCTCTCTCCCCCTCCCCTCCTCCCCCTCCTCTCCCCCTCCCCTCCTCCCCCCCCTCCTCTGGCCGTCCCTCTCCTGCAGAGTTATCTTCCCTCCTCCTCACAAAGCCTCATACGGGTCCCCCCTCCTCCAGCCCTCAACCGCCCCATGAATTAAGGAGCTCCTCCCCAAGTCTCCTCGTAGCTTACCTGTGGTCACTTTTCTCTGCCAGGCTAAAATTGAAAATTACCCGCGGTTGGTGAGACTCGTGTTTTTGTCACTTCTGACTTTAGTACTAATTGGCTGTAAAGGTGGTAAATGCGAAAGTGAGGTAACACTCACCCTAGACTTCTCAGTTGCCGATAAAAGAGAGAGAGAGAGAGAGAGAGAGAGAGAGAGAGAGAGAGAGTGTAGGATCTTTCTCTTCAGGAGGTGAGGCGACGTGTTGCCGTGTGCAGGTGGTGGCGGGGAGGTTACCTGGCGTCCCCCCGCTTGCTATCACACCTCACTCAAAAGCGCAACCTATAATTACAGGACTATCAGTGCTTATGTAAACACGGCCACACATTAACACTAAATAATCCGATACTCATCGCGCTCAACACCAACAAGGAAATAAACTCCCGTGGGAGGAATACTGATGGTGGTGGTGGCGGAGATGGCTCATAGCGCCCTGGGTCTTGGCGGCCTGGGGAGGAGGACCGCCCGACACCACATTCTCCCATATTAGCCTCATTGAGTGTTGTAATGTTAACTTTATTTTATATCTGTATGACAAATCATCAGTCACCTAAAAACAACAGCAGGACGAGATTAACATTGTGTATATTACCGAGGCTATGGCTACTTCATGACGAGACCTGGAAACAATGTCTAAAAGATGTGGCAGCAGCGGTACACAATGACTACCTTTACACATTAAGTAACGTCGTATTATTAGTCCCCCAGGCTACTATGAGGCTACTTATCTCTGTAATATAATACAGTACTGTACCATTAGACCATGTAATTACACCTAGACCAGACACAGCGGTACACAATCCCCCGTCGGTACAGGAGACACAAGACCCGATACTGTTAGACTTGTAACTCAACATAAAGTAGTAATTAAATTCCCGGAAAAAAACTCGATGACAGGGAATAAAGTTTTAATGAAAGAGAATAATGTATTGTCCGAGGAGATGCAGATCATGTTTTTATGTGTGTGTGTGTGTGTGTGTGTGTGTGTGTGTGTGTGTGTGTGTGTGTGTGTGTGTGTGTCAAACTCTCTTGTGTGTATGTCTGTATCCTCTCTTTGTAAATAAGAACAACACAACACAACACACCACACCACACCACACCACACCACGCCACACCACAACACAACACAACACAACACAACACACCGCAACACAACACAACACAACGCAACACAACACAACACACCACAACACAACACAACACAACACAACACACCACACCACAACACACCACAACACAAACACAACACACTACACAAATAAACACAACACAACACAACACAACACACCACACAACAACACAAATACAAACACAACACAACACAACACAACACAACACAACACAACACACCACAATTACAACACACCATTAACATAAATACACCACACAAACAACACAACACAACAACACACCATTAACACACACATAACACACCACAACACAACATAACATAACACCACAACACAACACACCACAATACAACATAATAATAAACACACATAACATAATATAACACACATACACACAACACAACACAACATAACATACATACCACACAAATACACATAACATAACACACATACACACAATACAACATACTACAACAATACAACACACATAAACATAACATAACATAAACACAATTATAATAACATAACATAATCACAATAACATAAACACAATATACCACACATACTACAACAAAATACAAACATAACATACACATACAATAACACATAACATAACACACTACAACACAACATACCACACAATAACATAACATACAACAACATACACAAAATTCACACAACACACTACAACAACAATATCAACACAACACAACACACTACATACACAACATACACACATACACAACATAACACAAATACACATACAATAACATAACATAAACACACATAACATAATATAAATACACACAACATACTACACAAATAAACACAACATAAATATAACATACACACTACAACACACACAACACAACACAACAACACCACATAACATAAACATAACACATAAATAACATACCACAAAATTACACAACACAACACATACAACACAACACAACACAACACACTACAACATAAATACACAACAAACTACACAACAACATAACACAACACAACACAACATACAACAAATACACAACACACCACAACATAACACACCACACAACAACATAACACAACACAACATACCATAACATAACACACACAACATAACATACCACAACATAACATACACACCACAACACACCCAAACACAACATAATACACACACAACATAACACATAACACACATACATACTACAACATAACATAACATACATACATACTACACATAACACACACACAACACAACATACATACACATACTACACAATAACATAACACACACACTACATACAACATAACATAACATAACACAAAATACCATAAACATAACATAAACATACCATAAACACATAACATACCACACAAAAATATTAACATAAATATATCATAACATACACACTACAACACAACACAACACAACATACTACAACAACATTAACACAACATACTCACAACATACCATAACACAACATAACACACATAACACACCACACAACAAACAACACACACTACAACACACCACAACACAACACAACACAACACAACACACCACGCCACACACACACACAACACAACACACACGCCACAACACACCACACCACACACACAACACACCACGCCACACCACACCACAACACACCACAACACAACACACCACGCCATAACACAATACACACACCACACCACGCCACACCACCACGCCACAAATACAACATACCACACCACACCACAATACACTACACACAACACACATGCCACACACCACACTACACACACACACCACGCCACATCACCACACCACACCACAACACAACACACCACGCCACACACACACACACACCACATACACAACACACCACGCCACACCACACAACAACACACACCACGCCACAACACACACCACACACACCACACTACAAACACAACACACCACGCCACAACACAACACACACGCCACACCACACCACAACACAACACACACGCCACACCACACACAACACACACCACACAGCCATTAACACACCACACTACGTTACACATACCACACTACACACACACACTCATACCACATAACACACCATACCACGCTACAACACAACAAACACACCACAACACAACATATCACAAGCAACACCACACTATTACGCACATACTCACACTACACTACAATGCACACACACAACACAACACACCACACCATAACACACCACAACATACATAATTACAATTACACACACCACAACATACCACACCACACCACAAATACAATGCAACATACTACAATGCATACATACCACACATACCATACTACAACATTACACATACATACTACACATAAAGTACACATACTACACATACATACTACACACATACACAAATACACATACCATACTACAATACACACACATACATACTACACATAACATACACAATACACATACCATAACATACTCAACCACACATACTCACACTACAACATGACATAACATACACACTCATAAATATAACACCATAACATACCACACATACACCATACTCACAATACGACATAACATAACATACTACACATACACACTACACATAGCATAACACACACACACACACACTCATACTACACAAAATACACCACACACACATAACACACTATTACCATCACAACACAATACTACACATACCATACCACAACATTATCACAACATACACATACCACACCATAACATACCACACATAACACACTACAACATACCACCTACACACACACATTACACAACATACCACACTACAGCACAACACACACACACAACACACCATACTACACCATAACACAATACACTACAACACACACACACTACACACACCATACTACACATAACATACCACACCACACCACACCACAACACACTCACACCACAACATGACACAACATAACACACCACACCACAACACACTCACACCACACCACACCACAACACACCATAACACAACACACCACAACACACTACACACACCACACCACAACACACCACAACACACCACACCAACTCATAACACACCATACCACAACACACATAACACACACAACATACCACAACATAACATAACATACCACATAACATATAACATCAACATACACACATACACACACATAACACACACACATACTACACTACACTACAACACAACACACACACTACAAACACACACACCTACCACAACACAACACAACACACCACACATGACAGACTTAGTAATAGAGAAACAGTGATGGTGAAGGGAAGATGGCTTAAAATAATCAAGTACTTACAAAGAGAGGAATGGGCAAAAAAACTGCCACGATTATCTCTACCAAGTACTGTGTCTGCTCGGCCAGTCTCGATTGTGGTGCAGGCCTTAGAGCTGCACCACTATCACTTTATTTACTGTCCTGCAGAATTGTAGTAAGATGGTTGTAGTAGTGGTGGTAGTGGCATGGCTGTAGGTAGTAGTGGTGGCTGTAAAAGAAGTATTGGTGGTTGCAATAGCAGTAGTGTCGCGTAAGTGGTGGTGGTGTTGGTAATATAGCAGTGGTGGTTGTTGCAGTGGTGGCTGTAGCAGTAGTAGTGATGGCTTTTAGTAGTAGCAGTGGGGGTGGTTGTTGCAGCAGTGGCAGTGGTTGTAGTAGTGGTGATGCGCAGAACAGTGTAAGTAAGGGTGATGGCTGTTGCAGCTGTGGGTGATGGTTGCTTGCAGTGGTGGTGGTGGCTGGCTGCAGTAAAGGGTATTGCTGCAGAGTGGTGGTGGCTGCAGTAGTAGTAGTGATGGTTGTAGTTGTAGTAGCAGTGATGGTCAGAAGTGTAGCAGTAGTGTGCAGGTGGTTGCTGTAGTAGTGGTGGTTGTAGCAGTAGCAGTAGTGGATGGCTGTAGTGGTGAGGCTTGTAGTCATAGTGGTGGTGGTTGCAGTAGCAGTATTGATGGCTTGTAGCCAGTAGTAGTGGTGGCAGCTAGTGCAGTGGCAGGTGGTGTAGCAGTAGTATGGTCGTTGTAGTAGTAGTAGTGATGGTAGAGCAGAAGTAGTAGTGATGTACTGTAGAAGAGTGATGGCCAGCAGTAGTGGTGGTGGTGGTTGTTGTAGAAGAAAGTGATGGCCGGAATTGTAGCAGTGGTGGGTGTTACAGTAGCAGGTGGTGGTGGCTGCTGTAGTGCAGGTATTGCAGTGAGAAAGAAAGATGGTCAGAAGTTGTAGCAGGCGATGTTCAGGAGCAGTAGTGGTGGCTGGTTGCTGTAGCAGTGGTGGTGGCAGTAGCTGGTAGTAGTGGTGATGCGTGTAGCAGTGGTGGTGGTGGTAGCAGAAAGTGAGTGGTGGTGGCTGCAGTAGTGGTGGTGGTGGTTGGAAGAAGTGGTGGTGGTGGTTGTCAGCAGTGGTGGTGGTGGCTGCAGTAGTGTGGTGGTGCGAGCTGCAGTAGCAGTGATGGTTGTAGTTGCAGTAGTGGTGGTGGTATTGCTGCAGTAGTGGTGGCTGTAGCTGCAGCAGTGGTGGTGGTGGCTTGCTGCAGCAGTGGTGGTGGTGGTTGCTGTAGCAGTGATGGCTGCAGTTGTAGCAGTTGGTGGTTGCTGAAAGAGGGTATATTAGGCAGTGGTGGTGGTATTGTCATAGTGGTGGTGGTATTGTAGCTGCAGCAGTGGTGGTGGTGGTTGCAGCAGTGGTGGGTAGGTGCAGCAGGTGGTTGCTGGCAGCAACTGGCTGGTGGTTGTCAGCAGCAGTGGTGGTGAAAATTGCTGCGTAGTGGTGGTGGCAAATGGTAGCAGTGGTGGTGGTGGTGGTTGCAGTGAAGCAGGTGGTGGTTGCTGCAGTGGTGGTGGGTGGTTGTTGCAGTAGTGGTGGTGGTTTGTGAATAGTAGTAGTGGTGATGTGTAGCTGTAGTAGTGGTGGTGGTGGCTGCTTGCAGCAGTGGTGGTAGTGCAGTAGTGGTGGTGGTTTGCTGCAGTAGTGGGGTGGTGGTTGCTGTAGTAGTAGTGATGGCTGTAGCTGGTAGTAGTGGTGGTGGTGGTTGCTGCAGTAGTATTGGGTGGTTGCTGGCAGCAGTGGTGGTGGTGGTTGCTTGCAGTAGTAGTGATGGTTGTAGTTGTAGTAGTGGTGGTGGTATGGCTGCAGCAGTAGTGGCGGTTGCATAGTGGTGGTGGTGGCTGGTAGTAGGTGGTGGTAGGTTGTAGTAGGTGGTGGTGGTGGTTGCAGTAGTGGTGGTGTGGTTGTTGCAGTAGCAGTATGGTGTTACTGGCAGTAGTGATGTATTATGAATGTAAGAAAGGTGGTGGTTGTTGTTGCAGTAATAGTGATGGTTGTAGCAGAGAAAGATGGTTGTAGTTGCAGTAGCAGTGGTGGTTGCGTTGCTGAGTGGTGGTGATTAGTTGGGTAGTAGCAGTGATGGGCAGTTGCAGTAGTAGTGGTGGTGGTTGCTGCAGGTGGTGGTGGCAGCTGTAGTGGTGGTGGTGGCTGGTTGCAGCAGTGGTGGTGGTGGTTGCTGTAGCAGTAGTGATGGTTGTAGCTAGTAGTGGTGGTGGTATGTTGGCAGTAGCAGTGGTGGTGGTTGCTGGCAGCAGTGGTGGTGGTGGTTGTTGCAGTAGCAGTGATGGTCAGTTGTAGCAGTGGTGGTGGTGGTTTGCGGCAGCAGTAGTGGCGGTGGTCATTGCAGTAGTGGAAGGTGATTGTCAGCAGGGCGGTGGTTGTCATGTAGCAGTGGTGGTGGTATTGCAGCAGTAGTGGCGGTATTGCTGGCAGTAGAAAGGGTTATCAGAAATAGTAGTAGTGGTGGTGTTGCAGCAATAGTGATGGCTGGGAATAGTAGCAGTGAAAGGATGTACAGGCCAGCAGGCAGGTGGTGGCTGCTGCAGCAGTGGTGGTGATTTCAGAAGAAGAAATAATGATGGTTGTGACAGTAGCAGCGGTGGTGGCTGTTGCAGCAGTGGTGGCCAGGCCAGAAAGTAGCAGTGGTGGTGGTGTATGCTGCAGTGGTGGTGGTATTGGCTGGTAGTAGCAGTGATGGCTGGTAGCAGTAGTGGTGGTGGTGTTGCTGGCAGCAGCAGTGGTGGTGGCTGTTGCAGCAGTGGTGGTGGTGGCTGGCAGAAGAGAGTGATGGCTGGCAGCCAGTAGAGTGGTGGTGGCTGGTAGTTGTAGCAGTAGTGATGGGTAGGCAGAAAGTGGTGGTGGTGGTTTTGCAGCAGTAGTGGTGGTGGTTGCCGGCAGTGGTGGTGGTGTTGCTGGTAGCAGTAGTGATGGTCAGAAGTTGTAGTAGTGGTGGTGGTGGTTGCTGCAGCAGTAAGTGGTGGTGGTTGTCAGCAGAGCAGGCTGGTTGTCTGAAAGTAGTGGTGGTGGTGGTTGTCAGTAGTGGTGGTGATGTTGCAGTGGTGGTGGTAGTGTAGCAGTAGCGACGCTGGGTTGTAGTAGCAGTGATGGTAGGCAGCAGTAGTAGTGGTGGTGGTTGTTGTTGCAGTAACAGTGATGGTTGTAAGCTGTAGTAGCAGTGATGGTCGGTTGTAGTAGTAGTGGTGGTATTGTCAGCAGTGGTGGTGATAGCCGTAGTAGTAGTGATGGTTGTAGCTGGTAGTAGCAGTGGTGGTATTGCAGCAGTGGTGGTGGTGGTAGGTTGTAGTGGTGGTGGTGGCTGCAGCAGTAGTGGTGTGGTTGTTGCAGCAGTAGTGATGGTTGTAGCTGCAGTAGTGGTGGTGGTGGTTGCTGCAGCAGTAGTGGTGGTGGTGGCTGCAGTAGTGGTGGTGGTATTGGTTGTAGCAGTAGTGATGGTCAGAAGCCAGTAGTGGTGGTGGTGTTGTTGCAGCAGTAGTGGTGGTGGTTGTCTCAGAAGTGGTGGTGGTGGTTGTTGTGTGAGTGGTGGTGTGGTAACAGTAGTGGTGGTGGTGCTGGTGAAGAAGTAGCGGCGCGGTTGTTGTAGCAGTAGTGATGGTCTGAACTGTATAGTAGGTGGTGGTGGTTGGTTGCAGTAATAGCATTGGTTGCAGTAGCAGTGATGTTGTAGCTGTAGTAGTAGTGGTGGTGGTGTTGCAGTAGTGGTGGCGATAGTAGCAGAAGTAGTGATGGTCTGTAGCTTGCAGTAGTGGTGGTGGTGGTTGTCAGTAAGAGCATGTAGGCCAGTAGAAGTGGTGGTGGTATTGCTGCAGCAGTAGTGGGTGGTGGTTGTTGCAGTAGTGGTGGTGGCTGGGTTGCAGTAGTGGTGGTGGTGGTTGTTGCAGTAGTGGTGGTGGTGGTGGTTGTAAGAAGAAGTGGCGGTGGTTGTTGTAGGTAGTATGGTTGTAGCTGGTAGTAGCAGTGGTGGTGGTTGTTGTTGCAGTGGTTGTAGTTGTAGCAGTAGTGATGGTTGTAGCCGTAGTAGTAGTGGTGGTGGTTGGTTGCAGCAGTGGTGGTGATTGTAGCTGGGTAGTAGCAGTGATGGTTGAGCTGTAGTAGTGGTGGTGGTGGCTGGTGGCAGTGGTGGTGGCTGTAGTTGTAGTAGCAGTAGTGGTGGTGGTTGCTGCAGTAGTGGTGGTGGTTGGTTGTACTAGAATGTGTTTTAAAGACCCTGTTATTGTCTGTCTCTTCTGTGTGTGTGTGGGGGGGCCAGTAGACTGAGACTATGTTGGTGTGACTATGTAGGGTGTGACTATGTAGGGTGTGACTATGTAGTGGTTATGGGTAGGGTGACTATAGGGTGTGACTATGCAAGGGTGGTGTAGAGTGTGACTATGTAGGTGTGACTATGTAATGTGTGGTTATGTAGGTGTGACTATGTAGTGTGTGACTATGTAGGTGTGACTATGTAATGTGTGGTTATGTAGGGTGTGACTAAGGTGTGTGTGACTATGTAATGTGGTTATGTAGGGTGTGACCATGTAGGGTGTGACCATGTAGGGTGTGACTATGCAATGTGTGGTTGTGTAGGGGTGACTATGTAGGGTGACTATGTAAGTGTGTGGTTATGTAGGGTGACTATGTAGGGTGTGACTATGAATGTGTGGTTATGTAGGGTGTGGCTATGTAGGGTGACTATGTAATGTGGTTATGTAGGGTGTGGCTATGTAGGGTGTGACTATGTAATGTGTGGTTATGTAGGGTGTGACTATGTAGGGTGTGACTATGTAATGTGTGGTTGTGTAGGGTGGCTATGTAGGGTGTGACTATGTAATGTGGTTATGTAGGTGTGACTATGTAGGGTGTGACTATGTAATGTGTGGTTATGTAGGGTGTGGCTATGTAGGGTGTGACTATGTAATGTGTGGTTGTAGGGTGTGGCTATGTAGGGTGTGACTATGTAATGTGTGGTTATGTAGGGTGTGACTATGTAGGGGTGTGACTATGTAATGTGTGGTTATGTAGGGTGTGGCTATGTAGGGTGTGACTATGTAATGTGTGGTTATGTAGGGTGTGGCTATGTAGGGTGAAGCTACGAAGGGTGAGGTTATGTAGGGCTCTGAATGGAACGTTTATGGCCCTGAGAAAACCTTTTTAAGCTCCGTAAGAGACGTTTCGAAGCTTTGGATGAACTTTAGAGGGTTTGGAGGGAAGTTTTAAGCTCTGGAGGGAAGTTTTAAGCTCTGGAGAGAAGTTTTAAGTTTCTGGTGGGAAGTTTTAAGCTCTGGATGGAAGTTTTAAGCTCTGGATGGAAGTTTTAAGCTCTGGGAAATTTTAAGCCCTGGGGAAGTTTAAGCCTGGATGGATGTTTTAAGCTCTGGATGGATGTTTTAAGCTCTGGATGGATGTTTTAAGCTCTGGATGGATGATTTAAGCTCCGTAGGGAACTTAAAGAGCCTCAGGATGGAATTATTTTAAGACTCTGGATAAACAAATTGAACTAGTCATCCAATTATATCCACTATAGGAAGTATATAAAATGATCTATTACCACTATAGTCCACCTTAAAGGATAACTAAACACAAGATAACTATAACACTAAAACGTAATTCAATAACAAAAATAACATTACCTCTTCCAAACTCAGAGGACGACATACAGTACTTACTCCCTTAATCATATGATGGTTTTATTTCTTCAGAATTTCACGAATCTTTTTAATTTTCTTGCTGGTCATTTTATTCCCTGCAAAGGCAAATAAATAAATGAATAAATAAATAAATAAGAAAAAAAATCGCCATGACCAAATATTCTGAGAAGTTATATTTTACCGGACGTCAGAATTGGTATAATGTTGATTTAATTAATGGATCGGTTTGTTTACAATAGGGGAAACGCACGTAGATTATGTTACGTGGATCTGCACCAGTCTGGAGATATTTATTATTATTATTTTTTTTTTTCATGGAATATTTGGGCCATTTTGGGATGTGTGTTCATTTAGACCAAGTGTGTGTCAAGAAGCTGTGAGGCTGTATCAAGGAGCTGTGAGGCTGTGTCAAGGAGCTGTGAGGCTGTATCAAGGAGCTGTGTGGCTGTATCAAGGAGCTGTGAGGCTGTATCAAGGAGCTGTGTGGCTGTATCAAGGAGCTGTGAGGCTGTATCAGGAGCTGTGTGGCTGTGTCAAGGAACTGTGAGGCTGTATCAAGGAGCTGTGTGGCTGCATCAAGGAGCTGTGTGTGGCTGTATCAAGGAGCTGTGAGGCTGTATCAAGGAGCTGTGTGGCTGTATCAAGGAGCTGTGTGGCTGTATCAGCGAGCTGTGTGGCTGTATCAAGGAGCTGTGTGGCTGCATCAAGGAGCTGTTTGTGGCTGCATCAAGGAGCTGTGTGTGTCTGTTTCAAGGAGCTGTGTGGCTGCATCAAGGAGCTGTGTGTGTCTGTTTCAAGGAGCTGTGTGGCTGTTTAAGGAGCTGTGTGTGGCTGCATCAAGGAGCTGTGTGGCTGCATCAAGGAGCTGTGTGTGTCTGTTTCAAGGAGCTGTGTGGCTGTATCAAGGAGCTGTGTGGCTGCACTGGGGAGCTGTGTGTGTCTGTTTCAAGGAGCTGTGTCTGCATCAGGAGCTGTGTGTGGCTGCATCAAGGAGCTGTGTGTGGCTGCATAAGGAGCTGTGTGGCTGTTTCAAGGAGCTGTGTGGCTGTATCAAGGAGCTGTGTGTCTGTTTCAAGGAGCTGTGAGGCTGTACAGCTGTGTGGCTGTATCAAGGAGCTGTGTGGCTGCATCAAGGAGCTGTGTGTGGCTGTATCAAGGAGCTGTGTGTGGCTGCATCAAGGAGCTGTGTGTGGCTGTATCAAGGAGCTGTGTGTGGCTGCACTGGCGAGCTGTGTGTGGTTGCATCAAGGAGCTGTGTGGCTGTACTGGGGAGCTGTGTGTGGCTGCACAGGGAGCGTGTGGCTGCATCAAGGAGCCGTATCAGGCGAGCTGTGTGGCTGTATCAAGGAGCTGTGTGTGGTTGCATCAAGGAGCTGTGTGGCTGCATCAAGGAGCTGTGTGTGGCTGTTTCAAGGAGCTGTGGCTGTATCAAGGAGCTGTGTGTCTGTTTAAGGAGCTGTGTGTCTGTTTCAGGAGCTGTGAGGCTGTATCAAGGAGCTGTGTGTGGCTGCTCATGAGCGTGTGTGGCTGTATCAAGGAGCTGTGTGAGGCTGCACAAGGAGCTGTGTGTGGCTGTATCAAGGAGCTGTGGAGGCTGTATCAAGGAGCTGTGTGTGGCTGTATCAAGGAGCTGTGTGGCTGCATCAAGGAGTCTGTGTGGCTGCATCAAGGAGCTGTGTGTGGGCTGCATCAAGGAGCTGTGTGGCTGTATCAAGGAGCTGTGTGTGGCTGCATCAAGGAGCTGTGTGTGGCTGCACTGGGCGAGCTGTGTGTGGCTGCACAGGGAGCTGTGTGTGGCTGCATCAAGAGCTGTGAGGCTGCATCAAGGAGCTGTGTGTGTGGCTGTATCAAGGAGCTGTGTGTGGCTGCATCAAGGAGCTGGAGGCTGTATCAAGGAGCTGTGGCTGCATCAAGGAGCGTGTGTGTGGTTGCATCAAGGAGCTGTGTGTGGCTGCATCAAGGAGCTGTGTGTGGCTGCATCAAGGAGCTGTGTGGCTGTATCAAGGAGCTGTGTGTGGCTGTATCAAGGAGCTGTGTGTCTGTTTCAAGGAGCTGTGTGTGGCTGTATCAAGGAGCTGTGTGGCTATCAAGGAGCTGTGTGGCTGTATCAAGGAGCTGTGTGTGGCTGTATCAAGAGCTGTGGCTGCATCAAGGAGCTGTGTGTGGCTGCACTGGCGAGCTGTGTGTGTCTGTTTCAAGGAGCGGTGGCTGCATCCAAGGAGCTGTGTGTGTCTGTTTCAAGGAGCTGTGGCTGTTTAAGGAGCTGTGTGCTGCATCAAGGAGCTGTGTGTGTCTGTTTCAAGGAGCTGTGTGGCTGTATCAAGGAGCTGTGTGGCTGTTTCAAGGAGCTGTGTGGCTGCATCAAGGAGCTGTGTGTGTTCGTTTCAAGGAGCTGGTTGCTCAAGGAGCTGTGTGCTGTATCAAGGAGCTGTGTCTGCACAGGCGATTGTGTGTCTGTTTCAAGGAGCTGTGGTTGCACTGGCGAGCGTGGCTGCATCAAGGAGCTGTGTGTCTGTGGCGAGCTGTGCGCATCAAGGAGCTGTGTGTGTCTGTTTCAAGGAGCTGTGTGGCTGTTTCTGCTGGAGCTGTGTGGCTGCATCAAGGAGCTGTGTGTGGCTGCATCAAGGAGCTGTGTGGTTGCATCAAGGAGCTGTGTGTGGCTGTTTCAGCGAGCTGTGTGGCTGCACTGGGAGCTGTGTGTGGTTGTATCAAGGAGCTGTGTGGCTGCATCAAGGAGCTGTGTGTGGTTGCACTGGCGAGCTGTGTGTGGTTGCATCAAGGAGCTGTGTGTGGCTGTATCAAGGAGCTGTGTGTGGCTGCATCAAGGAGCTGTGTGTGGCTGCATCAAGGAGCTGTGTGTGCTGCATCAAGAGCTGTGGTGGGTATCAAGGAGCGTGAGGCTGCATCAAGGAGATGTGGCTGCATCAAGGAGCTGTGTGGTTGCATCAAGGAGCTGTGTGTGGCTGCATCAAGGAGCTGTGTGGCTGTATCAAGGAGCTGTGTGTGGCTGTACTGGGAGCTGTGTGGCTGCATCAAGGAGCTGTGTGGCTGCACTGGGAGCTGTGTGGTTGCACTGGGAGCTGTGTGTGGCTGCATCAAGGAGCTGTGTGTGGTTGCATCAAGGAGCTGTGTGGTTGCATTAAGGAGCTGTGTGTGGCTGCATCGAGGAGCTGTGTGTGTCTGCACTGGGAGCGTGTGTGGCTTACCGGAGCTGTGTGGCTGCATCAAGGAGCTGTGTGTGGCTGCATCAAGGAGCGTGTGTGTGGCTGCATCAAGGAGCTGTGTGGCTGCATCAAGGAGCTGTGTGGCTGCATCAAGGAGCTGTGTGGCTTATCAAGGAGCTGTGTGGCTGTATCAAGGAGCTGTGTGTGGCTGCATCAGGAGCTGTGTGGCTGCACTGGGAGCTGTGTGTGGCTGCACTGGGAGCTGTGTGGCTGCATCAAGGAGCGTGTGTGGTTGCACTGGGCGATGTGTGGCTGTATCAAGGAGCTGTGTGTGGCTGCATCAAGGAGCTGTGTGTGGCTGTATCAAGAGCTGTGTGTGGCTGCATCAAGGAGCTGTGTGTGGCTGCATCAAGGAGCTGTGTGGCTGCACTGGCGAGCTGTGTGTGGCTGTTTCAAGGAGCGTGTGGCTGCATCAAGGAGCTGTGTGTGGCTGCATCAAGGAGCTGTGTGTGGTTGTATCAAGGAGCTGTGTGGCTGCATCAAGGAGCTGTGTGTGGTTGTATCAAGGAGCTGTGTGTGGCTGCACTGGAGCTGTGTGTGGTTGCATCAAGGAGCTGTGTGTGGCTGTTTAAGGAGCTGTGTGGCTGCATCAAGGAGCTGTGTGTGGCTGCATCAGGAGCTGTGTGGTTGTATCAAGGAGCTGTGTGGCTGCATCAAGGAGCTGTGTGTGGCTGCATCAAGGAGCTGTGTGTGGCTGCACTGGGAGCGTGTGGCTGCATCAAGGAGCTGTGTGTGGCTGCATCAAGGAGCTGTGTGGCTGCATCAAGGAGCTGTGTGTGGCTGCATCAGAGCTGTGGCTGGCGAGGTGCTGCACTGGAGCTGTGGCTGCATCAAGGAGCGTGGCTGCACAAGGAGCGTGTGTGCTGCATCAAGGAGCGTGTGTGGCTGCACTGGAGCGCCGTGTATGGCTGCATCAAGGAGCTGTGTGGCTGCATCAAGGAGCTGTGGCTGCATCAAGGAGCTGTGTGGCTGCATCAAGGAGCTGTGTGGCTGCATCAAGGAGCTGTGTGTGGCTGCACAGGGAGCTGTGTTGGCTGCATCAGGGAGCTGTGTGGCTGCATCAAGGAGCTGTGGCTGCATCAGCGAGCTGTGTGTGGCTGCATCAAGGAGCTGTGTGTGCGCATCAAGGAGCTGTGTGTGGCTGCATCAAGGAGCTGTGTGTGGCTGCATCAAGGAGCTGTGTGTGGCTGCATCAAGGAGCTGTGTGGCTGCATCAAGGAGCTGTGGCTGCACCAAGGAGCCTGTGTGTGGCTGCATCAAGGAGCTGTGTATGGCTGCATCAAGGAGCGTGTGGCTGCACTGGGAGCTGTGTGGCTGCATCAAGGAGCTGTGTGGCTGCATCAAGGAGCTGTGTGGCTGCATCAGAGCTGTGTGTGGCTGCATCAAGGAGCTGTGTGTGGCTGCACAGGGAGCTGTGTGTGGCTGCACTAGGGAGCTGTGTGTGGCTGCATCAAGGAGCTGTGTGTGGCTGCATCAAGGAGCTGTGTGTGGCTGCATCAAGGAGCTGTGTGTGGCTGCACAAGGAGCCGTGTGGCTGCATCAAGGAGCTGTGTGGCTGCATCAAGGAGCGTGGCTGCATCAAGGAGCTGTGTGTGGCTGCATCAAGGAGCTGTGTGGCTGCATCAAGGAGCTGTGTGTGGCTGCATCAAGGAGCTGTGTGGCTGCATCAAGGAGCTGTGGCTGCATCAAGGAGCTGTGTGTGGCTGCACTGGGAGCTGTGTGTGGCTGCATCAAGGAGCTGTGTGTGGCTGCATCAAGGAGCTGTGTGTGGCTGCATCAAGGAGCTGTGTGTGGCTGCATCAAGGAGCTGTGTGTGGCTGCATCAAGGAGCTGTGTGTGGCTGCATCAAGGAGCTGTGTGTGGCTAGGTCAAAGAGTTGAAGATGTGGGTTAACGAACTACTTAGCCGTGTCAAGGAGTTCAAGGTGTAAGTCAAGGAAGCTGGTAGCTCTGTCAAGGAGTACAGGTGCGAGTCATGGAGCCGTATAGTAGTGCAAGAAGTTCAAGGTGTGGGTTATGGCTCTGGCTGTGTCGGCGAACACAGGGTGTGGGTCAAGGGACTCTGGGCAGCGTCACTAGTTGTAAAGCTGCGTCAGACTCTCCAGGGAGGTGGTGCCATGAGGTCTTGCTCCCCACTGGTACTTACCCCGTCCACCCACACACCCACTAGCCCCCCACACACCACTAGCCCTCCCACACACCCACTAGCCCCCACACACCTACTAGCCCTCACATGACAATATGACCGTGTAACCAGATGCTAACGTATCATTGAAGTATACTTGTACATGATGTTCACTATTTATGGACTTTGGTTTGCTTAGATGTTAGATATTGCGACTCTTGACACAAAATGCAACTGCTGGACCTGGGTAGTGAGGAGAGGGCAGGAGGCGAGCCGGCACGGGAGGAGGATGGACTGAGGCGGGGGTGGGGTGGGGAGGTGGAGGAGAGAAGTGGGAGGTGTGGGGCAGGGAGGTGAAGGTGGGTAGGGGATTGTGGGGTGGGGCAGGGGATGTGGGGAATGGGTGGATGGGTGTGGGGCAGGACGGGGCGGGGGGGGCGACGCAGTGCTCGGGGCAGCAGGGTCCACACGGTAGCAGCGGAGTGGTACCTCGGCTGAGATAGGAGCCCCGATAAGGCCTGGTTCACCACGCGCCACCGTTTATCTGATGTCTGATGATTACATACATTTAGTGGCCACAGTAGTAGTTTGTTGGCGCCTCCAGTTTCCATGCTTGCTTGGGAGTAATTGTCCTCCAATTGCGTTTTTGTTTTAAGGTACTGAGGATAGACAGGGAGATCTATCTTACCAGAACGAGTGTACAGACAGGCGATTTTTTTTTTTTTTTTTTATCCAGACGGCGCTGGCTTGTTTACTTGATGGTAATAGGAAAGGACAAGAGGCGGTGAGAGCTGGAGACCAGCCAAGTTAGCGGCTATCACTGAGGATCACTACTTATTGTGCATTTGAATTACTCGACACCATAATTTGTTGACCCCAGCACACAAGAACAATAAAACCCCCAAAATGGATTGGCTTTACCCCCACGTCCGGACACCTCATACCTCATTCTTATCTAAATTGAATCTAATGTGTTGGCTACCTAAATAGTCACACGGGGGCTCTGCTGGCTGGAACTCTTAACTGGGACACCACACGCTGGGGGCTCTGGTGGAGCTCTGAAAACACACACACACACACGCTGGGGCTCTGGTGGGGCTCTGAGACACACACACACACCACACACACACACACACGCTGGGGCTCTGGTGGGGCTCTGAAACAAACACACACACACACACACACACGCTGGGGCTCTGGTGGGGCTCTGAAACACACACACACACACTCCTTTGGGGCTCCTAGACACACACACACACACACTAGGGCTCTGGTGGGGCTCTGAACACACACACACACACACACGCTAGGGCTCTGGTGGGGCTCTGAAACACACACACACACACACGCTGGGGCTCTGGTGGGGCTCTGAGACACACACACACACACACTGGGGCTCTGAAACACACACACACACACACACTAGGGCTCTGGTGGGGCTCTGAGACACACACACACACGCTAGGGCTCTGGTGGGGCTCCTGAGACACACACACACACACACACGCTGGGGCTCTGAAACACACACACACACACACTAGGGCTCTGGTGGGGCTCTGAGACACACACACACACACACGCTGGGGCTCTGGTGGGGCTCTGAGACACCAAACACACACACTAGGGCTCTGGTGGGGCTCTGGACACACACACACACACCACACACACGAACACACAGGGCACTGACCTCCTCCTCCCTCCCCCAAACACATGCAGGCAAACGCAAACGCACGTGCGCATGGACACAGGACCCCCCTCTCTCTCTCTCTCTCTCTCTCTCTCTCTCGGTGTAGAGACAGACTGTGAGGGGGAGAGGAGGGAGGAGAGTCAATGGAAGGAAGGAGAGTCATTGATGGAAGTTGAGGAGGGAGAGGAACAGGGGCGGTTAATGATGATGTAGAGGGAGGGAGGGAGGAAGGATTATTAAGGGTGTTAAGGGAGAACGGGTTGGTGTGGTAAGGAGGGAAGGCAGAGAGGAGAGGATGGGTCAGTGAAGTGAAAGACGGTTATGGTGATATGACTCGAGTTAACCAAGTAGAGGATGATAATGACGATGATGATGATGATAATGATGATGAAGGTGATGTCGATGGTATGATGGTTCGTTTATGGTAATGGTGGCGGTATGGTGGTGGTGGGAAGGGCTCTTTAATGGTAGCGTTAACTGTGCTAGAGGTAGATGAACGTGGTGATGGTGGCTAAGTTAGTGGTTATTAATAGTGGTTGTGATGTTGGGGTAGTGGTAGTGGTGTTGTGGTAGTGGTGTTGGGAGTAGTGGTAGTGGTGTTGTGGTAGTGGTGTTGTGGTAGTGGTGTTGTGGTAGTGGTGTTGTGGTAGTGGTGTTGTGGTAGTGGTGTTGGGAGTAGTGATAGTGGTGTTGTGGTAGTGGTGTTGTGGTAGTGGTGTTGTGGTAGTGGTGTTGTGGTAGTGTGAGTGAGCGGTGGTGTGTTGTGGTAGTGGTGTTGTGGTAGTGGTGTTGTGGTAGTGGTGTTGGGGAGTAGTGGTAGTGGTGTTGTGGAGGTGTTGTGGTAGTGGTGTTGGTAGGTGTTGGGGAGAGTGGTAGTGGTGTTGTGGTAGTGGTGTTGTGGGTAGTGGTGTTGGTGGAGTGGTGTGTGTAGTGGAGTGGTGTTGTGGTGGTGGTGTTGTGGTAGTGGTGTTGTGTGTGGTGTTGGGAGTAGTGGTAGTGGTGTTGTGGTAGTGGTGTTGTGGTAGTGGTGCTGGGGAGTAGGGTGGTGTTGTAGTGGTGGGGAGTAGTGGTAGTGGGTTGGGGAGTAGTGGTGGAGTGTTGTGGTAGTGGTGTTGGGAGTAGGTGGTGGTGGTGTAGTGGTAGTGGGGTTGTGGTTGTGGTGTTGGGAGTAGTGGTGGTGGTAGTGGTTGTGGTGTTGGGAGTAGTGGTGGTGGTGTAGGAGTGAGGTTGTGGTTGTGGTTTTGGGGTAGTGGTGTTGGGAGTAGTGGTAGTGGTGTTGTGGTAGTGGTGTTGGGAGTAGTGGTGGTGGTGTGTGCAGTGGGGTGGTAGGTGTTGGGAGTAGTGGTGGTGGTGTGGTTGTGGTGTTGGGAGAGTGGTGGTGGTGCAGTGGTAGTGAGGTTGTGGTTGTGGTTTGGGGGGTAGTGGTAGTGGTGTTGTGGTAGTGGTGTTGGGAGTAGTGGTAGTGGTGTTGCGGGTGGTGTTGGGAGTAGTGGTGCAGGGTAGTGGTAGTGGTGCAGATGTGGTGGTGGTGTTAGGGTAGTGGTAGTGGTGCAGGTGTGCAGGGTAGTAGTGGCAGGGTAGTGGCAGTGGGCAGGAGTGGGTAGTGGCAGGGTAGTGAGTGGGTGTGAGGCAGGTGTAGGGTAGTGGTGGTGTTAGGGGAGTGGTGAGGGAGGTAGTGGTAGTGGTGTGCAGGGCAGGGTAGTGCAGGGTAGTAGTGGCAGGTGGTGGCAGGCAGTGGTAGTGGTGCAGTGGTAGTGGTGTAGGGTGGTGGTGTAGGGGTAGTGGTAGTGGTGCAGGGTGCAGGGTAGTGGTAGTGGTGTAGGGTAGTGTAGTGGTGTAGGGTGGTGGTGTGGGTGTAGGGTAGTGGTGGAGTGGAGTGGTGAGGAGTGGGTGTGGTGTGGGGTGGTAGTGGTGTAGGTGGTGGGTAGTGGTGTGGTGGTGGGTGCAGGGTAGTGGGTGTGTGGGTGTGGGGTGTGGCGGGTAGTGGTGGCAGGGTAGTGGTGGTGCAGGCAGTGGTGGTGTAGGGGTAGTGGTGGTGGTGTAGGGGTAGTGGTGGGGTAGTGGTGCAGGTAGTGGTAGTGGTAGGGTAGTGGTAGGTGTGGAGTGCAGGTAGTGGTAGTGGTGTAGGGTGGTAGTGAGGTGTGGGTAGTGGTGCAGGGTGGTGGGTAGTGGTGTAGGGGTGGTGGTGGCAGGGTAGTGGTGGTGGTGTTGGGGAGTAGTGGTGGTGTTGTGGGGTGTGGTGGTGGTGTTGGGTGTGGGTGGTGGTGCAGGGAGTGGTGGTGGTGTGGTGGCAGGAGTGGTGGTGTAGGGTAGTGGTGGGCAGTGGTGAGGTGGTGTGGTGGTGTGGGAGTGGTAGTGGGGGTGTGAGGTAGTGTGTGCAGGTGTGGTGGTGGGGGTAGTGGTAGTGGGTAGGGTAGTGGAGGTGGTGTAGGGTAATGGTGGTGGTGCAGGGTAGTGGTAGTGGTGTGGTAGTGGTGCAGGTAGTGGTAGGTGGTGCAGGTAGTGGTAGTGGTGCAGGTGTGGTAGGCAGGGTGGTAGTGGTGCAGGTAGTGGTGGTGGTGCAGGTAGTGGTAGTGGTGCAGGGTAGTGGTAGTGGTGCAGGGTAGTGGGTAGTGTGAGGGTGGGTAGTGGTGCAGGTGGTAGTGTGTGGTGTAGTGGTGTGGTGAGGGTAGTGGTGCAGGTTTATTAGTATGGTATCTGTACAAATTTCTCATGAACTAGTATGGGAAAAGTTCTAATGATGACAGTAATGCTGGTAATAATGATGATGATGATGATGAATGAAGGTGATGATGATAATGATGAATACTGATGATGATGATGATGAATAATGATGATGATGATGAATGAAGGTGATGATGATAATGATGAATACTGATGATGATGGATGATGAATGAAGGTGATGATGATGAATGAAGGTGATGATGATGAATGAAGTGATGATGATAATGATGAATACTGATGATAATGATGATGAATAATGATGATGATGATGAATGAAGGTGATGATGATAATGATGAATACCGATGATGATGATGATGAATGAAGGTGATGATGATGATGAATAATTAGATGATGATGAATAATGATGATGATGAAATGATGATGATGAAAGATGATGATGATGAATAATGATGATGATGAATGATGAATGAAGGTGATGATGATAATGATGAATACTGATGATGATGATGATGAATGAAGGTGATGATGATAATGATGAATAATGATGATGATGATGATGATGATGAATGAAGATGATGATGATGATGAATAATGATGATGATGATGATGAATGAAGGTGATGATGATGATGATGAATAATGATGATGATGAATAATGATGATGATGATGATGATGAATGAAGGTGATGATGATAATGATGAATACTGATGATGATGATGATGATGAATGAAGGTGATGATGATAATGATGAATACTGATGATGATGATGATGATGAATGAAGGTGATGATGATAATGATGAATACTGATGATGATGATGATGAATGAAGGTGATGATGATAATGATGAATACTGATGATGATGATGATGATGAATGAAGGTGATGATGATAATGATGAATACTGATGATGATGATGAATAATGATGATATGATGATGATGAATGAAGGTGATGATGATAATGATGAATACTGATGATGATGATGATGAATAATACTGATGATGATGATGATGAATGAAGGTGATGATGATAATGATGAATACTGATGATGATGATGATGATAAATGAAGGTGATGATGATAATGATGAATACTGATGATGATGATGAATAATGATGATGATAATGATGAATACTGATGATGTGACTTGTAGCTTTAACGTTCATACCTCCAGATGAACGGCTCTCTAGGCACTGTGGGTTGATGTGTGTCGCCAGGAGATGTTGGTTGCTTGTGAGGGCGCTGTGGTTAGGGTAAGGTGAAGGTCTTTAAACTGCTGGTGGTGGTGAGTGTGTAGGTGGTGGTAGTGTGGTGGGAGGTGTGGTGGAGGTTGTAGGGTCCCTGTGGCTGCGGGAGAGGTTAGAGGTAAAATTTGGCATTATTTGTAGGTACAACTTGAGTCCCTCCAGTTTTTCAATCTCCTCAAAATACACCACCAACGCCACCACCACCAACGCCACCACCACCAACGCCACCACCACCAACGCCACCGTCACCACCACAAAATGACAGCCTTTATAGCACCACAAGCCTGAGATGTCGTGGCAGAGATGGTCGAGGAGATTCTTGGGTTGACACAGGTGTACCCTAATTGGCCCCACACCTTCGCCAGTTACACGCCATAAAAACATCAAGGTGTTTTTTTTTCCCTCGCGTCCCTCACACTGTAAATCCTGTGTAAAGCTTCCCTCATTATTACCACAATAGTTAATTTAGCCTGACGTTGAGTGTTATTGCTTAATGCTCCATTATAGCAGCAGGAGGGGGTCACACCTTACCTATAAACACCAATCAACGGAGATACCTGAATATATCTCGTCTAATTAATTTATTATGAGGTCTGGGAAGATACATTAAGAGTACTAGGACGACCCGCCTGACGTGGGGGTCGACTAGATGCCTCGCCCTGCCCTGCCCTGCCCTGCCCTGCCCTGCCCTGCCCTGCCCTGCCCAACCCAGCCCGGTACTGCCCTGCCCACTATTGCCCTGTCCTGCCCAACCCGGTATTGCCTCACCCTGAACCCCTGCCCTGACACTTGACCTGAGGCATGGCCCTACCGCCTCGCTACCTTCAACGCTGTCTTCATATACAAGCACCTTAATCGTTCACAGTGACTACCACCTGAACCCTTATCTCCGGCCTGCACCATCTCGCTCTCTTACTTGTGCTAGTGTGTGGTGATGGTGTGTGTGTGGTGGAGGAGTCAGTGGTGATGGTGTGTGGTGTTGGAGAGGTAGTGGTGATGGTGTGTGGTGGAGGAGTCAGTGGTGTTGGTGTGTGGTGGTGGAGAGTCAGTGGTGATGGTGTGTGGTGTTGGAGGTGAGTGGTGATGTTGTATGGTGGAGGAGTTAGTGTTTTCTGATATTTTAAAACACAGAGAAAATTACTGTAGTTAATGCATTGGAAGATATATTTAATAGTTATTATAAAAGGTTACACATACACGTTATTACAATAAGGTCTTTTATTTTTCCTTGATCAACTCAGAATCAACTCTCTTGTTTTTTAGTCGTGGTGAGAATTTTTGTTGCGTTCGAGTCTATGGCTTTGTCTTGAGGGTTCAACTTGGGTTCACCACTATCACCATCACCACCAACACCACCACCTCTACATATCACCACTACCATAACTATCTTCTACCATCACCACCACCACCACTATCACCACCTCATCACCACTACCAAACTATCTTCTACCATTACCACTACTATCACACACTCTCATCACCACTACCATAACTATCTTCTACCATCACCACCACCAACACCACCACCACTACTATCACCACTCTCATCACCACTACCATAACTATCTTCTACCATCACCACTACCATAACCATCTTCTACCATCACCACTACCATAACCATCTTCTACCATCACCACTACCATAACTATCTTCTACCACCACCACCACCACCACAACCACCACCACTCTCATCACCACCACCAACACCACCACTACCACCACCACCACCACAACCACCACCCTCTCATCACCACCACCAACCACCACCACTACCACCACCCTCACTATCACCACCTCATCACCACTACCACCCTACCATCCCACCACTACCACCAACTATCTTTTACCATCACCACTACCATAACTATCTTCTACCACCACCACCACCACTCTCATCACCACTACCATCCTCCTACAATCACCACCACTACCATAACCTCTTCTACCATCACCACCCACCCACCACCACCACTACCATAAATATCTTCTACCATCACCACCACCACCAACACCACCACCACACACCACCTCATCACACCCTCTTCCTCACCACCCACCAACACCCACACCACCCTCCACACACTACACTTCACCATCACCACCACCACACCACACCACAACCACCACTCTCATCACCACTCTCATCACCACCACACCACCACTCTCATCACCACCACCACCACCACCACCACTCTCATCCCACCACCACCACCACCACCACTCTCATCCACCACCATCCCCTCTCACCCACCACCAACCACCATCACCTGTTGTCAAGCCGGAGGTCACAACAGGTAGATGGAACGAAGAGGAAAAAGTGATGACCAGGTAAAATAAGTAATAAGCTGGATAATAAGGTGTATATTTTGTTGTTGTTTTTCCTTTGGGTATAGAGTTCACTTTCTTTATCGTTACGCATCTCTGTGCTTCTCAGAGATGTGTTGAGATAGGTTAGTGTTACGTTTCATTTTGTGTATAGGAGAGAGAGAGAGGTGTTTTACATTGGACTGTGCGTGTGTGCGTGCGTTCCCCCCTTAATCAGGTTTCCAGGTCTCCAAAGTTGTAACCAGCAGTGGAAGTGAATTCATATTTTCAACACATATTGTTCTGGAGGTCAGCCAACTTTTTTTTTTTTTATATAATATCAACGTGAAATTAAGATACCGTGTGAGGAGCAGAGCTGTGTTTGGCGTCGTCCGGGTGTAAGTAAGTCTGTGGTCTGTCTGTAGGTCTGTGGTCTGTCTGTGAGGGTCTGTGGTCTGTCTGTAGGTCTGTGGTCTGTCTGTATGTGTGGTCTGTCTGTAGGTCTGTGGTCTGTCTGTAGGTCTGTGGTCTGTGTAGTGTGGTCTGTCTGTGTAGGTCTGTGGTCTGTCTGTAGGTCTGTTTTCTGTCTGTAGGTCTGTGGTCTGTCTTAGGTCTGTGGTCTGTCTGTAGGTCTGTGGTCTGTCTGTATGTGGTCTGTCTGTAGGTCTGTGGTCTGTCTGTAGGTCTGTGGTCTGTGTAAGTGTGGTCTGGTCTGTGGTCTGTCTGTAGGTCTGTGGTCTGTCTGTATGTGGTCTGTCTGTAGGTCTGTAGGTCTGTCTGTAGGTCTGTGGTCTGTCTGTAGGTCTGTGGTCTGTCTGTGCTGTGTGGTCTGTCTGTAGGTCTGTGGTCTGTCAGGTCTGTGGTCTGTGTAAGTGTGGTCTGTCTGTGTCTGTGGCTGTCTGTAGGTCTGTGGTCTGTCTGTAGGTCTGTGGTCTGTCTGTATGTGTGGTCTGTCTGTAGGTCTGTGGCTCTGTCTTAGGTCTGTGGTCTGCTGTCTGTAGGTGGGTCTGTGGTCTGTCGTGTGGTCTGTCTGTAGGTCTGTGGTCTGTCTGTAGGTCTGTGGTCTGTCTTCTGGGTCTGTGGTCTGTGTAAGTGTGGTCTGTCTGTAGGTCCGGGGTCTGTCTGTAGGTCTGTGGTCTGTCTGTAGGTCTGTGTGGGTCTGTGTCCAGTGTGGCCCTATCTGTAGGTCTGTGGTCTGTCTGTAGGTCTGTGGTCTGTCTGTAAGTGTGGTCTGTCTGTAGGTCTGTGGTCTGTCTGTAGGTCTCCGTAGTCTGTAGGTCTGTGGTCTGTCTGTAAGTGTCTGTCTGTAGGTCTGTGGTCTGTCTGTAGGTGTGGTCTGTCTGTAGGTCTGTGGTCTGTCTGTAGGTCTGTGGTCTGTCTGTGGTCTGTGGTCTGTCTGTAGGTGTGGTCTGTCTGTAGGTCTGTGGTCTGTCTGTCGGTCTGTGGTCTGTCTGTAGGTCTGTGGTCTGTCTGTGGTGGTCTGTCTGTAGGGTCTGTGGTCTGTCTGTCGGTCTGTAGTCTGTCTGTAGGTCTAGGTCTGGGTCTGTGTGTGGTCTGTCTGTAGGTCTGTGGTCTGTCTGTAGGTGTGGCTGTCTGTAGGTCTGTGGTCTGTCTGTAGGTCTGTGGTCTGTCTGTAGGTCTGTGTCTGTCTGTAGGTGTGGTCTGTCTGTAGGTCTGTGGTCTGTCTGTGGGTCTGTGTGGTCTGTCTGTGTGTGTGGTCTGTCTGTATGTGGTCTGTCTGTAGGTCTGTGGTCTGTCTGTAGGTCTGTGGTCTGTCTGTATGTGTGGTCTGTCTGTGGTCTGTGGTCTGTCTGTAGGTCTGTGGTCTGTCTGTAGGTCTGTGGTCTGCTCCAGTGTGTGGTCTGTCAGGTGTCTGTGGTCTGTCTGTGGTCTGTGGTTTGTCTGTATGTGTGGTCTGTCTGTAGGGTCTGTGGTCTGTCTGTAGGTCTGTGGTCTGTCTAGGTCTGTGGTCTGTATGTGTGGTCTGTCTGTAGGTCTGTGGTCTGTCTGTAAGTGTGGTCTTTCTGTAGGTCGTGGTCTGTCTGTAGGTCTGTGGTCTGTCTGTATGTGGTCTGTCTGTAGTCTGTGGGTCTGTCTGTAGTCTGTGGTCTGTCTGTATGTGTGGTCTGTCTAGGTCTGTGGTCTGTCTCTCGGTCTGTGGTCTGTGTATGTGTGTGGTCTGTCTGTAGGTCTGTGGTCTGTCTGTAGGTCTGTGGTCTGTCTGTCGGTCTGTGGTCTGTCTGTAAGTGTGGTCTGCTCAGGTCTGTGGTCTGTCTGTGGTCTCGTGGTCTGTCTGTAGGTCTGTGGTCTGTCTGTAGGTCTGTGGTCTGTATGTGTGTGGTCTGTCTGCAGGTCTGTGGTCTGTCTGTAGGTCTGTGGTCTGTCTAGGTCTGTGGTCTGTCTGTATGTGTGGTCTGTCTGTAGGTCTGTGGTCTGTCTGTAGGTCTGCTGTGTGTCTGTGGTCTGTCTGTGCGTGTGGTCTGTCTGTGTGGTCTGTGGTCTGTCTGTAAGTGTGGTCTGTCTGTAGGTCTGTGGTCTGTCTGTGCGTGGCTGTCTGTAGTCTGGTGTCCGTAGGTCTGTAGTCTGTCTGTAGGTCTGTGGTCTGTCTGTAGGTCTGTGGTCTGTCTGTGTGTGGCGTCTGTAGTGTGGTCTGTCTGTAGGTCTGTGGTCTGTCTGTAGGTCTGTGCTGTAGGTCTGTGGTCTGTGTGTGGTCTGTCTGTAAGCTGTGGTCTGTCTGAGGTCTGTGGTCTGTCTGTAGGTCTGTGGTCTGTCCGTAGTCTGTGGGTCTGGTCTGGTGTGGTCTGTAAGTGTGGTCTGTCTGTAGGTCTGTGGTCTGTCTGTAGGTCTGTGGTCTGTCTGTAGGTCTGTGGTCTGTCTGTCGTGTGGTCTGTCTGTAAGTGTGGTCTGTCTGTAGGTCTGTGGTCTGTCTGTAGGTCTGTGGTCTGTCTGTAGGTCTGTGGTCTGTCTGTGGTCTGTGTGGTCTGTCTGTGGTCTGTGGTCTGCTGTAGTGTGGTCCTGGTGTGGCTGTCTGTGGTCGTCTGTAGGTCTGTGGTCTGTCTGTAAGTGTGGGCCTGTCTGTAGGTCTGTGGTCTGTCTGTAAGTGTGGTCTGTCTGTAGGTCTGTGTCTGTCTGTAAGTGAGGTCTGTCTGTAGGTCTGTGGTCTGTCTGTAGGTCTGTGGTCTGTCTGTAGGTCTGTGGTCTGTCTGTAGGTCTGTGGTCTGTCTGTAAGTGTGGCTTGGTTCAGGTCTGTGGTCTGTCTGTAGGTCTGTAGTCTGTCTGTAGGTCTGTGGTCTGTCTGTAGGTCTGTGGTCTGTCTGTATGTGTCTAGGTCTGTGGCCAGCCTGTAGGTCTGTGGTCTGTCTGTGTCTGTGGTCTGTCTGTAAGTGTGGTCTGTCCGTGGTGGTCTGTCTGTAGGTCTGTGGTCTGCGGTCTGTGGCGTCTGTGGTGGCCTGTCTGTTGGTCTGTGGTCTGTCTGTAGGTCTGTGGTCTGTGTAAGTGTGGCTGTCTGTAGGTCTGTGGTCTGTCTGTCGGTCTGTGGTCTGCCTGTCGGTCTGTGTGGCTCTGTAAGTGTGGTCTGTCTGTAGGTCTGTGGTCTGTCTGTAGGTCTGTGTCTGTCTGTAGGTCTGTGGTCTGTCTGTAGGTCTGTGGTCTGTCTGTGGTGTGGTCTGTCTGTAGGTCTGTGGTTTGTCTGTCGGCTCTGGTCTGTAAGTGTGTGGTCTGTCTGTAGGTCTGTGGTCTGCTCCTTAGGTCTGTGGTCTGTCTGTAGGTCTGTGGTCTGTCTGTAGGTGTGTGGTCTGTCTGTAGGTCTGTGGTCTGTCTGTGGTGCTGTGGTCTGTCTTTGTGGTCTGTGGTCTGTCTGTCGGCTGTGGCGCCTGCTGTCTGTGGCTGTGAGTGGCGTCTGTGGGTCTGTCTGTAGGTCTGTGGTCTGTCTGTAGGTTGGCTCGTGGTCTGTGGTCTGTCTGTAGGTCTGTAGTCCTGTAGGTCTGTGGTCTGTCTGTATGTGTGGTCTGTCTGTAGGTCTGTGGTCTGTCTGTAGGTCTGTGGTCTGTGTAAGTGTGGTCTGTCTGTAGTCTGTGGTCTGTCTGTGGTCTGTGGTCTGTCTGTAGGTCTGTGTCTGTCTGTAGGCTGTGGCCTGTAGGTCTGTGGTCTGTCTGTATGTGTGGTCTGTCTGTAGGTCTGTGGTCTGTCTGTCGGTCTGTGGTCTGTCAGTGTGGTCTGTCTGTAGGTCTGCTCTGTAGGTCTGTGGTCTGTCTGTATGTGTGGTCTGTCTGTAGGTCTGTGGTCTGTCTTTGTGGTCTGCTGTAGGTCTGTGGTCTGTCTGTATGTGTGGTCTGTCTGTAGGTCTGTGGTCTGTCTGTAGGTCTGTGGCGTGTGCGTGGTCTGTCTGTAGGTCTGTGGTCTGTCTGTAGGTCTGTGGTCTGTCTGTAGGTCTGTGGTCTGTCTGTATGTGTGGCTCTGTAGGTCTGTGGTCTGCTTAGGTCTGTGGTCTGTGTGGGTCTGGGTCTGTCTGTAAGTGTGGTCTGTCTGTAGGTCTGTGGTCTGTCTGTAGGTCTGTGTCTGTCTGCTGTGGTCTGTGTGTGTGGCCTGTCTGTGGGTCTGTGGTCTGCTTAGGTCGTGGTCTGCTAGGTCTGTGGTCTGTCTGTAAGTGTGGTCTGTCTGTAGGTCTGTGGTCTGTCTGTAGGTCTGTGGTCTGTCTGTAAGTGTGGTCTGTCTGTAGGTCTGTGGTCTGCTAGGTCTGTAGTCTGTAGGTCTGTGGTCTGTCTGTGGTGGTCTGTCTGTAGGTCTGTGTCTGTCTGTAAGTGTGGTCTGTCTGTAGGTCTGTGGTCTGTCTGTAGGTCTGTAGCGTCTGTGTCTGTGGTCTGGTTCGTGTGTGGTCTGTCTGTAGGTCTGTGGTCTGTCTGTCGGTCTGTAGTCTGTCTGTAGGTCTGTGGTCTGTCTGTGTGTGGTGTGTCTGTAGGTCTGTGGTCTGTCTGTCGGTCTGTAGTCTGTCTGTAGGTCTGTGGTCTGTCTGTGTGTGGTCTGTCTGTAGGTCTGTGGTCTGTCTGTGAGTGTGGTCTGTCTGTAGGTCTGTGGTCTGTCTGTCGGTCTGTAGTCTGTCTGTAGGTCTGTGGTCTGTCTGTGTGTGGTCTGTCTGTAGGTCTGTAGTCTGTCGTAGGTCTGTGGTCTGTCTGTATGTGTGGTCTGTCTGTATGTGTGGTCTGTCTGTAGGTCTGTGGTCTGTCTGTAGGTCTGTCTGTCATGTGTGGTCTGTCTGTAGGTCTGTGGTCTGTCTGTATGTGTGGTCTGTCTGTAGGTCTGTGGTCTGTCTGTAGGTCTGTGGTCTGTCTGTAGGTCTGTGGTCTGTCTGTAGGTCTGTGGTCTGTCTGTGCGTGGTCTGTCTGTAGGTCTGTGGTCTGTCCGTATGTGTGGTCTGTCTGTAGGTCTGTAGGCTCGTGGTCGGTCTGCAGGTCTGTGGTCTGTCTGTGGGTCTGTGGTCTGTCTGTAGGTCTGTGGTCTGTCTGTAAGTGTGGTCTGTAGGCTGTGGTCTGTCTGTAGGTCTGTGGTCTGTCTGTAGGTCTGTGGTCTGTCTGTAAGTGTGGTCTGTCTGTAGGTCTGTGGTCTGTGTGGTCTGTAGTCTGTCTGTAGGTCTGTGTCTGTCTGTGTGTAGTCTGTCTGTAGGTCTGTGGTCTGTCTGTCGGTCTGTGGTCTGTCTGTAAGTGTGGTCTGTCTGTAGGTCTGTGGTCTGTCTGTCGGTCTGTGGTCTGTCTGTAAGCGTGGTCTGTCTGTCGGTCTGTGTGTAGTCTGTCTGTAGGTCTTGTGGTCTGTCTGTAGGTCTGTGGTCTGTCTGTAGGTCTGTGGTCTGTCTGTAGGTCTGTGGTCTGTCTGTAGGTCTGTGGTCTGTCTGTAAGTGTGGTCTGTCTGTAGGTCTGTGGTCTGTCTGTAGGTCTGTGGTCTGTCTGGGTCTGTGGTCTGTCTGTACGTCTGTGGTCTGTCTTTGGGTCTGTGGTCTGTCTGTAGGTCTGTGGTCTGCTCTGTAGGTCTGTGGTCTGTCTGTAAGTGTGGCCTGTCTGTAGTCTGTGGTCTGTCTGTCGGTCTGTGGTCTGCCTGTCGGTCTGTGGTCTGTGTAAGTGTGGTCTGTCTGTAGGTCTGTGGTCTGTCTTTAGGTCTGTGGTCTGTCTGTAGGTCTGTGGTCTGTCTGTATGTGTGGTCTGTCTGTAGGTCTGTGTGGTCTGCTCTGTGGGTCTGTGGTCTGTGTAAGTGTGGTCTGTCTGTAGGTCTGGTCTGTCTGTAGGTCTGTGGTCTGTCTGTAGGTCTGTGGTCTGTCTGTAGGTCTGTGGTCTGTCTGGGTCTGTGGTCTGTCTGTCGGTCTGTGGTCTGTGGTGTGGTCTGTCTGTAGGTCTGTGGTCTGTCTGTGGGTCGTGTGGTCTGTCTGTAGGTCTGTGGTCTGTCTGTAAGTGTGTGGTCTGTCTGTAGGTCTGTGGTCTGTCTGTAGGTCTGTGGTCTGTCTGTAAGTGTGTGGTCTGTCTGTAGGTCTGTGTGGTCTGTCTGTAGGTCTGTATGGTCTGTCTGTAGGTCTGTGGTCTGTCTGTAAGTGTGGTCTGTCTGTAGGTCTGTGGTCTGTCTGTAAGGTGTGTGGTCTGTCTGTAGGTCTGTGGTCTGTCTGTAGGTCTGTAGTCTGTCTGTAGGTCTGTGGTCTGTCTGTCGGTCTGTGGTCTGTCTGTAAGTGTGGTCTGTCTGTAGGTCTGTGGTCTGTCTGTCGGTCTGTGGTGTCTGTAGGTCTGTGGTCTGTCTGTAAGTGTGGTCTGTCTGTAGGTGTGGTCTGTCTGTCGGTCTGTAGTCTGTCTGTGTAGGTCTGTGGTCTGTGTAAGTGTGGTCTGTCTGTAGGTCTGTGGTCTGTCTGTCGGTCTGTAGTCTGTCTGTAGGTCTGTGGTCTGTCTGTAAGTGTGGTCTGTCTGTAGGTCTGTAGTCTGTCTGTAGGTCTGTGGTCTGTCTGTATGTGTGGTCTGTCTGTAGTGTGTGGTCTGTCTGTAGGTCTGTAGTCTGTCTGTAGGTCTGTGGTCTGTCTGTAGGTCTGTGGTCTGTCTGTATGTGTGGTCTGTCTGAGGTCTGGTCTGTCTGTATGTGTGGTCTGTCTGTAGGTCTGTGGTCTGTCTGTAGGTCTGTGGTCTGTCTGTAGGTCTGTGTGGTCTGTCTGTAGGTCTGTGGTCTGTCTGTAGGTCTGTAGTCTGTCTGTAGGTCTGTGGTCTGTCTGTAAGTGTGGTCTGTCTGTAGGTCTGTGGTCTGTCTGTATGTGTGTGGTCTGTCTGTAGGTCTGTGGTCTGTCTGTAGGTCTGTGGTCTGTCTGTAGGTCTGTGGTCTGTCTGTAGGTCTGTGGTCTGTCTGTGGTCTGGTCTGTCTGTAGGTCTTTGGTCTGTCTGTAAGTGTGGTCTGTCTGTAGGTCTGTGGTCTGTCTAAGTGTGGTCTGTCTGTAGGTCTGTGGTCTGTCTAAGTGTGGTCTGTCTGTAGGTCTGTGTCTGTCTGTATGTGTGGTCTGTCTGTAGGTCGTGGTCTGTCTGTAGGTCTGTGGTCTGTCTGTAGGTCTGTAGTCTGCAGGTCTGTGGTCTGTCTGTGTAAGTGTGGTCTGTCTGTAGGTCTGTGGTCTGTCTAAGTGTGGTCTGTCTGTAGGTCTGTGGTCTGTCTGTAGGCTGTGGTCTGCAGGTCTGTAGTCTGTCTGTAGGTGTCTGTGGTTCCAAGTGTGGCCTGTCTGTAGGTCTGTGGTCTGTCTGTAGGTCTGTGGTCTGTCTGTAGGTCTGTGGTCTGGTCTGTAGGTCTGTGGTCTGTCTGTAAGTGTGTGGTCTGTCTGTAGGTCTGTGGTCTGTCTGTAGGTCTGTAGTCTGTCTGTAGGTCTGTGGTCTGTCTGTAAGTGTGGCCTGTCTGTAGGTCGTGTCTGGTTGTCTGTTCTGTAGGTCGGTCTGTCTGTCGGTCTGTGGTCTGTCGTAAGTGTGGTTCGTCTGTCGGTCTGTAGTCTGTCTGTAGGTCTGTGGTCTGTCTGTGAAGTGTGTGTCTGCCTAGGGTCTGTGGTCTGTCTGTAGGTCTGTGGTCTGTCTGTGGTTTGTGGTCTGTCTGTAGGTCTGTGGTTCGTCGTGGCGGTCGTGTCTGTCTGTAGGTGTGGTCTGTCTGTGGTTCGTGGTTCGTTCTGTGGGTCTGTGGTCTGTCTGTAGGTTCTGTGGTCTGGTCAGGGTCTGTCGGGTCTTGGTGTGTCGTAGGTCTGTGGTTTGTCTGTAGGTCTTGTCTGTCTGTGGGTCTGCTGGTCTGTGGCCTAGGTCTGTGGTCTGGTCTGTGGTCTGTCTGTATGTGGTCTGTCTGTCTGTCTGTGGTCTGTCTGTAAGTGTGGTCTGTCTGTAGGTCTGTGGTCTGTCTGTATGTGTGGTCTGTCTGTAGGTCTGTGGTCTGTCTGTGTCTGTGTCTGTCTGTCTGTCTCAGGTCTGTGGTCTGTCTGTAAGTGTGGTCTGTCTGTAGGTCTGGCTGGCTCAGGTCTGTGTGTCTGTCTGTCTGTAGTCTGGTGCTGTGTCTGTCTGTAGGTCTGTGGTCTGGGGTCTGTGGTCTGTCTGTAGGTCTGTGGTCTGTCCGTAGTGTGTCTGTGGGTCTGTCTGTAGGTCTGTGGTCTGTCTGTAAGTGTGGCTGTCCGTCGGTCTGTAGTTGTCTGTAGGTCTGTGGTCTGTCTGTAGGTGTGTGTCTGTCTGTGGTCTGTGGTCTGTCTGTACTGTCTGTATGTGTGCCTCTCTGTAGGTCTGTAGTCTGTCTGTAGGTCTGTGGTCTGTTGTCTGCTGTAGGTCTGTAGTCTGTCTGTAGGTCTGTGGTCTGTCTGTAGGTCTGTGGTCGTCTGTATGTGTGGTCTGTCTGTAGGTCTGTGGTCTGTCTGTATGTGTGGTCTGTCTGTAGGTCTGTGTCTGTCTGTAGGTCTGTGATCTGTCTGTAGGTCTGTGGTCTGTCTGTAGGTCTGTGGTCTGTCTGTAAGTGTGGTCTGTCTGTAGGTCTGTGGTCTGTCTGTGGTCTGTGGTCTGTCTGTAGGTCTGTGGTCTGTCTGTAGGTGTGGTCTGTCTGTAGGTCTGTAGTCTGTCTGTAGGTCTGTGGTCTGTCTGTAAGTGTGGTTCTGGGTCTGTGGTCTGTCTGTAGGTCTGTAGTCTGCTGTAGGTCTGTGGTCTGTCTGTAAGTGTAGTCTGTCTGTAGGTCTGTGGTCTGTCTGTAGGTCTGTGGTCTGTCTGTAAGTGTGGTCTGTCTAGGTCTGTGGTCTGTCTGTTGGTCTGTGGTCTGTCTGTAAGTGTGTGTCTGTCTGTAGGTCTGTAGTCTGTCTGTAGGTCTGTGGTCTGTCTGTAAGTGTGGTCTGTCTGTAGGCTGTGGTCTGTCTGTAGGTCTGTGTCTGTCTGTAGGTCTGTGGTCTGTCTGTAAGTGTGGTCTGTCTGTTGGTCTGTGTCTGTCTGTAGGTCTGTGGTCTGTCTGTAGGTCTGTGTCTGTCTCAGGTCTGTGGTCTGTCTGTATGTGGTCTGTCTGTGGTCTGTGGTCTGTCTGTAAGTGTGGTCTGTCTGTCGGTCTGTGTCTGTCTGTAGGTCTGTGGTCTGTCTGTAAGTGTAGTCTGTCTGTAGGTCTGTGGTCTGTCTGTAGGTCTGTGGTCTGTCTGTCGGTTGTGGTCTGTCTGTAGTGTGGTCTGTCTGTCGGTCTGTAGTCTGTCTGTAGGTCTGTGGTCTGTCTGTAAGTGTGGTCTGTCTGTAGGTCTGTGGTCTGTCTGTAGGTCTGTAGTCTGTCTGTAGGTCTGTGGTCTGTCTGTAAGTGTGGTCTGTCTGTACTGTGGTCTGTCTGTAGGTCTGTGGTCTGTCTGTAGGTCTGTGGTCTGTCTGTATGTGTGGTCTGTCTGTAGGTCTGTGGTCTGTCTGTAAGTGTGGTCTGTCTGTAGGTCTGTGGTCTGTCTCTATGTCTGTGGTCTGTCTGTAGGTCTGGTCTGTCTGTAGGTCTGTGGTCTGTCTGTATGTGGTCTGTCTGTAGGTCTGTGGTCTGTCTGTAGGTCTGTGGTCTGTCTGTCGGTCTGTGGTCTGTCTGTAAGTGTGGCCTTCTGTCGGTCTGTAGTCTGTCTGTAGGTCTGTGGTCTGTCTGTAGGTCTGTGGTCTGTCTGTAAGTGGGTCTGTATGTCGGTCTGTAGTCTGTCTGTAGGTCTGTGGTCTGTCTGTGGTGTGTAGTCTGTCTGTAGGTCGTGGTCTGTCTGTAGGTCTGTGGTCTGTCTGTATGTGTGGTCTGTCTGTAGGTCTGTAGTCTGTCTGTAGGTCTGTGGTCTGTCTGTAGGTCTGTGGTCTGTCTGTATGTGGTCTGTCTGCGGTCTGGTCTGTCTTAGGTCTGTGGTCTGTCTGTAAGTGTGGTCTGTCTGTAGGTCTGTGGTCTGTCTGTAGGTCTGTGGTCTGTCTGTCGGTCTGTGGTCTCTTCTGTAAGTGTGGTCTTTCTGTCGGTCTGTAGTCTGTCTGTAGGTCTGTGGTCTGTCTGTAGGTCTGTGGTCTGTCTGTAAGTGTGGTCTGTATGTTCGGTCTGTAGTCTGTCTGTAGGTCTGTGGTCTGTCTGTAGGTGTAGTCTGTCTGTAGGTCTGTGGTCTGTCTGTAGGTCTGTGGTCTGTCTGTATGTGTGGTCTGTCTGTAGGTCTGTGGTCTGCCTGTAAGTGTGGTCTGTCTGTAGGTTCAGTCTGTAGGTCTGTGGTCTGTCTGTCGGTCTGTGGTCTGTCTGTCGGTCTGTGGTCTGTCTGTAAGTGTGGCTGTCTGTAGGTCTGTAGTCTGTCTGTAGGTCTGTGGTGCTCTGTCTGTCGGTCTGTGGTCTGTCTGTCGGTCTGTAGTCTGTCTGTAGGTCTGTGGTCTGTCTGTAAGTGTGGTCTGTCTTTGTGGTCTGTAGTCTGTCTGTAGGTCTGTGGTCTGTCTGTCGGTCTGTGGTCTGTCTGTCGGTCTGTGGTCTGTCTGTATGTGTGGTCTGTCTGTCGGTCTGTGGTCTGTCTGTCGGTCTGTAGTCTGTCTGTAGGTCTGTGGTCTGTCTGTAAGTGTGGTCTGTCTGTAGGTCTGTAGTCTGTCTGTAGGTCTGTGGTCTGTCTGTCGGTCTGTAGTCTGTCGTTTGGTCTGTGGTCTGTCTGTATGTGGTCTGCTCTCAGGTCTGTGGTCTGTCTGTATGTGTGGTCTGTCGTCGGTCTGTGGTCTGTCAGTATGTGTGGTCTGTCGTAGGTCTGTAGTCTGTCTGTAGGTCTGTGGTCTGTCTGTATGTGTGGTCTGTCTGTCGGTTTGTGGTCTGTCTGTCGGTCTGTGGTCTGTCTGTAGGTCTGTGGTCTGTCTGTAAGTGTGGCTCTGTCTGTCGGTCTGTGGTCTGTCTGTAAGTGTGGTCTGTCTGTAGGTCTGTGGTCTGTCTGTAGATCTGTGGTCTGTCTGTAGGTCTGTCTGTATGTGTGGTCTGTCTGTAGGTCTGTGGTCTGTCTGTAGGTCTGTGGTCTGTCTGTATGTGTGGTCTGTCTGTAGGTCTGTAGTCTGTCTGTAGGTCTGTGGTCTGTCTGTAGGTCTGTCTGTATGTGTGGTCTGTAGGTCTGTGGTCTGTCCTGTAGGTCTGTGGTTCGTCTGTAGGTCTGTGGTCTGTCTGTATGTGTGGTCTGTCTGTATGTGTGGTCTGTCTGTAGGTCTGTAGTCTGTCTGTAGGTCTGTGGTCTGTCGTATGTGTGGTCCGTCTGTAGGTCTGTGGTCTGTCTGTAAGTGTGGTCTGTCTGTAGGTCTGTGGTCTGTCTGTAGGTCTGTGGTCTGTCTGTAGGTCTGTGGTCTGTCTGGTGTGGTCTGTCTGTAGTCTGTCTGTAGGTCTGTGGTCTGTCTGTAGGTCTGTAGTCTGTCTGTAGGTCTGTGGTCTGTCTGTAAGTGTGGTCTGTCTGTCGGTCTGTGGTCTGTCTGTAAGTGTGTGGTCTGTCTGTAGGTCTGTAGTGTGTCTGTAGGTCTGTGGTCTGTCTGTAGGTCTGTGGTCTGTCTGTATGTGTGGTCTGTCTGTAGGTCTGTGGTCTGTCTGTAGGTCTGTGGTCTGTCTGTATGTGTGGTCTGTCTGTAGGTCTGTGGTCTGTCTGTATGTGTGGTCTGTCTGTAGGTCTGTGGTCTGTCTGTCGGTACGATCAAGTCCTCTGTTTGGGTAAAATATCTTGGTGAAATCTGGTAGGAATGTTCTTATAAATACGGTCTCTGTTTTGGTTGCAATTGAACAGTTATTGAACTTTGTGTGACCTTCGTGAGGACAGCGAATGAGTGTTCTGTCGATCAATATTATTTTATCCTCTCACTCCTGCTGCTGGGGGACATGATCCATCCCTTGTGACCATCCCTAGGCCCCAAGGACTTTTTATACCCTGACGATTTAGTCTCGATTGGTCAAAATTGTGTGAGAGATTGTAATTGCTTTCATGTTTGTATGTGTGTCAACGACCAAGGCCCTGAAGAACTGGTTACGTTTATAGTTTGTGTATTAGACAACAAGAACGTAAAGAAAATTGCATAATTCATAATTTTTTGTAATAGGAATTTGTAGGCTGTAATTGATATAACTGAAAATATTAAGGTAAGATCTGAAGCTCGCCCGTTCACGCCCAACTTAGCACAACATATAAACGAACTAGTCTATTCCTGAAACTGTCTCGTGTTCTTTTTATCGTACGTAATATTCCGCAGATACTTATAGAGATAGTTAACTAATATGATGTGAGGGGTAACAAACAAGGAGTGCGCAGGAGGCAGTATAAAGGGCCACCACACTTCCGCCTCACACCAGTACAGTAAACTATAGTGGCATATCAGGTGAGATCCCAGGTAGCACAAGAAACAAAAGCCCATGGTAAGTCAGCCACACCCACCCACCTGTGTACATCACGCTGATGGTACCCTTCTTGTGAACCAGCCATTTACTGGAAGGGATGGTCGATATATACTGAAATAAGGCCGTAATACACGAGGCGAATCGTAAATGAATCGATAAGAGTGTAAATGAATGGTTGAGTTCATAATCTTACGGTTGGCATCGTAAACGGTGGTGCATAGGTGTAAATGAAGGGTTAAAGAGTGTAAATATTATACCATGTCATATTCCCCGACAAGGTAATACGCACGTAACACTTCTCCTGTCCAAAGGCCTTAGACGCTATTGCCATTTTGCTGGGTTTTTTCTTTGTGATTCTCCAAGAGTTTGTTTTTGAATTCTTTTTATTAGTTTATTTGTTACAAGGTGTTGAGGATAATACGAGCGGATCAAGTGTTCAACAGGTCATTGTACTGACATGTAATACAATATGTCAGGACGAGGCTGTGTGTACATAACTGTGAACAAGAACATCCTTTTCCACTGAGAACATAGTACACAGGACAACGTTTGTACAATGACACATTAAAAAATAACTAAAAGCAAGCTTTCCAGGACTAAAGTCAATAAAAGCAGTGAGAGCAGCCGGACCATATATATATTTTACAACTTTTGCTAAATTTGAAAGTTGCGACTTTCTTCTCGATAACAAAAAATATAAATAAAAAGTTCGTTCGAGAAGAGATCTTTCACATCATGTTTCTTAAAGTGCTTCCCAGAATATGTGGATTTCAATTAATGATACAGACACAGTACCCACGCTGTGTTGTCAGACTTTTGCAAGGAAACGTTCCTAGAAAAGGTCTGCAGTGATGTAATTTGAATTTTGAGTAGGGTCACCTTCCTTGCCGGGTGCACCCTAACTCATCAAATAATTAACTTCATGGCTAGTTAGACACTCGTAGGAAAGCCAGGTGTTGTGGAGATAACCTCGGCCAGGGGCCTACCTCGCGGAAATGGGTGAGTGAGGGGTGGTTGGCATGGGCAGTGGTCGTAGACGGGAAAGCCCGTGCAAGTGATGAGGCGAGATGGAGCGGACTAGCCTGGTCAGGAATGAGGCTCACAGCCGCTGGGGGGATGGAGAGATTTGAGCCAGAGGTGTGGTGCGCCAGGCCCCGGCAACCATAATCATGTGCCTCGCCACAGGTCACAACCAAGAGCTGAGTGAGTGAGGCGGAAGGGTGATAATCTCGTAGACTCCAGACTCCAGGCTCCTCCACAACACTGTTAGTGGTCCCGTCAGCCTGCCCGATGGTTCTCTTCTGTGTTAACGTGAACGACTTTTGTGTGATGTGAGTCATCCTGTGGAAGATGGCTGTATATACCGCCAACATTAAACATACAGTAGGATCACGTGTATTAAAATGTGGACGTTCTCAACACATGATAATAATAATAATAACAATAATAATAATAATAATAATAATAATAATAATAATAATAATAATAATAATAATAACAATAATAATAACAATAATAATAACAATAATAATAATAATAACAATAATAATAACAATAATAATAATAATAATAATAATAATAACAATAATAATAATAATAATAATAACAATAATAATAATAATAATAATAATAACAACAATATTAATAATAAAGTGGTGAAATGGTCATGATTGTTATTTGGTTACTGATGATGATGATGATGATGACTACTAGACAGAAATCAAAAGAAGATTAAAATGACGAGGGGGAGATAGATAAAAAGATAAAGACGGGGATAGAGAAACAGAGAGAAAGAGAGCCCGTAGCGGTCCACACACTGCCAATTCCAGCTTGGTGTCTTAATGTTCGAGAATGATAGTGTAGCTCCGTGTGTGGCGGTACAGCAGAGTAGCCTGTGTGGTGATACAGCAGAGTAACATGTGTGGTGGTACAGCAGAGTAACACTTGTGGTGGTACAGCAGAGTAACACTTGTGGTGGTACAGCAGAGTAACACTTGTGGTGGTACAGCAGAATAACACTTGTGGTGGTACAGCAGAGTAACATGTGTGGTGGTACAGCAGAGTAACACTTGTGGTGGTACAGCAGAATAACATGTGTGGTGGTACAGCAGAGAAATGTGTGTGGCGGTACAACAGAGTAACACGTGTGGTGGTACAACAGAGTAACGCTTGTGGTGGTACAGCAGTTAAAATGTGTGGCGGTACAGCAGAGTAACACGTGTGGTGGTACAGCAGATTAACATGTGTGGTGGTACAGCAGTTAAAATGTGTGGCGGTACAGCAGAGTAACACGTGTGGTGGTACAGCAGATTAACATGTGTGGTGGTACAGCAGAGTAACATGTGTGGCGGTACAGCAGAGAACGTGTGTGGTGGTACAGCAGAGTAACATGTGTGGCGGTAGAGCAGAGTAACATGTGTGAGCAATAATCTGAATAAATATTTTTCAACAGTTTTCACCACCGAAAATGTAAACATGATACCCGAGGCACCGACTCTATACAGAGATAGTGAAGAAAACAAAATAAGCGAGATAGTAGTGACTAGTAACGATGTTAGTAAGCAAATAGACAAACTAAAGCCAAATAAGTCACCTGGTCCCGATGAGATATTTGCCAAAGTATTAAAGGAATGTAAGGAAGAGCTTAGTATGCCCTTAGCAAAGTTGTTTAACATGTCCTTAAAAACAGGTGTAGTATCAGAATCCTGGAGGATCGCGAATGTAATACCGATTTTCAAGAAGGTAGATAGATCACTATCCTCTAACTACCGTCCAATCAGTCTAACATCAATTGTAGGCAAATTACTGGAAGCAATCATCTCAAACTCTATTCGAAATCACCTGGAGAAGCACAAGTTGATCAATGATTCCAAGCATGGCTTCACAAGCAGGCGTTCATGTCTAACTAATCTATTAATATTCTTTTCATCAGTTTTCGAATCAGTGGACGAGGGGCACAATTATGATGTGGTATATCTCGACTTTAGCAAAGCCTTCGACAGAGTCCCCCACGAAAGACTAATAAGAAAAGTTGAGGCTCATGGCATTAAAGGTGATATTCTAAAATGGTTTAGGGCGTGGTTACAGGACAGGAAACAGTGAGTGAGCATTAACGGCACTAAATCCCATTGGAGCAACGTCACTAGTGGAGTTCCCCAAGGCTCAGTACTTGAACCATTATTATTTATTATATACATAAACGACATAGATATCGGCATAGACAGCAACATAAGTAAATTTGTTGATGACACTAAAATAGGACGTGTAATAAAATCTGACGAGGACTCCACAAAACTACAGGAAAAGCTTAAAAAAAATTTCGAATGGTCTGAAAAATGGCAGATGAAATTCAATGTGGACAAATGTAAAGTACTCAGTATAGGAGATGTAAACAGGGAAACCAGTTACCAGACGAACAATGATGTTATTGAGAAATCCGAATGCGAGAGAGATTTAGGAGTAATGATAAGTAGGAACCTTAAGCCAAGTAAACAATGTGTTTTTGCTCGAAACAAGGCTAATAAAGTACTTGGGTTCATACAAAGGAGTGTTAGTTACAAGACTAGCGAGGTCATCTTAAGACTATATCTTGTGCTTGTGAGACCTCACTTAGATTACGCAGTTCAATTCTGGTCACCGTATTACAGAATGGATATAGAATCCTTGGAAAGAATTCAGAGGAGAATGACAAGACTAATCCCGGGCATTAGGAACCTTGAGTACAGAGACAGGTTAAACCATCTTAATTTGCACTCCCTCGAGAGATGTAGAGCGAGGTGCGACATGATGGAGGTGTACAAATGGAAGTCAGGGCTAAACAAAGGGGACATTACAAAGGTACTCAGACTATCGAACCAGGAGCGAACTCGTAGCAGTGGTTTTAAATTAGACAAATTTAGATTTAGGCGCGAAATAGGTAAACATTGGTTTGGAAATAGAGTAGTGGATGAGTGGACCAAGTTACCAAATATCATCATTAACTCGAATACGCTGGATAGCTTCAAACATAGGTTGGATGCTTATATGAGCAATAGGGGTTGGGTGTAAATGGGACTGCCCAGTATGGGCCAATAGGCCCGCTGCAGTTTCCTCCATTCTTATGTTCTTATGTGATGGTATAGCAGAGTAACATGTGTGGTGGTACAGCAAAGTAACGTGTGTGATGGTACAGCAGAGTAACATGTGTGGTGGTACAGCAGAGTAACGTGTGTGGTGGTACAGCAAAGTAACGTGTGTGATGGTACAGCAGAGTAACATGTGTGGTGGTACAGCAGAGTAACATGTGTGATGGTACAGCAGAGTAACATGTGGTGGTACAACAGAGTAACATGTGTGATGGTACAGTAGAGTAACGTGTGTGGTGGTACAGCAGAGTAACATGTGTGATACAGCAGAGTAACATGTGTGATGGTACAGCAGAGAGTAACGTGTGTGGTGGTACAGCAGAGTAACGTGTGTGGTGGTACATCAGAGTAACATGTGTGATGGTACAGCAGGAAGTGATAACATGTGGTGGTACAGCAGAGTAACATGTGTGATGGTATAGCAGAGTAACATGTGTGGTGGTACAGCAGAGTAACGTGTGTGGTGGTACAGCAAAGTAACGTGTGTGATGGTACAGCAGAGTAACATGTGTGGTGGTACAGCAGAGTAACATGTGTGATGGTACAGCAGAGTAACATGTGGTGGTACAACAGAGTAACATGTGTGATGGTACAGTAGAGTAACGTGTGTGGTGGTACAGCAGAGTAACGTGTGTGGTGGTACATCAGAGTAACATGTGTGATGGTACAGCAGAGTAACATGTGGTGGTACAACGGAGTAACATGTGTGGTGGTGTAGTAGAGTAACGTGTGTGATGGTACAGCAGAGTAACGTGTGTGATGGTACAGCAGAGTAACATATGTGGTGGTACAGCAGAGTAACATGTGATGGTACAGCAGAGTAACGTGTGTGATGGTACAGCAGAGTAACGTGTGTGGTGGTACAGCAGAGTAACGTGTGTGGTGATACAGCAGAGTAACGTGTGTGGTGCTACATCAGAGTAACATGTGTGGTGGTACAACAGAGTAACATGTGTGATAGTACAGTAGAGTAACTTGTGTGATGGTACAGTAGAGAAACGTGTGTTATGGTACAGTAGAGAAACGTGTGTGATGGTACAGCAGAGTAACGTGTGTGGTGGTACAGCAGATTAACGTGTGTGGTGGTACAGCAGAGTAACGTGTGTGATGGAACAGCAGAGTAACATATGTGATGGTACAGCAGAGTAACGTGTGTGATGGTACAGCAGAGTAACGTGTGTGATGGTACAGCAGAGTAACGTGTGTGGTGGTACAGCAGAGTAACGTGTGTGATGGTACAGCAGAGTAATGTGTACAGTACAGTAACGTGTACAGCAATAACGTGTGTGGTGGTACAGCAAAATGTGTGTGATGGTACAGCAAGTAATGTGTGTGATAGCAGAGTGACATGTGTGATGGTACAGCAGAGTAACATGTGTGGTGGTACATCAGAGAACGTGTGTAGAGTACAGCAGAGTGACATGTGTGATGGTACACAGTAACATGTGTGATGGTACAGCAGAGTAACGTGTGTGTGGTACAGCAGAGTAACATATAATATAACACTAACGGTTTATTGAATTTGCAGCCAAAGGCCGAAAATATACATTGACATAAATACTTTTACATACTTGGTGGTTTAACAAAAGCTCAGAGAAAGGTAAAGGAATACAGTAAAAAACAGATAATGTAGTGTGAACAGCAAAATGTAGTGTAGCCCAGATGGTGTTAGAGGAAAACGTGGTGTAGTAGTTTCAGATGGTGTTATGAGGACTCGTGTGTAGTACTCACAGATGAAAGAGGGGCCTCACGTGGTGTTACTCACAATGGTGTTTTGAGGACTACGTGGTGTAGCAGAGTAACATGTGTGGTACAGCAGAGTGACGTGTAGGTACAGCAGAGTGACGTGTGTGGTGGTACAGCAGAGAACGTGTGTGTGGTACAGCAGAGTAATGTGTGTGGTACAGCAGAGTAAGTGTGTGGTGGTACAGCAGAGTAACGTGTGTGATGGTACAGTACAGCATCATGTGTGGTGTACAGCAGAGTAACATGTGTATGTACAGCAGAGTAACATGTGGTGGCAACAGAGTAACATGTGTGGTGGCACAGCATAACGTGTGGTGGTACTACAGAGTAACGTGTGGTATGCACATAACATGTGATGGTACACAGAGAATGTGTGTGGTGGTACAGCAGAGTAACTGTGTGTGGTGGTACAGCAGAGTAATGTGGTGCTACATCAGAGTAACATGTGTGGTGGCAACAGAGTAACATGTGTGATAGTACAGAGAGTAACGTGTGTTATGCAAGCAGAGAAAATGTGTGTGATACAGAGTAAGCAGAGTAACGTGGTGGTACAGCAGAGTAATGTGTGTGAGGAACAGCAGAACATATGTGATGGACAGCAGAGTAACGTGTGTGATGGAACAGCAGAGTAACGTGTGTGATGGTACATCAGAGTAACGTGTGTGATGGTACAGCAGAGTAACGTGTGTGTGGTACATCAGAGTAACGTGTGTGTGTACAGAGACCATGTGTGATGGTGCAGTAGAGTAACGTGTGTGATGGAACAGCAGAGTAACATATGTGATGGTACAGCAGAGTAACGTGTGTGATGGTACAGCAGAGTAACGTGTGTGATGGTACAGCAGAGTAACGTGTGTGATACAGCAAGTAACACGTGTGATGGTACAGCAGAGTAACGTGTGTGATGGTACAGCAGAGTAACGTGTGTGATGGTACAGCAGAATAACGTGTGTGTGGTACAGTACAGTAACGTTAGTGGTACATCAGAGTAACATGTGTGGTGGTACAATGAAACGTGTGTGATGGTACAGCAGGTAACATGTGTGATGGTGCAGCAGAGTAACGTGTGTAGTGGTACATCAGAGTAACATGTGTGATGGTACAGCAGAGTAACATGTGGTGGTACAACAGGTAACATGTGTGATGGTACAGCAGAGTAACATGTGGTGAGTACAGCAGTGGCATGTGTGGTGGTACAGCAGAGTAACGTGTGTGGTGGTACATCAGAGTAACAGTGTGTGATGGTACAGCAAGGTAACATGTGGTGGTACAACAGGTAACATGTGTGGTGGTACAGCAGAGTAACATGTGTGATGGTACAGAGTAACATGTGTGGTGGTACATGAGTAACGTGTGTGATGGTACAGCAGAGTAACATGTGTGATGGTACAGCAGAGTAACGTGTGTGGTGGTACAGCAAGTAACGTGTGTGTGGTACAGCAGGTAACGTGTGTGATGGTACAGCAGGTAACATGTGTGATGGTATAGTAGAGTAACTGTGTGTGGTACAGCAGAGTAACATGTGTGATGGTACAGCAGAGTAACATGTGTGATGGTACAGCAGAGTAACATGTGGTGGTACAGCAGAGTAACGTGTGTGATGGTACAGCAGAGTAACATGTGTGATGGTACAGCAGAGTAACGTGTGTGGTGGTACAGCAGAGTAACATGTGTGGTGGTACAGCAGAGTAACATGTGTGATGGTACAGCAGAGTAACGTGTGTGATGGTACAGCAGAAACGTGTGTGATGGTACAGCAGAGTAACGTGTGGTGTGTGCAGTAAGTAACGTGTGGTGGTACAGCAGAGTAACATGTGTGATGGTACAGCAGGTAACGTGTGTGGTGGTACATCAGAGTAACATGTGTGATGGTACAGCAGAGTAACGTGTGATGGTACAGCAGAGTAACATGTGTGATGGTACAACAAATCGTGTGTGATGGTACAGCAGAGTAACATGTGTGATGGTACAGCAGGTAACGTGTGTGGTGGTACAGCAGAGTAACATGTGTGGTGGTACAGCAGAGTAACGTGTGGTGATGGTACAGCAGAGTAACGTGTGTGATGGTACAGCAGAGTAATATGTGTGATGGTACAGTAGAGTAACGTGTGTGATGGTACAGCAGAGTAACGTGTGTGGTGGTACAGTAGAAAACGTGTGTGATGGTACAGCAGAGTAACGTGTGTGGTGGTACAGCAGAGTAACGTGTGTGATGGTACAGCAGAGTAACGTGTGTGGTGGTACAACAGAGTAATGTGTGGTGGTACAGCAGAGTAACATGTGTGGTGGTACAGCAGAGTAACGTGTGTGATGGTACAGCAGAGTAACGTGTGTGTGTACAACAGAGTAACGTGTGTGATGGTACAGCAGAGTAACGTGTGTGATGGTACAGCAAGTAACATGTGTGATGGTACAGCAGAGTAACGTGTGTGATGGTACAGCAGAGTAATGTGGTACAGCAGAGTAACGTGTGTGGGGTGTACATCAGAGTAACGTGTGTGATGGTACAGCAGAGTAACGTGTGTGGTGGTACAACAGAGTAACGTGTGATGGTACAGCAGAGTAACATGTGTGATGGTACAGCAAGTAACATGTGTGATGGTACAGCAAGTAACGTGTGTGATGGTACAGCAGAGTAACGTGTGGTGGTACAGCAGAGTAACGTGTGTGAGGTGGTACATCAAGTAACATGTGTGATGGTACAGCAGAGTAACGTGTGTGGTGGTACAGCAGAGTAACGTGTGTGGGGTAGTACATCAGAGTAACGTGTGTGGTGGTACATCAGAGTAACATGTGTGATGGCACAGCAAGTAACGTGTGTGGTGGTACAGCAGAGTAACATGTGTGATGGTACAGCAGAGTAACGTGTGTGATGGTACAGCAAGTAACGTGTGTGGTGGTACAGCAGAGTAACGTGTGATGGTACAGCAAAGAGTAACGTGTGTGGTGGTACATCAGAGTAACATGTGATGGTACATCAGAGTAACATGGTACAGCAGAGTAACGTGTGTGATGGTACAGCAGAGTAACGTGTGTGGTGGTACATCAGGTAACATGTGTGATGTACAGCAAGTAACGTGTGTGATGGTACAGCAGAGTAACGTGTGATGGTACAGCAGAGTAACGTGTGTGATGGTACAGCAGAGTAACGTGTGTGATGGTACAGCAGAGTAACGTGTGTGAGTGGTACAGCAGGTAACGTGTGTGGTGGTACATCAGAGTAACATGTGTGATGGTACAGCAGAGTAACATGTGTGGTGGTACAGCAGAGTAACATGTGTGGTACACAGAGTAACATGTGGTGTACAGGAGTAACGTGTGTGATGGTACAGCAGAGTAACATGTGTGATGGTACAGCAGGTAACGTGTGTGATGGTACAGCAGAGTAACATGTGTGATGGTACAGCAGAGTAACGTGTGTGGTGGTACAGCAGAGTAACGTGTGTGGTGGTACAGCAGAGTAACGTGTGTGATGTACAGCAGAGTAACTGTGTAGTGGTACATCAGAGTAACGTGTGTGAGTGGTACATCAGAGTAACATGTGTGGTACAGCAGAGTAACATGTGTGGTGGTGGTAACGTGTGTGATGGTACAGCAGAGTAACATGTGTGGTGGTGCATGGTCACATTGTGGTGGTGTGCAGAGTAACGTGTGTGATGGTACAGCAGGTAACATGTGTGATGGTACAGCAGAGTAACGTGTGTGGTGGTACACAGAGTCTGTGTGGGTACACAGTAGCAGTGATGGCGCAGGTAACGTGTGTGTGATGGTACAGCAGAGTAACGTGTGTGATGGTACAGCAGAGTAAATGTGTGATGGTACAGCAGAGTAACATGTGTGGTGGTACAGCAGGTAACATGTGTGATGGTACAGCAGAGTAACATGTGTGGTGGTACAGCAGAGTAACTTGTGTGTGATGGTACAGCAGAGAACATGTGTGATGGCAGTAGAGTAAATGTGTGTGGTGGCACAGCAGAGTAATGTGGTTTGTACATCAGAGTAACATGTGTGATGGCACCAGAGTAACGTGTGATGGTACAGCAGAGTAATGTGTGATGGTACAGCAGAGTAACGTGTGTGGTACATCAGAGTAATGTGTGTGTGGAGCATCAGAGTAACATGTGTGATGGTACAGCAGGAATGTGTGTGCAGAGTAAGTGTGGTGGTACAACAGAGTAACATGTGTGATGGTACAGCAGAGTAACATGGAGGTACAGCAGAGTAACATGTGTGGTGGTACAGCAGAGTAACGTGTGTGATGGTACAGCAGAGTAACGTGTGTGGTGGCATCAGAGTAACATGTGTGATGGTACAGCAGAGTAACGTGTGTGATGGTACAGCAGAGTAACGTGTGTGGTGGTACATCAGAGTAACATGTGTGGTGGTACAGCAGAGTAACGTGTGTGGTGGTACACAGAGTAAAATGCATGATGGTACAGCAGAGTAACTGTGTGTGATGGTACAGCAGAGTAACTGTGTGTGTGATGGTACAGCAGAGTAACGTGTGTGTGGTGGTACAGCAGAGTAACGTGTGGTACATCAGAGTAACATGGTGGTAAGCAGAGTATGTGTGTGCAGTAGTGGTGGTACATCAGAGTAACATGTGTGATGGTACAGAGAATGTATCAGAGTAATGTGTGGTACATCAGAGTAACATGTGGTGGTACAGCAGAGTAATGTGTGTGTGGTACAGAGAACGTGTGTGGTGGTACAGCAGAGTAATGTGTGTGGTGGTACATCAGAGTAAATATGTGATGGTACAGACAGTAACATGTGGTGGTAGCAGAGTAACGTGTGATGGTACAGCAGAGTAACGTGTGGTGGTACATCAGAGTAACATGTGTGATGGTACAGCAGAGTAACGTGTGTGATGGTACAGCAAGAGTAATGTGTGTTGGTACATCAGAGTAACATGTGTGATGGCACAGCAGAGTAACGTGTGTGGTGTACAGAGTAACGTGTGTGGTGCAGAGCAAGTGTGTGGTGGTGCAGTAGAGTAACGTGTGTGATGGTACAGTACAGTAACTGTGTGTGTGGTGGTACAGCAGAGTAACGTGTGTGGTGGTAAACAGAGTAACATGTGTGATGGTACAGGAGTAATGTGTGTGGGAGTAGGTAATGTGTGATGAAAAGTGTGGTACAGCAGAGTAACGTGTGTGGTGGTACACAGAGTATGATGGTTCAGCAGAGTAACATGTGTGGTGGTACAGCAGAGTAACGTGTGTGGTGGTACATCAGAGTAACATGTGATGGTACAGCAGAGTAACGTGTGTGGTGGTACAGCAGAGTAACATGTGGTGGTACAGCAGAGTAACGTGTGATGGTACAGCAGAGTAACGTGTGTGTGGTGTTACATCAGAGTAACATGTGTGATGGTAAGCAGAGTAACGTGTGTGAGGTACAGAGTACATGTGTGGTGGTACATCAGAGTAACATGTGTGGTGGTACAGCAGAGTAATGTGTGTGGTGGTACACAGAGTAAAATGTGTGATGGTACAGCAGAGTAACGTGTGTGATGGCACAGCAGAGTAACGTGTGGTGGTACAGCAGAGTAACGTGTGTGGTGGTACAGCAGAGTAACGTGTGTGGTACATCAGAGTAACATGTGTGGTGGTACAGAGAATGTGTGTGTGTACAGAGTAACGTGTGGTGGTACATCAGAGTAAAATGTATGATGCTACAGAGTAACGTGTGTGATGGTACAGCAGAGTAACGTGTGTGGTGGTACATCAGAGTATGTGTGGTGGTACAGCAGAGTAATGTGTGATGTACAGCAGAGTAAATGTGTGATGGTACGTACAGTAACATGTGTGGTGGTACAGCAGAGTAACGTGTGTGATGGTACAGCAGAGTAACGTGTGTGTGATGGTACAGCAGAGTAACGTGTGTGATGGTACAGTACAGTAACGTGTGGTGGTACAACAAGTAACATGTGTGATGGTACAGCAGTAACGTGTGTGAGTGGTACATCAGAGTAACATGTGTGATGGTACAGCAGAGTAACGTGTGTAGTGGTACAGCAGAGTAACGTGTGGTGGTACATCAAACATGTGTGATGGTACAGCAGAGTAACGTGTGTGGTGGTACATCAGAGTAACATGTGTGATGGTACATCAGAGTAACGTGTGTGATGGTACAGCAGAGTAACGTGTGTGGTGGTACATCAGAGTAACATGTGTGATGGTACAGCAGAGTAACGTGTGTGAGTGGTACAGCAGAGCAACGTGTGAGTGGTACAGCAGAGCAACGTGTGTGGTGGTGCAGTAGAGTAACGTGTGTGATGGTACAGTCAGTAACGTGTGAGTGGTACAGCAGAGTAACGTGTGTGGTGGTACAGCAGAGCAAGTGTGTAGTGGTGCAGTTAGAGTAACGTGTGTGATGGTACAGTACAGTAACGTGTGTGTGGTACAGCAGAGTAACGTGTGTGGTGGTACATCAGGTAACATGTGTGATGGTACAGCAAGTAACGTGTGTAGGTGGTGCAGTAGAGTAACGTGTGTGATGGTCACAGTACAGTAACATTGTGGTGGTACAGCAAAGTAACGATGTGTGATGGTACAGCAGAGTATCGTGTGTGGTGGTACATCAGAGTAACATGTGTGATGGTACAGTACAGTAACGTGTGTAGTGGTACATCAGAGTAACATGTGTGGTGGTACAGTACAGTATCGTGTGTGGTGGTACATCAGAGTAACATGTGTGATGGTACAGTACAGTAACATGTGTGATGGTACATCAGAGTAACATGTGTGATGGTACATCAGAGTAACATGTGTGGTGGTACAGTACAGTATCGTGTGTAGTGGTACATCAGAGTAACATGTGTGGTGGTACAGCAGAGTAACATGTGTGATGGTACAGTACAGTAACGTGTGTAGTGGTACAGTACAGTAACATGTGTGATGGTACATCAGAGTAACATGTGTGATGGTACATCAGAGTAACGTGTGTAGTGGTACAGTACAGTATCGTGTGTAGTGGTACATCAGAGTAACATGTGTGGTGGTACAGTACAGTATCGTGTGTAGTGGTACATCAGAGTAACATGTGTGGTGGTACAGCAGAGTAACATGTGTGATGGTACAGTACAGTAACGTGTGTAGTGGTACAGTACAGTAACGTGTGTAGTGGTACATCAGAGTAACATGTGTGATGGTACAGTACAGTAACGTGTGTAGTGGTACAGTACAGTAACGTGTGTAGTGGTACAGTACAGTAACGTGTGTAGTGGTACAGTACAGTATCGTGTGTAGTGGTACAGTACAGTATCGTGTGTAGTGGTACATCAGAGTAACAGTGTGTAGTGGTACAGTACAGTATCGTGTGTAGTGGTACATCAGAGTAACATGTGTGATGGTACAGTACAGTAACGTGTGTAGTGGTACAGTACAGTATCGTGTGTAGTGGTACAGTACAGTATCGTGTGTAGTGGTACAGTACAGTATCGTGTGTAGTGGTACAGTACAGTATCGTGTGTAGTGGTACATCAGAGTAACATGTGTGATGGTACAGTACAGTATCGTGTGTAGTGGTACAGTACAGTATCGTGTGTAGTGGTACATCAGAGTAACATGTGTAGTGGTACAGTACAGTATCGTGTGTAGTGGTACAGTACAGTAACGTGTGTAGTGGTACAGAACAGTATCGTGTGTAGTGGTACAGTACAGTATCGTGTGTAGTGGTACATCAGAGTAACATGTGTGATGGTACAGTACAGTAACATGTGTGATGGTACAGTACAGTATCGTGTGTAGTGGTACATCAGAGTAACATGTGTGATGGTACAGTACAGTAACGTGTGTACAGTACAGCAGTAACATGTGTGGTGGTACAGTACAGTATCGTGTGTGTGGTACATCAGAGTAACATGTGTGTGGGCAGTGGTATCGTGTGTAGTGGTACAGTACAGTAACGTGAGTGGTACATCAAGTAACATGTGTGATGGTACAGTACAGTAACATGTGTGATGGTACAGTACAGTATCGTGTGTGAGTGGTACATCAAGTGTGTGATGGTACAGTACAGTAACGTGTGTAGTGGTACAGCAGAGTAACATGTGTGGTGGTACAGTACAGTATCGTGTGTAGTGGTACATCAGAGTAACATGTGTGATGGTACAGTACAGTATCGTGTGTAGTGGTACAGTACAGTAACGTGTGTAGTGGTACAGTACAGTAACGTGTGTAGTGGTACAGTACAGTAACGTGTGTAGTGGTACAGTACAGTATCGTGTGTAGTGGTACATCAGAGTAACATGTGTGATGGTACAGTACAGTAACGTGTGTAGTGGTACAGTACAGTAACGTGTGTAGTGGTACAGTACAGTAACGTGTGTAGTGGTACAGTACAGTATCGTGTGTAGTGGTACATCAGAGTAACATGTGTGATGGTACAGTACAGTAACGTGTGTAGTGGTACAGTACAGTAACGTGTGTAGTGGTACAGTACAGTAACGTGTGTAGTGGTACAGTACAGTAACGTGTGTAGTGGTACAGTACAGTAACGTGTGTAGTGGTACAGTACAGTATCGTGTGTAGTGGTACATCAGAGTAACATGTGTGATGGTACAGCAGAGTAACGTGTGTGATGGCACAGTACAGTAACGTGTGTAGTGGTACATCAGAGTAACATGTGTGGTTGTCGTTATGTAGCACAACAGGATATTGAACAACACGTTGGCATACGAGGTTGTGCTGTAAAGTAACATGTGTCGTTATGTATCAGTAATAATATGTGTCATTGAGGAGCAAGGAACACGTACGGCGCCAAGCAACATTGATTACCTGTATTGAGGAACATGAGGCCAAGACGTCGAATGGCATATCAACTTGCAATGAGACAAAAACATGGAGACACTCAGCATTTTTACAGACACTCGGGTTAGTAAATACCAACCCAAATAAGGCCACTCTGTTCGTGTTATATTTTTTTCTAAACACTTCGCGCTCGATTGGGCGTGAGTTAATCCCAAATATTACTGGAACATTTTGGGGGGGACGACGATTCGTATTGATTACTACTCACGATGTTGCTGTATGACAACAAATAATACAACTAAATATTGAATATGTATGTTGATGATTTTATGACATTATATATAAAATTGAGGAAAGTAAATAGGTATTGTTCATGATATAATGAAATATGTCGAAATATTTTTAAAAGCTCGCATGAACTGGCTGGGAGTTTTGGTCTTGTTAAAGTCAACTCTTGCGGTCAAGTAGTAATTGTTCATCTTAAATTATCTTTTATTTAATAGTTTGAAGCTTTTGTATGAACACTGTGGTTTTAATTCAGTTTCAGGGTTATTGCAGAGTTCTTGTTCTGAATTGTTTACCTAGGCGACCTGAATGATACAGACGACAGGATTAGCATCAGGTCACCTCACTGGTTACGTGTTTAGGTTAGGTTAGGCTAGGTTAGGTTAGGTTAGGCTAGGCTAGGTTAGGTTAGGTTAGGTTAGGTTAGGTTAGGTTAGGTTAGGTTAGCGCTAGGATGGTTGGTTAATCTTTAGGTAAAATAAACTATGGTGGAGATTCTTCAGGTGACCTATAATTTTTATTTTATGCATTTCTTAAAATAAAAAAAAACAAGTTCTTCGGTATAAAACTTCAATTTGTAGGCTATATGCAACTTAAAAAAAAATATTCCTCAAACCATAGATATTGAAATTAAGATTCTTTCTATTGGTTTATTTTATTTTCGCAGTTCAGAGGGATCCAAGGAGGTGCTTTCACCTCCCAAAATTCATAAACTTTCACGAGTTATCTAATTTATCAGGTGTTTGAGGTGTTCATAATGTATTGTTACTAAGACATCTGGCTCACCTGATGATTATTTACCCTAACACTACCTGGGATGGTTAGTTTACGTTAGGATAGGTCAAGTTAGGTTAGGTTACGATAAGATCATAATAGGTCAGGTTAGAAGAGGTTAAGTTAGCGTTGGGATGGTTAATCTTTAAGGTAAAATAAACTGAGTAGGCTAATCTTCAGGTGATCAAGACCTTAAACACATAATAAAACTCTGGGGTTAAGGAGGCTACTGAGGTGTGGTAAGACTTCTGTCAGACTTACCATAGTGAGTCTGGCGGAAAGGAGAATATTGTGGATGGTTTGGTCAGCCTATATATCTATACCAAGTCTGAGAAATTGTTTGTTTACCTCTCGTTACAGCTGATCATATCATCGTTACCTTGTACAGCTGACCATATCATCGTTACCTTGTACAGCTGACCATATCATCGTTACCTTGTACAGCTGACCATATCATCGTTACCTTGTACAGCTGACCATATCATCATAACCTTGTTCAGCTGACCATTTGAGTATTACCTTGTACAGCTGACCATATCATCGTTACCTTGTACAGCTGACCATATCATCGTTACCTTGTACAGCTGACCGGATCATTATTACCTTGTACAGCTGACCATATCATCGTTACCTTGTACAGCTGACCATATCATCGTTACCTTGTACAGCTGACCATATCATCATAACCTTGTACAGTTGACCATTTCATTATTACCTTGTACTGCTTACCATATCATCATAAGAACATAAGAATGGAGGAAACTGCAGCGGGCCTATTGGCCCATACTGGGCAGTCCCATTTACACCCAATCCCTATTGCTCATATATCCATCCAACCTATATTTGAAGCTATCCAGCGTATTTGAGTTAATGATGATATTTGGTAACTTGTTTCACTCGTCCACTACTCTATTTCCAAACCAATGTTTACCTATTTCGCGCTTAAATCTGAATTTGTCTAATTTAAAACCATTGTTACGAGTTCGCTCCTGGTTGGATAGTTTGAGTACCTCTCTAATGTCCCCTTTGTTCAGCCCTGACTTCCATTTATACACCTCTATCAGGTCACCCCTCGCTCTACGTCTCTCGAGGGAGTGCAAATTAAGATGCTTTAACCTGTCTCCGTACTCAAGGTTCCTAATGCCCGGGATTAGCCTTGTCATTCTCCTCTGAATTCTTTCCAAGGATTCTATATCCATTCTGTAATACGGTGACCAGAATTGAACTGCGTAATCCAAGTGAGGTCTCACAAGCGCAATATATAGTTTTAGGATAACCTCGCTAGTCTTGTTACTAACACTCCTTTGTATGAACCCAAGTACTTTATTAGCCTTGTTTCGAGCAAAAACACATTGTTTACTTGGCTTAAGATTCCTACTTATCATTACTCCTAAATCTTTCTCGCAGTCGGATTTCTCAATAACATCATTGTTCATCTGGTAACTGGTTTCCCTGTTTACATCTCTTATACTGAGTACTTTACATTTGTCCACATTGAATTTCATCTGCCATTTTTCAGACCATTCGAAAAATTTGTTTAGATCTTCCTGTAGTTTTGCGGAGTCCTCGTCAGATTTAATCACACGCCCTATTTTAGTGTCGTCAGAAAATTTACTTATGTTGCTGTCTACGCCGATATCTAGTGAGGTCAGATGGTGACTGGGCAAACTGGAGGCGACCATTTCATTATTACCTTGTACAGCTGACCAAATTATTACCTTGTACAGCTGACCATACTATTACCTTGTACAGCTGACCTTATCATCATTACCTTGTACAGCTGACCATACTATTACCTTGTACAGCTGACCTTATCATCATTACCTTGTACAGCTGACCAAACTATTACCTTGTACAGCTGACCATATCATTACCTTGTACAGCTGACCATTTCATTATTGTACAGCTGACAGCTACATTTTGTGCAATTAAACTATTGCCTTGTACAGCTATATACCCCTATTACAGCAGCCCGGCCTTATCATCATTACCTTGTACAGCTGACCATATCATCATTACCTTGTTGACATATCATCAGACAGCTGACCATATCATCATTACCTTGTACAGCTGACCATATCATCATTACCTTGAACAGCTGACCATATCATCATTACTTTGTACAGCTGACCATTTCATTATTACCTTGTACAGCTGACCATTTCATTATTACCTTGTACAGTTGACCTTATCATCATTACATTGTACAGCTAACCATATCATCATTACCAAGTACAGCTGACCATATCATCATTACCTTGTACAGCTGACCATATCATCATTACCTTGTACAGCTGACCATATCATCATTACCTTGTACAGCTGACCATATCATCATTACCTTGTACAGCTTAGCAGAAAGTTAACAGTATTTAGCTTAATACCGTGATATACATGACGAGTCTGTTGTTGTTGTTTTTATTGTTAGGACTTAATAAACATGAGGTTAATAACAAGGAGCTGGTCGTTAACGTGGTGGGGGTGTCAGCAGAGACGCCTTGGTACCTGCACAAGGCCGTGGGGTCGGACGGAGAGAAGTTCATCAGTAGGAATGTTGGTCTTATCTGGCGCAGACTCAACAGGCACAGCGGTATGATGAATTAGTGTGCAGGCCGCCCCAGGCCCGCGGGTAACGCCCATCTCACACAGGTTTCTAGTACTAAGTATTATGGAGGACACCACTCGTAGGGGGAGACTTACACCCGCCTCACGCGCCTCTTAAGGGGGAGACTCCATTGTGAGGCTGGATGGAAGTTCCACTTGGTGCACAATAAGTGGAGGGCCATAACAGCCCCACCACCGTCTCCATGGGAAGGGCCCAGTAAACACCACAAGAGTCCGTTGCCAGCCAGAAAACCTGACGAGATTATCATCTAATTTGCATATCGCCCTGGAAATTGTTGGTGAGCGCTCAAAACCCCGTGGTTATACCATCTGTAAATTGCAGTGTATGAGTCCGTCTCTCACATCAATTCTCATAACACATTTTTGGATGCCTCGCACTATACAGCTTTTTCTGGTCCTGGCTCTTCTCACCACACCTGCTTATCATTCCTCTCTGGTGCGTGTGAGTTTACCAAAACACACGACGTGCATGTTTGAAATACCTGAGTAATATGTATGTGTGCAGCGTGGCCAGGCGTAGCCAGGCCAGGCCACCATGAGGGGTTCTGAGCTGGTGGCATCGAAGGCGGGAGTGCCGCCTGGCCCGGGGCGGCGGGTGCCGGGTAGGCGCCGGACGACCCACACTGTAATCTGTGCCTCTCACACCACACTCCCGCTAACACCACACATTAACACCTACTCTGGGACCCGCGCCTCCACCACCACCCACCCCCACTCTTCTGGTGATGCTGCTAAGTGGTGATGACGGCCTTGTGTGTGTGTGTGTGTGTGTGTGTGTGTGTGTGATCACTATAATGTTCCCGTCAGGTGTCGAGTGGTAGAGTAAAGTTTCTGAGTAATCTATTGTGTCATCTGTGAAAAGAAAAAAGTTTACTCGCGGACGGACATATGGACGGACGTATGGATGGACTTGGGTATGGGGGGACGCATGAATGTGTACGCATACTCGACGCGTATTCCTACATCCTCCTCCGCATTAAACGACCCGACCAGATAATGATCATGATGCTTAGGGGAAGACAGACATACTGCTCTCTCTCTCTCTCTCTCTTTCTCTCTCTCTCTCTTTCTCTCATACACACACACTTATTTACTTACACAAGATACCAAATATAAGATGATTGTTGATAATGTATTACTTAACTCTTAATAGCATATATATACAGTACACTCACTTAACATCTTGTTGTGGATGGTGAAGCAATTGGCAGGACACCACGACATTTAAGAGTACAGTGCGAGAGTCACCAGGAAGCACCAGCAGCAGCACCCCGGGAGACCTGTTCTGACCACCCCCCCCCCACCCCCACCCCAGACCTGCTGCTGCTTCTCCTGCTGGTGATTACCCTGACAGCGCCTGGCCTAAAAGCTTCTGGTAATTGATCTTGGCATCGAGTCTTGTATAGATGACTGGTCCTGAGAAGTGAGGAACTGGGGTTAATATTTTGGTGACTGTGCTGGCCTAGGGGGGGGTGAGGGTGCATTAGTTCCTGGTGATGATGGTGACTGATGGGACTGGTGAAAATGGTTCCTGGTGACGGGTCTTAGTGGGAACAGTTGGTGATGGTGATAAATTTTTGGCAAGAAAGGGTGGTCGTGTTGGTGACTCACGTGAGCAACAGGTAGTGGTGAGTCACGGTAGGACGGAATCATATTGGTGAATGAGTATGAATGAGTATGAATGAATATGAATGAATATGATTGTTATTAATATTATCATGTCTTAGAGGTAATTGATATGATGTGGATAAAGTGTTTGTGATAATATGCAGTAATAATAATAAATCTTACCCCAAATAGGATAGAGTTTTATTGATCAAGCCGGGAACAAAGCTCCATTGTTGACTAGTCGGCTGGTGAGTATATAGATTCAGCGCTCGTCTCCTCCGGTTCCCGTCCAGGGCGCCCTATAGCTCACCCAGCTGGGAGTGTGTACTGTACTTAACTTTACAGCTGGGAAATGAAAGGCTGTCTAGTTGATCAATATTTCCTTCTGGTGTACCGACGGACCTTTGGGGGACACATTCATTATTGACAGCTGTTAGTGTATCGTGTTTCATAATAATAATAATAAATCCATCATCATCATCATCATCATCATCATCATCATCATCATCATCATTATAATATTGCCTATGTATTTATACCCTGTGTGGGAGCGTCAAGAGGTTGTGGTCACGGTAACAACATTATACCTTCACCTGGTAGGCCAATGTTGCACACCAAAGGTCACACACACACACACACACACACACGAGCGAGATAACCAACCTTTAAGAGTAGTGTTGTCGTTAACGTTCAGTGTTGTGGTGTGTCCCCTCATCTACCCCTCCTCCACCCCCCTCCACCCCCCTCCACCCCCCTCTACCCCCCTCCCTCCACCTAGCATGTACGAATTTAATAATAGGTATGATTTTTCCACCTGCACCTATTCCCACCCAGCACACCTTCTCACCGCCGACACATCCCGGATTAGTGACTCCCATTTTACCCTTCTGTCAGTGATTCCTCTGCCCACCTGCACCCCCACTCCCCACTCCTGTCTCACCCCCACCTGCACCTCCCCACACACCCACCTCCCCCACCCCACCTGCAGCCCCACCACCACCTCCTCACTTCACCTGCACCCCACCTCACCTGCACTCCCCACTCCCACCTGCATCTCCCACCACTGCACCTCCTCACCACCTGCACCTCTCACTCACCACCTCCTCACGCCACCCACACCTCCCACTCACCTGCACCTCACCACCTGCATCTCCCCACTCACCCACATCTCCCACCCCACTCTCCCCACCCCACCTGTACCTCACTACCTCCAGCACCTCTTCCACCTTCCTCGGGGAAGGGAGGGGGGTGAGGGAGGTGGCAATGGGAGGGAGGGAGGGAAGGGAGAGGGCAGGAGAGGGAGGGGAGGGAAGGGAGGGGTGGGGAGAGGGGCAGGGAGGGAGAGGAGGTGGGCGAGTGTGGGTAGGGGAGAGGGGAGGTGGCGGGAGAGGGCTGGGAGGAGGGAGGTGGGCGGGAGAGTGGTGAGAAGGAGGTAGAAAAAGGAGGGAGGAAAAGCAAGGAGAGGGCAGGGGAGGGAGGGAGGGGCGAGGAGGGAGGCAAGGGAGAGGGCAGGGAGGGAGGGAGGTAAGGGAGGTAGCAGGAGGGAGGTAGGTAAGGGAGACTGCAAGAAGGGAGACAGGTAAGGGAGACGGCAGGGAGGTAAGGGAGAAGGTAGAGAGGGAGGTGAGGGAGGAGGTATGGCCCACTCCAGAACAGATAAGCCCGCCCCTACAACTCACAGGCACGCCGTTACCGCCACCCACCCGTTTTACCACTCGCCCCTGTTATCAGCCGCCCGTCTAGACACCTCTGCGATACTACCCTTGTTCTCGCGCGATTTAGGCACAAGATGAGTCGCTCTCCCCCCTCACCCTCCCCTCCTCCCCTCCCCTCCCGCCCCTCTACCGCAGTCATGGCCGGGTTGATCAAGATCTCCGTCACCCAGCTTGAGGAAAACTTTGATAGATTGTCGTCTTCCGGTATTATCTGTTGTTATTTGTTGTTTTCATGTATGCTTGTGTTTACGTTTTGACACACACACACACACACATATATACATACATACATACATACATATACATACACACACACACACACACACACACACACACACACATTCTCTCTCTTTCTCTCATTACCATCAGACGGGCATCAGACGTCAAGCAAATCGGTCTATATAAGATTAATAGATTTTAAAGATAATCTGGAAACTTGGTCTGTGTATTAAAGGGAGATAAAACGTTTGTATTACTTAGGTGTGTCTAGAGTGAATGAATGATATGTTTTATGGTGTTTTAAAGCTGTTATTTATCTATTTAGGTTTGGTTAGGTTAGGTTAGGTTTGGTTAGGTGTTTTAAAGCTGTTATTTATCTATTTAGGTTTGGTTAGGTTAGGTTAGGTTTGGTTAGGTGTTTTAAAGGTGTTATTTATCTCTATGTTGTCTCTTTCACTCTGACGTATTTGAAGAAGATAACGATAGAGTAAACTACAGCAGGTGTATTAATGGGTCATGCGAGGTCAAGTCCTGTTTAACACCCAACCATTATTGCTCATATATCTAACCCAACCCAACCCAACCCAACCCAACCCAACTCAACCCAACCCAACCCAACCCAACCCAACTCCAACCCAACCTAACCCAACCAACCCAACCCAACCCAACCCAACCCAACTCCAACCCAACCCAACCAACCCAACCCAACCCAACCCAACCCAACCCAACTCAACCCAATCTATAGTATTTCCCACACTGGAATGGCCTTAAGCCACGCCTCCCGTCTGTAGCTACAAGTACATAGACAAATGATCGTGTAGCTGTCCATTTATTCTAACTAAATATGTTCACAAATAGTAATGAGATCTGTTATTATCTAAAATAATGTTAAATATCTGGACTATCAAGAAGCAAATGATTTCAAGGCATTAACACTATGGCTATAGACACTTAAAGCATTAATGTGGATAGTTATTTGTAGCTATAGACGAGGGGCGTGGGTCAGGTGAGCGTGGAAAAAGTCTAACCTAACCAAACCTAACCTAACCTAACCTAACCTAACCTAACCTAACCTAACCTTGATGGTGTTTGGTTAATTTGTTCCATTCATCAACAATTCTCTTTCTGAACCATTTTTTTTCTAATTCCATCTAAGATCTAAGTTTCTATTATGATATGTGTGGAGTTTAACAGTGTTTTTACAGAGGTGTTGTGGCTAGTGAGGTGATAGTTCTGTTATGTTGTGTAATACGTGTTGTGTACGTGTTGTGTACGTGTTGTGTACGTGTATGATGTCACGAGGGAATCAGGATTGGCCTCGCACGGTCTATATGCCTCTATCTATCTGACTTTAATACGATGCATATATAAACTCTAGAACACGACTTCGACTACACCTGAGATTTAACTACACTACTGAAGGTGTAATGATCACTACACCTTTATCTACACACACACACACACACACACACACACACACACACACACCTAATTTAAAACAATTCTATGAGTTATAACAGAACCTCGATAACTTACTATATACTTCACGTTCCCTGCCTGACTCACACCTCCAGGGCTGACGACACTCTTCTCCTTGAACTGGGCTGACACTCTCCTCCCTGGACAAGCCTCTTCCAGTGTTCGGGCTCATACCTCTAAGTTCCAGGAGCGTCAGGTGACATCTCCTGAGATGTATCGTCCAGTTATTTAGTAAACTAAATCAGGACTCACCTTCCCGATCACTGTTCACCTGTGTTAACGAGCTTAATCAACCAGCTTAATGAATACCTGATACTATGAAAGTTTCCTGCCTCCCGCGCCCCGCCCAGCCCCGCCCCGCCCCGCCCCGCCCCGCCCCGCCCCGCCCCGCCCCGCCCACCTTAACATGCGTGTCCTACAGAGAAATAGGAGACATACCCGAGATGCCACACCGCAGTAGCAAAGAAACCGCTGGTGATGGATTACCTGTTGAGGCGTGTAAATGTGCCCCTGTCAGTCTCTCATTTATCACGAACACAGTGGTAAGTGCGTGCATTATTCATCACTTCATCCCGACAAGTTTCCTAAATGTACTAATAATTTTAACTCCTGCAAGACGATAATGTAAAGGACTCCTCCCTCCTCCCTCCTTCACCCCTTTCCCCCCCTCACCCTCTTCCCTCCCTCCTCCCACCCTCTAAACCAGAAGAAATCTCTCTGAAGTTCCGAATCATCAGACATATTGAAGCATTTCCACTCACCAAAAAATTATACATACCTAACCTAACCTAACCTAACCTAACCTAACCTAGAATTAAGATGTGTGTCTAAAGTTAAAAGCAAAAAAGGTTTCCTGATCTTCCATTGTTTATTATGTGAAGAGGAAGACAGACGTTTGATAAAGAGTTAAATCCTATAGTAGTGATTTTGTCTTCACGATGAACATATTAGTATAGTATCGAGTGTTTATGTATTTTGAGAGTACGGTGGAGGTTAATTGTGCTTCAGGTATATTTAGTCTTTAATTAGGGTTAGTTAAGGAGGAGTTATCATGGCTTACCTGTATGTGTTACCTGTGTATAATGTGTAGTGATAGAGTATGGTAGCAGGTGTGTAGGTAATGCTTGTCTGGGTGATGATGGTGATGATGATGATGGTGATGATGATGATGATGATGGTGATGGTGATGATGATGATGATGATGATGATGATTGCTTCTTGTGTTCTCTTCTCCTGTAGCAGCTGACTCATATATACTAAACATTTGTAGCCGATTGTCATGTAGTTTCTAAATACAAAGTGTAGAGATGTTCCACAGAAGAGGTCAAAGGTTAAGAGAGAATGATTAAAGTTGATGGTTGGTTTCACTTCACCTGTCTCTCACCACTTCACCTGCCCCTCACCACTTCACCTGTCTCTCACCACTTCACCTGTTTCTCACCACTTCACCACTTCACCTGTCCCTCACCACTTCACCTGTCCCTCACCACTTCACCTGCCCCTCACCACTTCACCTGTCTCTCACCACTTCACCTGTTTCACCACTCACCCCTCACCACTTCACCTGTCCCTCACCACTTCACCTATCCTTCACCACTTCACCTGTCCTCACCACTTCACCTGTCTCACCACTTCACCTGCCCCCACCACTTCACCCTGTCTCTCACCACTTCACCTATCCTTCACCACTTCACCTGTCCCTCACCACTTCACTCTGTTTCACACCACTTCACCTGTCCCTCACCACTTCACCTGACAACCCTGAACACGCTTCCAAATTAGCACACGAGCCACAGTCTTGTCCGAGAGAGAGAGAGAGAGAGAGAGAGAGAGAGAGAGAGAGAGAGAGAGGGAGAGAGAGAGAGAGAGAGATCCAAGCACATTGTGTGTGAAATGGCACAACACTTTATCTCTTAGGGCGAGGTAGCTGACATTAAGATTGTATCCACTTTTTTTTTTTGCACCTAGTAGCTAATTCAACTTGTATGTATAGCACTAAACACACTATGTACTTGACTTTTCCTTATGTAGATGTGAATAACAAAGTGTGTGGCCAGACATATTGCCTCACACCACAGTACTCGTGTAGGTGTAAATAAGTCACTCTCTATGTACAGAACTAAACAAATCAATGTATATGTAATACTCTGTAGAATTCAATGGGGACTCTTATATAATATAGACCATTTTTGAACTCGACTCTGTAATCCTTTTGCGCTACAGCTTACAGGATGAGTGTGGGGTGCACAATAAACTAGCCGCAGTAAGTGGAAAAATTAAATCCAATACTTCTCACCGAATTAAACTCAATTAAGAGCATCAGTTTTAGTCTAATTCGTTTTTCTTTAATTCTTTGTCTACCTGGATTAGTTAATGATCTGTGTTAACCGAGTATTGTGTGAGGGAACAGGTAGGGGGCCACAGAGGCAGGCGGGGCACCAGGAGGGGGCCACAGAGGCAGGAGGGGCACCAGGAGGGGGCCACAGAGGCAGGAGGGGCACCAGGAGGGGGCCACAGAGGCAGGAGGGGCACCAGGAAGGGACACAGAGGCAGGAGGGGCACCAGGAAGGGCCACAGAGGCAGGGCACCAGGAAGGGGCCACAGAGGCAGGAGGGACACCAGGAGGGGACACAGAGGCAGGCGGGGCACCAGGAGGGGACACAGAGGCAGGCGGGGGCAGAAGGGACACAGAGGCAGGAGGGGCACCAGGAGGGGACACAGGCAGGCGGGGCACCAGGAAGGGCCACAGAGGCAGGAGAGGACACCAGAGGGGACACAGAGGCAGGGCACCAGGAAGGGCCACAGAGGCAGGAGGGGCACCAGGAAGGGCCACAGAGGCAGAGGGGCACCAGGCGCCACAGAGGCAGGAGGGGCACCAGGAAGGCCACAGAGGCAGGAGGGACACCAGGGAGGGGACACAGAGGCAGGCAGGGCACCAGGAAGGGGCACAGAGGCAGGAGGGGCACCAGGAGGAGGGGCAAGGGGACACAGAGGCAGGGGGCACCAGGAGGGCACAGGAGGCAGAGGGGCACAGAAGGGCCACAGAGGCAGGAGGGGCACCAGGAAGGCCACAGGAGGCAGGAGGGGCACCTGTGGAAGGGCCACAGAGAGGCAGGAGGGGCACCAGGAAGGCCACAGAGGCAGGAGGGGCACTCAGGAAGGGCCACAGAGGCAGTGAGAGGCACCAGGAAGGGCCACAGAGGCAGGAAGGGCCACAGATGCAGGAGGGGCACCAGGAAGGGGCGACAGAGGCAGGCTGGGCCACTGGTGTTGTGTCCCGGGTGAGTTATCAATGTAAGGTGGCACCAGTTAACACATTGCTTCACTAATCACCAAACACGAGTGATGGCTGCTCGCTTATTGACTGGGGACGAGGTCTTCTGTGGCCGCCTGCACCAAGTTGTCGCTGATCATTAGAGATCCACTGTACAGAACCTCCCAAGAGAGCAGTTACAGTATATCGTTTAGTAGTACAAGTCTGAATGCTGCAAGTCTACTTAACTCTCATTACTAAAGCTAAGTTATCTGAAGGAAGAAACTGCTACAAGCTATCTTTAATAACCATTGGCGAGATACCCAGCAGATACCGCCCTGGAGAGAACAGCATCAGGTAAATTTAGTTAATTGTATAAGAGCAGCAGTGGGGGAGACGGCGGCGAGGCAGGCTGGTGGAAGCTTATCATTTTCAGGACCCAGCCTTAATTGACGCGCTACCTGAGTCCTCATTAGTGGCAGAGTGCACGCTCATTTCGTGTAATCTCCCTGATTGAGAGACATTGTAATAGGGATAGCATGTGTGAGTTTAAATGCAGTGATTATGTCGCATCTTCTGTAGTCAGCCATTATATGAATTAACCGCAGACAACTTGGTTCAGGAGAGATATGTGCTAATGATGGTGTCGCGGGAGGCCAACCGTAGCAAAGATAGTGGGAATACATAGTCATACCGTAAACACTGAGAACCAATTATTATGAGGTGGATTTTGACCAGACAGTGAGACCGGGGTGGGGGGCTCGGAGGGAGGGAGGAGGGGAGAAGGAAAAACACCGAGGTCGCTCCTTCACCTGCATCCACACCTACCCACCCTCGACACCCACCCCTCCCCACAACCTCTTCCTCCACCTATCCTCTCTACACCCACTGCCATAATCTCTTCGCCTAAATCACCCCAACAAAACAACCTCCCTAACTCTCCTCCCAAGACCTATTCCCCAGTTTGCTTATAGTCCCGTCTTTAAAGCGACTTAACGACCCTCTACCCAATTTGTCCTGACCTTCCAATTCCTTGACTGTCCACAACACCTCCCTCAAGACTCAGCTACAAGGCCCCCTTCCCCAAGTCACCTCTGAAGGCTCTGTCCACAGTCGTTCCCGAAGACCTCTCCCTGAGCTCTACCTGAACACTATATCCTTCCCTGAGGACTCGATCAAAGACCTCTCCCCAGACCATCGTAAACAAACTTCTCCTCTGCTGCCCCCCAAAAAACACTGCCACACATCTCGAGTCGTCAACCACAATTTTACACGAAACAGCCCTTACACCCACCACCATCTGTCAACCCAAATTACTATTACATCTGTCTCCCAAATCATTCCATAACTCCCTTCACCCTTCCCCAGTTTCCCCCTAGTCTCCTCCTGCTGTTAATGGTGGGCGTGTAGGTGTTAAGACTTGATTGTGGGCGTGTAGGTATCAATTAGGTGTTCTTAATAGTTAGTGTGTACGTGTCAGGTATTAAAGATGGTTGGTGTGTAGGTATTAGTCAGGTGTTGTTGATAGTAAATGTATACAGCAGGTGTCAGGTGTTATTTAAGGGTAGGTGTGTAGCAAGGTGTCAGGTGTAGGTGGTAGTGAAGTTGTTGCCTCAATTATAATCATGCCAGCAGAGTCAATAATGTATCAGCCTTGTGTGTGTGTGTGTGTGTGTGTTGGTATGTCATGCTCAAGGCGAAGCAAGTAACACTTTCAACACAATCAAAAGTTCCTATTACTAGTCATGGAACGTATACAGTATATCTGTTTAGTACAGCGCTATATAACTTTGTTTATTTTTCTTTATGTCTGTTTTCTATAATATATCACAACTTTATAAGACAAAATGGAAGATTATTTATTTTTTCGTAGTTATGGCCGTAAAGAAACACAGTCTATTCATCCCGTTAAGCGTAGTTGAATTCATGAGGAGGGTGAGGATGGTGCTGTCACACGTCAGGGCCACAAGCGTGTTACTCTTAGCGCCAGCAACAAGTCTACTCTTCCTCCTCAACATAACTACATTAACGTCGGTTTGAGTAAACTCGGTGAAGATGGATCACCTCTTTGTTGACACTGTCTTAAGCGGGTGGAAGCTGGAGGACGTTGATGAGAGAGAAATAGTTACAAAAAAGAGGTTTTACTATATTGACAATGGAGAGCATGATGTGGCAGACCTACAGTACACGCCGCCCGCGCTGGTTAACGTTTGTTTTCCCCCACTGTAGGTGTGTGGCAGAAAATATCTAACCTAACCTAACTTAAACTTAATCTTCCTTGAACCTAACTTAAACTGTCCTCGAACCTAACTTAACCCAAACTAACAAGTGAGTTTTTGTCCCGATACTGTGTGTGTGTGTGTGCACGTGTAGAGCCGAGGAGGAGGTGGTTGCGGCGTAACACTCACTCACTCCTGCCCTCACACACCACATAATGAATTTAATAACACAAAAGAATAATCTCCATCTCTAACTCTCTTGCACGAAATGGTGAAGATCTTATACGCTATAAACGGCGTCAACATTTACGCCATGTTATTTACGCTGATGGCATTAACCCTTTGAGACCACCATGGAGGTTACATCATCGTCTTCAAAGGGTTAAGCTATACTAATGGTTGTATATATAATTTTTTTCATTAAGTTTTTTATCAGTTCTCACCTCTCCTCATGTTTCTCACCTCTCTCACTTATCTCTCTATCATGTGTCTCTTTTTGTTGTTCTCTCTATCATGTCTCTTGTTGTTCTCTCTATCATGTGTCTCTTGTTGTTGTTCTCTCTATCATGTGTCTCTTGTTGTTCTCTCTATCATGTGTCTCTTGTTGTTCTCTCTATCATGTGTCTCTTGTTGTTGTTCTCTCTATCATGTCTCTTGTTGTTCTCTCTATCATGTGTCTCTTGTTGTTGTTCTCTCTATCATGTGTCTCTTGTTGTTCTCTCTATCATGTTGTTCTATTATGTGTCCCTCGTTGTTGTTCTCTCTATCATGTGTCTCTTGTTGTTCTCTCTATCATGTGTCTCTTGTTGTTCTCTCCATCATGTGTCTCGTTGTTGTTCTCAACATCATGTGTCTCTTGTTGTTCCTCTCCATTGTGTGTCTCTCGTTGTTGTTCTCTCTATCATGTGTCTTGTTGTCTCTCTATCATGTCTCTTGTTGTTCTCTCTATCATGTGTCTCTTGTTGTCTCTATCATGTTGTTGTTCTCAACATCATGTGTCTCTCGTTGTTGTTCTCAACATCATGTGTCTCTTGTTGTTCTCTCCGTCATGTGTCTCTCGTTGTTCTCATCACCATGTGTCTCTTGTTGTTCTCTCTATCATTGGTCTCTCGTTGTTGTTCTCAACATCATGTGTCTCTTGTTGTTGTTCTCTCCGTCATGTGTCTCTCGTTGTTCTCATCACCATGTGTCTCTTGTTGTTCTCTCTATCATTAGTCTCTCGTTGTTGTTCTCAACATCATGTGTCTCTCTTGTTGTTGTTCTCTCTATCATGTGTCTCTTGTTGTTCTCAACATCATGTGTCTCTTATTTGTTCTCTCTATCATTGGTCTCTCGTTGTTGTCTCTATCATGTGTCTTGTTGTTCTCTCTATCATGTCATGTCTCTTGTTGTTCTCTCTATCATGTGTCTCTTGTTGTTCTCTCAACATCATGTGTCTCTCGTTGTTGTTCTCAACATCATGTGTCTCTTGTTGTTCTCTCCGTCATGTGTCTCTCGTTGTTCTCATCACCATGTGTCTCTTGTTGTTCTCTCTATCATTGGTCTCTCGTTGTTTTTCTCTCCATCATGTGTCTCTTGTTGTTCTCTCCATCATGTGTCTCTCGTTGTTGTTCTCTCCATCATGTGTCTCTTGTTGTTCTCTCCATCATGTGTCTCTTGTTGTTCTCTCTATCATGTGTCTCTTGTTGTTCTTTCCATCATGTGTCTCTCGTTGTTGTTCTCTCTATCATGTGTCTCTTGTTGTTCTTTCCATCATGTGTCTCTTGTTGTTGTTATCTCCATCATGTGTCTCTTGTTGTTCTCTCCATCATGTGTCTCTTGTTGTTCTCTATCATGTGTCTCTTGTTGTTCTTTCCATCATGTGTCTCTCGTTGTTGTTCTCTCTATCATGTGTCTCTTGTTGTTGTTCTCTCCATCATGTATCTCTTGTTGTTCTCTCCATCACGTGTCTCTTGTTGTTGTTCTCAACATCATGTGTCTCTTGTTGTTCTCTCTATCATGTGTCTCTCGTTGTTGTTCTCTCCATCATGTGTCTCTTGTTGTTCTCTCTATCATGTGTCTTGTTCTCTCCATCATGTGTCTCTTGTTGTTCTCTCCATCATGTGTCTCTTGTTATTCTCTCTCCATCATGTGTCTCTTGTTGTTCTCTCCATCATGTGTCTCTTGTTTCTCTCCATCATGTGTGTTGTTCTCTCCATGTGTCTCTTTTTTCCTCCATCATGTGTCTCTTGTTGTTCTCTCCATCATGTGTCTCTTGTTGTTCTCTCCATCCTATGTCTCTTTCTCTTGTTTCTCATCATGTGTCTTGTTGTTCTCTCATTGTCTCTTTCTCTCCATCATGTGTCTCTGTTGTTCTCTCCATCACATGTGTCTCTTGTTGTTCTCTCCATCGTATCTCTTGTTCTCTCCATCATGTGTCTCTTCTCTCCATCATGTGTCTCTCATTGTTCTCTCCATCATGTCTCTTGTTGTCTCTCCATCATGTGTCTCTTGTTGTTCTCTCCCATCATGTGTGTCTCTCGTTGTGTCTCTCTATCATGTGTCTCTTGGCTCTCTATCATGTGTCTCTCTTGTTGTTCTTTCCATCATTGTCTCTTGTTGTTTCTCTCCATCATGTGTCTCTTGTTGTTCTCTCTATCCTTGTGTCTCTTATTTGTTCTCTCCATCATGTCTCTTTTTGTTCTCTCATCATGTGTCTCTTGTTGTTCTCTCCATCATGTGTCTCTCTCATTGTGTTTCTCTCCATCATGTATCTCTTTATTTCTCTCCATCATGTGTCTCTTTGTTTCTCTCCATCACATGTCTCTCTTCTCTCCTTGTCTCTTTTTGTTTCTCTCCATCATGTGTCTCTTGTTGTTCTCTCCATCATGTGTCTCTTGTTGTTCTCTCCATCATGTGTCTCTCGTTGTTCTCTCCATCATGTGTCTCTTGTTGTTCTCTCCATCATGTGTCTCTTGTTGTTCTCTCCATCATGTGTCTCTTGTTGTTCTCTCCATCATGTGTCTCTTGTTGTTCTCTCCATCATGTGTCTTTGTTGTTCTCCATCATCATGTGTCTCTTGTTGTTCTCTCTCCTTGTCTCTCATTGTTGTTCTCTCCATCATGTGTCTCTTGTTCTCTCTATCATGTGTCTCTTGTTTCTCTCCATCCTTGTCTCTTGTTGTCTCTCTATCATGTGTCTCTTGTTGTTCTGTCCTTGTCTCTCATTTGTCCTTGTCTCTTATTTCTCTCATGTGTCTTATTTGTTTCTCTCTCATGTGTCTCTTTATTTCTCTCTATCATGTGTCTCTCGTTCTCTCCATCATGTGTCTCTTGTTCTCTCCATCATGTGTCTCTTGTCTCTCCATCATGTGTCTTGTTTCTCTCCATGTGTCTCTTCTCCATCATTCTCTTGTTGTTCTCTCCATCATGTCTCTTTGCTTTCTCTCCATCATGTGTCTCTTGTTGTTCTCTCCATCATGTGTCTCTTGTTTTTCTCTCCATCATGTGTCTCTTATTTTTTTCTCTCCATCTTGTGTCTCTTTTTGTTCTCTCCATCATGTGTCTCTTGTTGTTCTCTCCATCATGTGTCTCTTGTTGTTCTCTCTCCATCATGTGTCTCTCTTGTCTCTCTCATCTGTTGTCTCTCTTTTTTCTCTCCATCTGTGTCTCTCTTTGTTCTCTCCATCATGTGTCTCTCGTTGTTCTCTCCATCCATGTGTCTCTTGTTGTTCTCTCCATCATGTGTCTCTCGTTTTTCTCTCCATCATGTGTCTCTTGTTGTTTCTCTCCATCATGTGTCTTGTTGTTCTCTCCATCATGTGTGTCTCTCTTTGTTCTCTCCATCATGTGTCTCTCGTTGTTCTCTCCATCATGTGTCTCTTGTTGTTCTCTCCATCATGTAGGCTCTGAGGGTGGCGCTTGAGCAGGCAGCATGCCTTATAACTTCATGCCTTAGTCTGATGTATTTATTAACCATATTATTGTATTATTATTATTATTATTTATTTGTATTTTATACATTTATACTCATCATTAACATCTACAGTATGTCATCAGATATATACCTTATTTATTTCTGTTTCTCTGATATATTGTATAAGCTTATTGTATTTTGATCAGGTCGTCTTTACCCTTTATTTCAGGCATTATGATGTTAACCCCAAAACAGAGATATCGCTGGGGTAAGTGTGATTTTTTTTCGATTTTACTGCCCTCTCTTTCCTACTTACATCACCACTTCCCTCCCTTCTTCCCTCTCACCTCTCCTTCCCCCCTTTCCTTTCCCCCACCTTTTCCCCTTCTCTTCCTCCAATTCCCTCCCTTTCCTCCACCCCCCCCCCACCATCCACCCTTCCCCCCTACCCCTTCCCCCCACTCACCCCACCTCACCACCCCCACACACACACTGACTACTAACACTGTAAACTTATGTTGAAAAAACCCCAGCCTCCAGGCCATTATTATTCATATGACTTTAATACTCTCCATTATAGGCTAACTAAACATAACCTACTGTTTCTAAGTTAGTTCATTTGTTTGTGTCGTCGTCTATTAAAAATATAATAAAAACCAAATATATAAATGAATGAAATGAAAATATTTTAGCTTCGTCATTTTCGTGTTATAAATCCAATCATTTGCACACACCTTGTAGCTGTATCAGTTGTTTATTATCCCAGGCCAAGCGACAGGCACACACACCATACACACACACACACACACAAGCCACACACACACACACACACACACACACACACACACACGTGTTCTCCAACCAACAATGGTTATTCCTCCTACTCCAGCATCTCTGTACCCGACTAGTCATCTTCTACACTTTCGTCCAGTACTCTGGTTGGTAAGTAGTATTGTGAGCACGCTCAGGCTCCCAACATGTCCAAGTGCAGGAGGCAGGCGCCTTTCATCACCACCCTCCCCCCCTCACTTCCAGTGCCTCTATCACTTGACCCTCACTACAGTATGCCTCTATCACCCATGCCAACCTCACTACAGTATGCCTCTATCACCCGCTCACCTCTACAGTATGCCGCTATCACCCGCCAACACACTCACTATAGTATGCCTCTATCACCCCGCCGACCTCACTACAGTATGCCTCTCCTTCCTCACTATAGTACCTCCACCACCCACCGACCTCACTACAGTGCCTCCACCACCACCGCCCTCACTGCAGTATGCCTCCATCACCTATCTCCTCACTAGTGCCTCTACCACCCACCGCCCCTCACTACAGTGCCTCCACCACCCACCGCCCTCACTACAGTACGTCCCACCACCCGCCGCCCTCACTACAGCAGCTCCACCACCCACCGCACTCACTACTGTGCCTCCACCACCCACCGCCCTCACTGTAGTGCCTCCACCACCCACCGCCGTCATACAGTGCCTCCACCACCCACCGCCCTCACTACAGTACCTCCACCACCCACCACCCCCACTACAGTACCTCCACCGCCCTCACTACAGTACCTCCACCACCACCGCCCCCACTACAGTACCTCACCACCCACCGCCACTCACCCATGCCTCCACCACCCCTCCCCTCACTACAGTATGCCTACCACCCAACCCACAGCCCTCTACAGCCCACCTCACTACAGTACCTCCACACCCACCCTCACTACAGTGCCTCCACCCACCCCGCCCCTCCCTACCTTTATCCACCACCCACCGCCCTCCACTACAGTACCTTCACCGCCCTCACCTACATCACCTCCACCCATCCCTCACTACAGTACCCTCCACCACCCATCGCCCTACCGTGCCTCCTGCCTACCGCCTCATTAAGTACCTCCACCACCCACTCACTCACTAGGTGCCTCCCACCACCCACCGCCACTCACTACAGTGCCTCCACCGCCCTCACTACAGTACCTCCACCACCCACCGCCCCCCACTATGTGCCTCCACCGCCCTCCTCATTTCACCCCCGCCCCTCACTTCTGGTACCTCCCACCACCCACCGCCCTCACTACAGTGCCTCCACCACCCACCGCCCCACTATAGTGCCTCCCCACCCACCGCCACCACTATAGTACCTCCACCACCACCCCACTATGTGCCTCCCACCGCCCCTCACTACAGTACCTCCCACCACCACGCCCTCACTACAGTACCTCCACCACCCACCGCCCTCACTACAGAACCTCCACCCCGCCCCACTATAGTACCTCCACCACCCACCTCCCACTATAGTACCTCCACCACCCACCGCCCCTCACTACAGTACCTCCACCACCACCACCGCCACCTCTCCTCCACCCTCACTATGGTACCTCCACCACCACCGCCCTCACTACAGTGCCTCCACCACCCACCGCCCTCACTACACCAATCTCCACCGCCCCCCCTATAGTACCTCCACCACCCACCGCCCCTCACTATAGTGCCTCCACCACCCACCGCCCTCACTACAGTACCTCCCCACCGCCCTCCTGCAACCTCCACCACCACCGCCCTCACTACAGTGCCTCCACCACCCACGCCTCACCTATAGCACCTCCACCACCCATCTCCCCTCACTACAATACCTCCACCACCGCCATCACTACAGTACCTCCATCACCACGCCCTCACTAAAGTACCTCCCCACCACCCATCTTCTCCCACTACAGTACCCACCACCACCGCCCTCACTACCATTTCCCACCCACCCACCCTCACTATAGTACCTCCACCACCCACCGCCTCACTACAACCTCCACCACCCAGGCCCCTCACTACAGTGCCTCCACCACCCACCGCCCTCCTATAGTACCTCCACCACCACCGCCCTCACTATAGTACCTCCACCACCCACCGCCCTCACTATAGTACCTCCACCACCCATCGCCTCCTGCAGTACCTCCACCAGCCACCGCCCTCACTACAGTACCTCCACCCACTGCCCTCACTACAGTACCTCCACCACCCACCGCCCCCCACTATAGTGCCTCCACCGCCCTCACTGTACCTCACCACCATCGCCCTCACTACAGTACCTCCACCACCCACCGCCCTCCCTATAGTACCTCCACCACCACCGCCCTCACTATGTGCCTCCACCACCCATCGCTCTCACTACAGTAACTCCACCACCCACCGCTCTCACTACAGTACCTCCACCACCCACCTCTCACTACAGTACCTCCACCACCCGCCCTCACTACAGTACTCATCACCTCCCTCACTACAGTACCTCTACCACCACCGCCCTCACTACAGTACCTCCACCACCCACCGCCCTCACTACAGTCGTCCACCACCCGCCCCTCATTACAAGTGCCTCCACCACCACCACACTCAATACAATACCTCCACCACCCACCGCCCTCTATAGTACCTCCACCACCTATCGCCCGTCACTACAGTACCTCCACCACCCACCGCCCTCACTGGTACCACCACCCAACGCCCTCACTCTACAGTACCTCCACCACCCACCGCCCTCCTGTTATTGCCTCCACCATCACCGCCCTCCCTACTAGTACCTCCACCACCCACCGCCCTCACTACAGTGCCTCCTACCCACCGACCTCACTACAGTATGCCTCCTATCACCCACCTCCCTCACTACAGTATGCCTTTTATCACCCTCCGACCTCACTACAGCTTGCCTCTATCAGCCGCCAACCTCACTACAGTATGCCTCCATCACCCACCGCCCTCACTACAGTACCTCCCACCCACCGCCCTCACTACAGTACCTCCACCACCCACCGCCCTTGCCAGCCCAACCTCCGCCCTCACTAAAGTACCTCCACCACCCACTCTTCCCCTCACTACAGTACCTCACCACCCACTCACTACAGTACCTCCACCACCCACCCCCTCACTACAGTACCTCCTACCCATCGCCCCCACTATAGTACCTCCACCACCCACCGCCCTCACATGTGCTTCCACCACCACCGCCCTCACTATAGTACCTCCACCCGCCCTCACTACAGTGCCTCCACCACCCACCGCCCTCACTACATCACCTCCACCACCCATCTCCCTCACTGCAGTACCTCCACCACCACCGCCTCACTACAGTGCCTCCACCACCCACCGCCCTCCACTACAGTGCCTCCACCACCCATCTTCCTCACTATAGTACCTCCACACCCACCGCCCTCACTATAGTACCTCCACTACCCACCGCCCTCACTATAGTACCTCCACCACCCACCGCCCTCACCAGTACCTCCACCACCCACCACACCCACTATAGTACCTCCACCCACCGCCCTCACTAGTACCTCCCACCCACCGCCCTCACTATAGTACTTCCACCACCCACCGCCTCACTACAGTACCTCCACCAGCCACCGCCCTCACTACAGTACCTTCATCACCCGCCCTCACTATAGTAACCTCCCACCACACACCGTCCCCACTATAGTACCTCCACCGCCCCTCACTATAGTACCTCCACCTCCCCACCGCCCTCACTTCAGTACCTCCACCACCCACCCTCACTACATTACCTCAACCACCCGCCGCCCTCCCTATAATGCCTCCACCACCCATCTCCCTCACTGCAGTACCTCCACCACCCACTGCCCTCACTACAGTACCCTCCACCATGCACCGCCCCACTATAGTACCTCATCGCCCTCACTATGATTCCTCAACCACCCACCGCCCTCACTGTAATTGCCTCCACCACCCACCACCCCACTATCATTGCCTCCACCGCCCTCACCACAGCACCTCCACCACCCCACGCCCTCCTCCCAGTGCCTCACACCACCACCCTCACTAGCACCTCCATCACCCCGCCCCTCACTACAGTACCTCCACCACCCACCGCCTCACTACAGTACCTCCACACCCGTCTGCACCTCCCACCACCAACCGCCCTCACTCCAGTGCCTCCCACCACCCGCCCTCACTACATCACCTCCACCACCCATCTCCCCTCACTACAGTACGTCCCACCACCCACCGCCTCACTACAGTGCCTCCACCACCACCGCCCTCACTACAGTGCCTCCACCACCCACCTACCACAGTACCTCCACCACCCACCGCCCTCACTACAGTACCTCCCACCGCCTCACTCAGCACCTCCATCCCTTACTCCAGTGCCTCCACCACCCACGCCCTCCTACATCACCTCCACCACCCATCTCCTCACTACAGTGCATTCACCACCCACCGCCCTCACTACATTGCCTCCACCACCACCGCCCTCACTAAAGTGCCTCCACCACCCATCCTCCCTCACTACAGTACCTCCACCACCCACCGCCCTCACTACAGTGCCTCCACCACCCACCGCCCTCACTGGTACCTCCACCACCCACCGCCTCCCACTATAGTACCTCCACCACCCACCACCCTCACTACAGTACCTCCCACCACCCACTACCTCACTACAGTACCTCCACCACCCACCGCCCCCACTATAGTACCTCCACCACCGCCCTCACTATAGTACCTCCACCACCCCCCCTCACTACAGTACCCTCCACCACCCACCGCCCTCACTATAGTACCTCCACCCACGCCGTCCTTACACTACATCCCACCACCACCGCCTCCACTATGGTACCTCCACCACCCACCGCCCTCCATTATAGTACCTCCACCACCACCGCCTCACTACAGTATCACCACCCACCGCCTCCCCACTAAGTGCCTCCACCACCCACCCGCCCTCACTATGTGCCTCCCACCACCCATAACCTCACTATAGTGCCTCCACCACCCTTCGCCCTACTACAGTACCTCCACCACCACCGCCCTCCTGCAGTACCTCCACCACCCACCGCCTCACTACAGTGCCTCCACCACCCACCGCCCCCTCCACTACACTCCACCCACCGCCCTCACTACAGTACCTCCACCACCCACCGCCCTCCACTACAGTACCTCCCACCACACCGCCCTCACTGCTGCCTCTCACCACCCACCGCCCTCACTACAGTACCTCCCACCCACCGCCTCACTACAGTACCTCCCACCACCCACCGCCCTCACTATAGTACCTCCACCACCCACCGCCTCACTACAGTACCTCCCCACCCACCGCCTCACTACAGTACGTCACCACCCGCCCCCTCACTACAGTACCTCCACCACCCACCGCACTCACTACAATACCTCCACCACCCACCGCCCTCACTATAGTACCTCCACCCACCTACCGCCCTCACTACAGTACCTCCACCAACCACCGCCCTCACCACAGTACCTCCCCCACCCACCTCCCTCACTACAGTATGCCTTTTATCACCCTAAACCTCACTACAGCTTGCCTCTGTCAGCCGCCAACCTCACTACAGTATGTCTCCATCACCCCGCCCTCACTACAGTACCTCCACCACCCACCGTCCTCACTACAGCCTCCACCACCCACCGCCCACTTACTACAGTACCACCACCACCCACCTCCCCTCACTGTACGTCCACCACCCGCCGCCCTCACTACAGTACCTCCCACCACCCACACTCACTGTGCCTCCACCACCCACCGCCCTCACTATAGTACCTCCACCACCCACCGCACTCACTACAATGCCTCCACCCACCGCCCTCACTACCAGCCTCCACCACCCACCGCACTCTACAATACCTCCACCTCCCACCGCCCTCACTATAGTACCACCACCACCCACCGCCACTCACTACAGTGCGTCCACCACCCGCCGCCCTCACTACAGTACCTCCACCACACCGCACTCCACTACAATGCCTCCACCACCCACTGCCCTCACTATAGTACCTCCACCACCTACCGCCGTCACTACAGTACCTCCACCACCCACCGCCCTCACTACAGTATCCACCACCCACCGACCTCACTACAGTATGCCTCTGTGTTGAAATAGCTTGTACTTCATCTCTAATGGCAAATAAGCCGACATATTAAGGTATCCCTTTTTGCATAGTAACTATATCCAATTCTCATGTACAAAACCAAATACTGTGTGAATACCTCCCCACGTAAATGTGAATAACAAGTGTGAGCCAGACATACTGCCTCACACGCCTGTTCTCACGCATTTGTGAATAAATTACCCCTTTATGTATAGAACTAAACAAATAATGTAAATGAAATACTGTGCAACATTCAGTCCCATAATATCCTGACAGGGGTTGTATTTGACCCTTGTAAACCCTACTCTGTAATCCTTTTTGCGCTACCGCTCACAGGATAGTGTAGTGCACCAATAAAGTAACCGCTGCAAGCTGCAAATCATCTATCACCCACCTCCCTCACTACAGTATGCCTATCACCCACCGACCTCACTACAGTATGCCTTTATCACCCACAGAACCTCACTACAGCTTGCCTCTATCAGCCGCCAACCTCACTACAGTATGCCTTCATCACTCACCGCCCTCACTACAGTACCTCCCACCCACCGTCCCCACTACAGTACCTCCACCACCCTCACTACAGCACCTCCACCACCACGCCCCTCACTACAGTACCTCCCACCCACCACCTCACTTCAGTATGCCTCTATCACCCTCCCTCACTACAGATGCCTTTATCACCCGCACCTCACTGCAACACGTCTATCACCCTCCAACCTCACTGTATGCCTCCATCACCCACCGCCCTCACTACAGTACCTTCACCACCCACCGTCCTCACTACAGTACCTCCACCACCCACCGCCCTCACTACAGTACCTCCACCCACCGCCCTCACTACAGCACCTCCACCAGCCACCGCCCTCACTACAGTGCCTCCACCACCCACCGCTCCCTCACTCACCTCCACCACCCATTTCCTCACAACAGTACCTCCCACCCATCGCCCTCACTACAGTACCTCCACCACCCACCGCCCTCCACTAAAATTACCTCACCACCCATCTTCCTCACTACAGTACCTCCACCACCCACCGCCCTCACTACAGTGCCTCCACCACCCACCGCCCTCACTACAGTACCTCCACCACCCACCGCCCCCACTATAGTACCTCCACCACCCACCGCCCTCACTATAGTGCTTCCCACCCACCGCCCTCATTATAGTACCTCCACCACCCTTCGCCCTACTGATTTCCTCACCAGCCACCGCCCTCACTACAGTACCTCCACCACCCACCGCCCTCACCACAGTACCTCCACCCACCCACCACCCCCCCTGGTGCCTCCACCGCCCCTCACTACAGTACCTCCACCACCCACCCCCTCACTGCCTCCACCACCCACCGCCCCTCACTACAGAACCTCCACCACCCACCCGCCCCACTATAGTACCTCCACCACCCACCGCCCCTCACCTATGTCACCACCCACCGCCCTCACTGGTACCTCCACCGCCACCACTATAGTTCCTCCACCGCCCTCACTCTAGTACCTCACCACCCACCGCCCTCACTGCACCTCCACCCAGCCCTCACTCAGTAACTCCACCGCCCCCACTATAGTGCCTCCACCACCCACCGCCCCACTATAGTGCCTCACCACCCACCACCTCACTTGTACATCACCTCCCAACGCCCTCACTATAGTACCTCCACCCACCGCCCTCACTACAGTACCTCCACCACCCACCTCCCTCACTACAGCACCTCCACCACCCACCGCCCTCACTACAGTACCTCCACCACCCACCGCCTCACTATAGCACCTCCACCACCCATTCCCTCACTGCAGTACCTCCCACCCACCGCCCTCTACAATTGCCTCCACCACCCACCACTCCCTCACTATAGCACCTCCACCACCCATCCCCTCTTTCAGTACCTCCACACCACCGCCCTCACTACAGTACCTCCACCACCCACCGCCTCACTATAATTGCCTCCACCATCAACGCCCACTCACTATAGTGCCTCCACCATCCACCGCCCTCTACAGTGCCTCCACCCACCGCCCTCACTACAGTGCCTCCACCACCTACCAGCCACCCTATAGTGCCTCACCACCCACCGCCCTCACTACAGTACCTCCACCACCCCGCCCTCACTACAGTACCTCCCACCACCCCCACCGCCCCCACTATAGTACCTCCACCACCCACCGCCCTCACTAGTACTTCACCACCACCGCCCTCACTATAGTACCTCCACCACCCTTCGCCCTTACAGTTCACTCCACCAGCCACCGCCCTCACTACAGTACCTCCACCACCACCGCCTCTTTAGTACCTCCACCACCACCACCCCCCACTATAGTACCTCCACCGCCCTCACTACCCAGTACCTCCCACCACCCACCGCCCTCACTGCAATTGCCTCCACCACCCACCGCCTCACTACAGAACCTCCCACCACCCACCCCCACTATAGTACCTCCCACCACCCACCGCCTCACTATAGTACCACCCACCTCACTGTAGTACCTCCCACCACCCACCGCCACCACTATAGTTCCTCCGCCCTCACTCTAGTACCTCCACCACCCAGCCCTCACTACAGTGCCCTCCACCCAGCCCTCACTACAGTAACTCCACCCGCCCCCTCCTAGTACCTCCACCACCCACCGCCCCCACTATAGTACCTCCACCACCACCACCTCCCTCTCAGTACCTCCACCTCCCACCGCCCACTCCTGTACCTCCCACCACCCACCGCCCTCACTACAGTACCTCCACCACCCACCGCCCTCACTACCAACACCTCCCACCACCCACCGCCCTCACTACAGTACCTCCACCACCCACCGCCCCTCACTATAGCACCTCCACCACCATTCCCCTCACTGCAGGCCTCCACCACCCACCGCCCTCACACAGTGCCTCCCACCCCGCCTCACTACCAGCCTCCACCACCCATCCCCTCACTACAGTACCTCCACCACCCACCGCCCTCACTACAGTACCTCCACCACCCACCGCCTCACTATAGTGCCTCCACCACCCAACGCCACTCACTATAATTGCCTCACCTCACCGCCCTCACTACAGTACCTCCACCCACCGCCCTCCACTACAGTGCATCACCACCCACCCCACCTGTGCCTCTTACCCACCGCCCTCCTGATGCCTCCCCACCCACCGCCCTCACTAGTGCCTCCACCACCCATCGCCCCACACAGTACTCCACCAGCCACCGCCCTCACTACAGTACCACCTCCACCCACCGCCCTCACTAGTGCCTCCCACCACCCACCGCCCCCACTAGTACCTCCACCGCCCTCACTATAGGCCTCCCACCCACCATCGCCCTCACTACAGCACCTCCACCACCCACCGCCCTCACTACAGTACCTCCACCACCCACCGCCCTCACTCCTCCACCACCCATCACTCTCACACAGTGCTCCACCACCCACACTCTCACTGCAGTGCCTCCACCACCCACCGCCCACTACAGTACCTCCACCACCCACCGCCCTCCTCTAGTAGCCTCCATCACCATCTCCTCACTACAGTACCTCCACCCACCGCCCTCACTACAGTACCCTCCACCACCCACCTTCACCACAGTACGTCCACCACCCACCGCCCTCACTACAGTGCCTCCACCACCACCCCTCCCATACCAATACCTCCACCACCACCGCCCACTCACTGTAATTGCCTCCACCACCCACCGCCCTCACTACAGTACCTCCACCACCCACCGCCACTCACTACAGTACCTCCACCACCCACCGCCTCACTACAGTACCTCCCACCCACCGCCCTTTATTGTACCTCCACCATCCACCGCCCTCTACAGTACCTCCACCACCACCGCCTCACTACAGTACTCCACCACCCTCCCCTCACTACAGCTGCCTCCATCCGCCACCTCACTACAGTATGCCTCCATCACCCACCGCCTCTCTAGTACCTCCACCACCCACCGCCCTCACTACATTACCTCCACCACCGCCCTCCACTAGTGCCTCCACCCCCCACCGCCCCTCACCAGTACCTCCACCACCCACCGCCCCCACTAAGTACCTCCACCACCCACCGCCCTCACTATAGTGCCTCCACCA
>NW_024736650.1:6508156-6553156 GCF_018991925.1 Homarus americanus
CCCACCCTCACTATAGCACCTCCACCACCGCCCTCATAGTGCCTCCACCACCGCCGCCACTCTCAATGCCTCCACCACCCACCGCCCTCACTACATCACCTCCACCACCCATCTCCCCTCACTACAGCACCTCCACCACCCACCGCCCTCACTACAGCACCTCCACCACCCACCGCCCTCACTACAGTACCTCCACCACCCATCTTCCTCACTACAGTACCTCCACCACCCACCGCCTCACTATAGTACCTCCCACCCACCGCCTCACTACAAGTGCCTCCACCACCCACCGCCCTCACTACAGTACCTCCACCACCCATCACCCCACTATAGTACCCTCCACCACCCACCGCCCTCACTATAGTACCTCCACCACCCACCGCCCTCACTATGTCTCCCACCGCCCTCACTACAGTACCTCCACCAGCCACCGCCCTCACTACAGTAGCACCCCACCCACCCCCGCCGCCTCACTCCAGTAACCTCCACCACACACCGCCCCCACTATAGTACCTCCAGCGCCCTCATTATAGTACCTCCACCTCCCACCGCCCTCACTACAGCACCTCCACCACCCACCGCCTCACTACATTACCTCAACCACCCGCCGCCCTCCTATAGTGCCTCCACCACCCATCTCCCCTACAGTGCCTCCCACCACCTGCCCCTCACTACAGTATCTCCACCACCCACCGCCCTACTGAGTACCTCCACAGCCCTCACTATAGTTCCTCCACCACCCACCGCCCTCACTATAGTACCTCCACCACCCACTGCCCTCACTACAGGCCTCCACCACCCCCGCCTCACTACAGTGCCTCCACCACCCACCGCCTCCTCCCACCTCCACCACCCACCGCCTCACTACAGTACCTCCACCACCCACCGCCCTCACTACAGTACCTCCACCACCCGTCCTCACTACAGTGCCTCACCCACCACGCCCTCCTGTTCCTCCACGCCTCACTATAGTACCTCCACCACCTCACCCCTCCTACAGGCCTCCACCACCCACCGCCTCACTACAGTACCTCCACCACCCACCGCCTCACTACAGTGCCTCCACCACCCACCGCCCTCACTACAGTACCTCCACCACCCACCGCCCTCACTACAGTACCTCCACCACCCACCGCCCTCACTCAGTGCCTCCAACACCACCGCCCTCACCAGTACCTCCACCACCCACCGCCCCTCTCTACAGCACCTCCACCACCACCCACCGCCCCCCACTATAGTACCTCCACCACCCACCGCCCTCCTCCAAGTACCTCCACCACCCACCGCCCCCCACTATAGTACCTCCACCACCCACCGCCCTCACTACAGTACCTCCACCACCCACCGCCCTCACTACAGTACCTCCACCACCCATGTCCCACACTACAGTACCTCCACCCACCCACCGCTCTCACTACAGGACCCTCCAACACCCACCGCACTCACTTCAGTACCTCCACCATCCACCGCCCTCACTACAGTACCATCCACCGCATCTCCCTCCCACTACAGTACCTCCACCACCCACCGCCCTCACTGCATTACCTCCACCACCCATGTCCCTCACTACAGTACCTCCACCACCATCTCTCCCTCCTACAGTACTTCCACCACCCATCTCCCTCACTATAGTACCTCCACCACCCACTGCCCTCCTGCAGTACCTCCACCACCCACCGCCCTCACTACAGTACCTCCACCACCCACCGCCCCCACTATAGTACCTCCACCACCCACCGCCCTCACTACAGTACCTCCACCACCCACCGCCCCCACTATAGTGCCTCCACCACCCACCGCCCTCACTACAGTACCTCCACCACCCACCGCCCTCACTTCTAGTACCTCCACCACCACCCACCGCCCACTCACTACAGTACCTCCACCACCCACGCCCTCACTACAGTACCTCCACCACCCACCGCCCTCACTACAGTACCTCCACCACCCACCGCCCTCACTGCAGTGCCTCCACCACCCACCGCCCCACTATAGTACCTCCACCACCCACCGCCCTCACTACAGTACCTCCACCACCCACCACCCTCACTACTCAGCACCTCCACCACCCACCGCCCTCACTATAGTACCTCCACCACCCACCGCCCTCACTACAGTACCTCCACCACCCACCGCCTCACTGCATCACCTCCACCACCCACCTCCCTCACTACAGTACCTCCACCACCCACCGCCCTCACTACAGTTCCTCCACCGCCCTCACTATAGTACCCTCCACCACCCACCGCCCCCTCACTACAGTACCTCCACCACCCACCGCCCTCACTACAGTACCTCCACCACCCCACGCCTCTCTCTAGTACTCCACCACCCACCGCCCTCACTACAATGCCTCCACCACCCACCGCCACTCACTCACAGATGCCTCCACCACCCACCGCCCTCCTCACAGTACCTCAACACCCACCGCCCTCACTACAGTACCTCCACCACCCACCGCCCTCTCTACAGTACCTCCACCACCCGCCCCCCACTACAGTACCTCCACCACCCACCGCCCTCACTACAAGTACCTCCACCACCCACCGCCCCCACTATAGTACCTCCACCACCCACCGCCCTCACTACAGTGCCTCCACCACCCACCGCCCTCACTACAGTGCCTCCACCACTCATGTCCCACACTACAAGTACCTCCACCACCCACCGCTCTCACTACAGTACCTCCAACACCCACCACTCACTACAGTACCTCTCCATCCACCGCCCTCACTACAGTACCTCCACCACGCATCTCCTCACTGTAGTACCTCCACCACCCACGCCCTCACTACAGTACCTCCACCACCCATGTCCCTCACTACAGTACCTCCACCACCCACATCTCCCTCACTACAGTACTCCACCACCCATCTCCTCACTATAGTACCTCCACCACCCTGCCCACCTCCACTCCAGTACCTCCACCACCCACCGCCCTCACTCTGGTACCTCCACCACCCACCGCCCCCACTATAGTACCCCTCCACCCGCCCTCACTACAGTACCTCCACCACCCACCGCCTACAGTACCTCCACCACCCACCGCCTTCTCCCAGTGCCTCCACCACCCCACCGCCCCCACTATAGTACCTCCACCACCCACCGCCCTCACTAGTGCCTCCACCACCCACCGCCCTCACTACAGTACCTCCACCACCCACCGCCCTCACTACAGTACCTCACCACCCACCGCCCTCACTAAAGTACCTCCACCACTGCAGCCTCACTACATGCCTCCACCACCACCGCCCCCACTACAGTGCCTCCACCACCCACCGCCCTCACTCAGTACCTCCACCACCCGCCCTCGCCTGGTGCTCCACCCACACCCTCACTACAGTACCTCCACCACCCACCGCCCTCTTACAGCATCCACACCCTTGTCCTCTACAGTGCCTCTGCACCCACCCGCCCCCACTATAGTACCTCCACCACCACCGCCCTCACTACAGTACCTCCACCACCCACCGCCCCACTATAGTACCTCCACCACCCACCGCCCTCACTACAGTACCTCCACCACCCACCGCCCTCACTACAGTGCCTCCACCACCCATCGCCCTCACTACAGTGCCTCCACCACCCACCGCCCTCACTACAGTGCCTCCACCACCCACCGCCCTCACTACAGTGCCTCCACCACCCACCGCCCTCCTCCAGTGCCTTCACCACCCACCGCCCTCACTACATTACCTCCACCACCCCACCGCTCACTAGTGCATACCACCATCTCCTCACTACAGTGCCTCCACCACCCACCGCCCTCACTACAGTACCTCCACCAACCACCGCCCCCACTATAGTGCCTCCATCTCCACCACCCACCGCCCTCACTATAGTACCTCCCACCCACAGCCCTCACTACAGTACCTCCACCACCCACCGCCCTCACTACAGTACCTCCACCACCCACCGCCCTCACTACAGTACCTCCACCACCACCGCCCTCACTACAGTGCCTCCACCACCCACCGCCTCACTACACATTACCTCACCACCCGCCCTCACTACAGTACCTCCACCACCCATCTCCCTCACTACAGTACCTCCACCACCCACCGCCCTCACTACAGTACCTCCACCACCCACCGCCCTCACTATAGTACCTCCACCACCCACCGCCCTCACTATAGTACCTCCACCACCCCTGCCCATGAAACACTTTTTTGTTAATGCACTTCATGAGCCTCCAGTAAGTTCTGAGTTATTTCTGAGTGATATATTTAGTTGGATTAAACTGAGAGAGGTTAGTAATGTTAGGCTTAGGTAGATACGTTAATAGGTCTGTTGGCAGTGATGTGGTAAGCGGCAGTCGAGGTCCAGTTACGACCAGTCTAAACTCTGCCTAATGTATGCTGACATCCATTATCCCGCCCTAAACTCTTATCATGTTTGATGGTTCTTCCCTCCGTCACCGGTGCCCTACGACCTTTATTGTTGCTTTAATAGAAGCACAAAACCTCTTGTTAACATGCATACACACGCGCCCCTCACAATAAACCATCCTCGACGGCGAGTCTCAGTCAGGTGTGGTAAGCCCGAGGTTCACTGCAGGCGCTCAACACCTCTCACGTCTTGTGTCAGTCCAGCTGACTCAAGAAGAACTTGACTTTACAGTTAATCAAGGAATTTTTCATCCCAAATATCGTGTATAAGATTAACCCTTTCTGTACCTGAGTGACGTCATCAACACTCGAGTTCCTCAAACCTCTCTGCCTCGAGGTTTAAAGACGCCTCTGACCCTCCTCAGGTGTCGAGACTATTAATGTACGACTGGCGTCTACGATGGTGTTCAGTCTGGTAATGATCCGTGGGGCTCCCCACGGCCTGGAACAACTTTTGGCGCTGGGTAGCGTGTGGCCATCAAGAGGAACAAGTACACAATATGTTACGTCGAAGGCTGGGCGACACTGTGGAGCCAGGCGGCCAGGGGGGGCCCTACCTGGTCCATCACCCTGGCCTGGTTGTTTAGATCCGACGGTGTGTAGCCAAGCGGTCAAGGGGGCTCTACCTGGTCCATCATCCTGGTGGCTGGTTTGGGGGCGACTCTATGGAAACAAGGTACTTAAAGGGCCATTACTTAATCCTATAGCCTCATGCGGACATTGTAAAGGGTCGGAGAGGCAGGGGTTCCTTACCTAATCCATCACCCAAGTGTGACTGTAGAGGGGCGCGACTCCAGGTGATCATAGGTCCCATCATACCTGACTATATTTCTTTGATGGTGTGTATCATTGGCACAGTATGTGGAGAATGTAAATATTTACCATGGGGATTAACGACTTCCAACTTTCACCTTAGGGAGGGCCAACCCCGGCGGTGGTCCTCGTCCTGCCTGGTGTCTTCGCAGGAATCGGGTTGATCGTTGATATTTGAAGTGATTCAAACGTAGTCTCTCTTTAACTCCCTATTATCTCGTCTGGTCCTCTCTTGAGTTCGTAACCTAACGTCTTATGTGTAAGATGTTCCATCCCTATCGTGTCCTTGGTCAGTTGCCAGTTACTTTGTAATTCCCGTAGTCTGTGCCTCACCTCAGACCTTCGTGGGGGTAATCAAAGTGCACCTGTCAGCCTCTCAGCTTACTGTACGTCCGTGAAAACATTATTATTATTATTATTATTATTATTATTTATATTATTATTGCTGCTGCTTTCTTTAATGAGGGTCAACAGGAATATCCCCAACACTTGAATACTAAGAATCAACATAATGTCACCTTGTTCTTCCTTGTTTTTGTTTTAGGAAAAAAAATCATAAACTCAACTTTTGGGGGCGTCAGTATGATGGATAGGATCATTACGTGTGTTTTAATGTAGAAAATGAAATTTTGGCGATGAAGCAAGGAAGCAATGTAAGTTTGGGGATGAAACCGGGAATGAATGTAAACTTGGCGATAAAAACGGGGCTTGGTTTCAGTAGGTAACAGTATCTTGGTAACATGACAACAAGCGGGCGCTGTGTCCACTCGGCTGCCCCAACTATCAAGAATAAAGTATCCGACACTCAGAAAATGAAGACAAATAAGTGACAGTTTAACATATTACTCAGATCATTGTTGGTTTTTCACTTGTTAGGATGTCTCCAGCATTGTGAACTTCTGGAGAAATCGCAGCTGGTACAGTACCTCAGCGTGTGAATCTAGGAACACGTCTTCCTGAATGCGCACACAAAAAAATCAATGAGTGTTTTTCTCCTCCCAACCACTCTCAAACCTACGTGAAAGGCCAAGTTTTTTTTTATTAATACTTCTGTTTTCAATCAACGTTGCTGGAATAGTTTGGTTAAGGTTATCGTACAGTTTTGTAAGTAGAAAAATCATTGTTGAGATGAACGTTATTTTTTTATAGAATGGTTTGAATCGGGGGCTACAGTCAAGGCCAACAGTCCTGCCAGCTGAGACATTATCGCTCGACTCTGAGGAAATAATCTCTGACAAACTAGATCTTTGATGCAACATTATCGGCCGACATTAGACAACACGAGTCGATCAGAAACTAAGATAACTAGAGCAAATCGGTTTTGATTTCCTTTTTAGATATCATTTATCTTCTTCTCTTGCCCTTTTCCTGTTTTTCTGGATTCATCAAAAGCTTTTTCTTTCTTAAAATTTTTCTTTCATTCTTCTAATACCTTGTAGTTGATTCCTGCTCTTACACACACACACACATATATATATATATATATATATATATATATATATATATATATATATATATATATATATATATATATATATATATATATATATATATTTCATGTAAATCCACAATGAAAACGTGGATAAGATAAATCTTGATAAAATCACACGGGAAAATGGAAACAATAAGTTGTTTCCATTTTCCCGATATTACTATCAGATATATATATATATATATATATATATATATATATATATATATATATATATATATATATATATATATATATATATATATGGGTGTCATATACTGCTACACGTGTTCTGGGTGTATGTAGATAATACTTATCACAATTGGAGTATTGAAGTGGCCGGATACCAGATATTCAGATATTTTCAATAGTCGGATACCGGTTATACGGCAGGATATCCGACATCCGGCTTGATAATGAGTAGGTAATATGACTCGCTATAAACAAGTATTGTGAAGTATTTCTGGTTGAGAGATAATACTAGTATTTTTTATATCTATTAAAATCAATAATAAAATGAATCGGAGTTATATGATGTAGATTTCGACTCATAAGTGTATGATGTATTAATGTGTGTGTGTGTGTGTGTGTGTGTGTGTGTGTGTAAGCTGTTGTATGACTGACTATCAACTCTCAAATCCGGTTTACATCTGGGTTATTTAATACCTCTGAACTCTTTCATTGTTACACATTAATGAAATTGTGCAACCTAGTTTATTCTTTTGCCGAAGACTCAACTCTCCATACAATTTTCATTCTCATTGCTCCAGTAACGGACACAGACATTCTCATCTTCACATTAAGATCTTGCCTGTACAGCTGAGTGGGGTGTTTGGATCATTGGCTCCTTCAGCTCTACTAAAACAATATACTTAGTGCTTAGTAACATGAGTGACGCTGCACAATCTAACGTTGATTTTGGCTGCACCGTCATCACACAAAGTAGAGATTTTAGGCCTCTCCCTAACCTTACAGTTTATCATGAGAAGATTCCTTACGTCTCTGACCAAAACTGATTCACTGAAACTTGGACTCGTGTTCAGTGAGGCTGGTCCTGATGAACAGTGGTCAACCGCTTATTTGAGATGTGCCCGCTCTTACTGTAGGTGGAACACTGCTGTCATCTGTTGGCAGAATTGGTGTTAGGGCTCTGTGCTTCTTCAGCTTGGGGCAGAAAAAAAAATAAAACATCATAACATGCAGCAGCAATAAACTCACCAGAAAACTTTCAGAACTACACATTCGCAGGGACTTATTGCTCGACTTGTTCTAAAAATACTTCCACAATTACTGTTCAGGTCAGCTGGTCTTCAGCAACGCCACCACCTCGCACCCCCCAACGACCAACATAAACACCAGGGAGGGCTTATGACTTTTGTACCAGTATTATATCTTAAAAATAAACTCAGCCTACAAAAATTCACTTATATCCAGGACCAACACTGTGGAATTCCATGTCACTCAATGTTTTTTTTTTTCATATACAGTATCATACAACAGCTTTAAATATATTCAGTGTTTGGCCAGGTGACGCCTTTGTGAATAGATCAGACAATGGGGATAATATCTCCCCGCTCTATTTATTGTTTAAGAGAAAAAAATATATTCTGTATATCTACAGTATATATATTTTTTCTCTTAAACAATAAATAAACAGGGTATTATCATTGTCTGTGATCTATTCACCGGCGTCACCTGGCCCACTGAATATATTAGTTTCATATGATATGAAAAAACAAACAAACAAAAACATATTCGACGCTGGCGGTGTTATTGTTCCTGGCTCTTATTTTTCTATGAATTCTAGCCCAGGAACTTGTCCTATCGTCTCAGATCTCAGAGCCATTGTCCTCGGCTTTTCTTTTTATGGAATCTGATCTGAGGACTCCTTTTATTGTCTGTCGTTAGTGGTGTAATTGTCCCCAGTCTCTCTTATTTATGGAATCTGAGACGGGGACTCTGTTTTCTGTCTAAAGTTGGCGGGTTTATTGTCCCCGTCTCGCATTTTTTTTTTTTATGGACTCTGCCCCGGGGACTCTACTTATTAGCAAACATTGGTAGTGTTGTTGTCCCCAGCTCCTAATTTGTTTTGACGGATTCTGAACATTACCTCCAGCTCACCAAGTAACTTTTACCACACCGTGGGCGACAGGCCAAACGCGTTCATTGAAAAGAACAGTTTGTGTCGGCTTGAAAAAAAGGGAAAGTGTTTCACCTCACTGGTTACCTGACCTTACCTGACCTTCGCTGGGTGCTTCACTTTCCATCAACCGTTTTGTGATGGACACCAAGCTCAAAGGGCCTCCATCTACCTAGTTTTCCATAGGCTTCCACAGGCTTCCATAGGCTTTAACCTAGAATGATCTGGAATTGACGGTTGATAATTACTAGAAAATTAAATTAGTACAACTGGTGTTATGGGTGAATATGCAAATCAGTATTTCGAATTCCAACCAAAATAACCAGTTCCTATGTTGGTTACTCCGCTTATTGTTTATCATTCAGGGATTGTTGCCCATGACTTACTACAGTAACCACCTTACTACAGTGACTACCTTACTACAGTGACCACCTTACTGTAGTGACCACCTGACTAAGTGACCAATTTCTACTGTAGTGACCACCTTACTGTAGTGACCCACTGTAGTGACCACCTTACTTGTAGTGAGACCACCTGACTACAGAACACCTTACTACAGTGACCAATTTTACTACAGTGATCACCTTACTACAGTGACCACCTGACTACAGTGACCACTCACATAGTGACCACCTTACTGTAGTGACCAATTTTACTGTAGTGAATACCCTACTGTGTGACCACCTGACCACAGTGACCACCTGACTGCAGTGACCACCTTACTACAGTGACCACCTTACTACAGGATCACCTGGACTAAGCGCAATTTCACTGACCATACAGCACACTACCTACAGTGACCACTTTTACTACAGTGATCACTCTTTACTACAGTGACCACCTTACTACAGTGACTCACCCACTGTAGGTGACCACCTGGACTACAGTGACCACCTTACTAGTGACCACTTTACTAGCACCACCTTACTAGCAGACTTACCACAGTGATCACTGGACTGGTGCACCACTCTGACTACAGTGACCACCTTACTACAGTGACCACTACTACAGTGACCACCTTACAGCACTACCTTCCTACAGGACCACATTACTACAGACCACCACAGCGAATTTCCTTACTACAGGACCACTCACTACAGTGACTACACCTTACCACAGTGACTAATCTTATCAGAAAGTGACCACTGACTACAGTGACCACCTTAATACAGTGACCACCTTACTACAGTGACCAATTTTACTGTAGTGACTAATTGACTACAGTGACCACCTTAATACAGTGACCAATTTTACTACAGTGACCAATCTTGCTTCAGTGACCACTCTTACTACAGTGACCACTCATTACAGTGACCACACTCTTTACTACAGTGCATTTCACCACTGTAGTGACCACCTTACTACAGGACTACCTTACTACAGTGACCACCTTACTACAGTGACCACCTTTGCTTCAGTGACCACTACAGTGACCACCTTACTACAGACCAATTCTTACTACAGTGACCACTCTGACTACAGGACCACCTTACTAAGAAAGCACCACCTACTACAGTGACCACTCTTTACTGTAGTGACCACTGACTACAGTGACCACCTGACCACAGGACACTGGACTACAGTGACCACCACCACAGTGACCACCTGACTGTAGTGGACCACCTGATCAGTGACCACCTGATCACAGTGACTAACTGCACAGTGACCACCTTACTACAGTGACCACCTTGTAGCTTCAGTGAATTCCTTACTACAGTGACCACTCTTACTAAGTGACCAATTTTACTACAAAGTAATACCTTACTGTAGTGACCACCTTTACTACAGTGACCACCTTTACACAGTGACCACCTTACACAGTGACCACCTTGCTTCAGTGGACCACCTTACTACAGTGACCACCTTACTACAGTGACCACCTTACTACAGACCACTCCACCACAGTGACCACCTTACAGTGGACCACCTTACCATGAGGGTTCCCACCCTACTGTAGTACCACCACTACAGTGGTTCTGACTACAGTGACCACCTGACTACAGTGACCACCTTACTATGTGACCACCTGACTGTGCGTGACCACCTGACTGTAGTGACCACCTGACTGTAGTGACCTGACCACAGACCACTGACTACAGACCACCTTACTACAGACCACCTTACTACAGTGACCACCTTACTGTAGTGTGAATTCACCTGACCACAGTGACCACTCTGACTAAGAAAGTGACCACCTGACTACAGTGACCACCTGGACTACAGTGACCACCCCGCCACAGTGACCACCTACTACAGTGACCACTCTTACTACAGTGACCACCTCTTACTACAGTGATCACCATTACAGCACCACCTTCCTGCCAGTGAGTTCACCTTCCTACAGTGACCACTCCATTGGTAGTGACCACTTACTACAGCGAATTCTACTACAGTGACCACCTTAATAGTGACCAATTTTACTACAGCGGGAAGCCCTTGATTACAGTGACCAATTTTATTTAATTAATTTTAATACAGTGACCACCTTTTACTACAGTGATCACTCTTTAACAGTGAATTACCCCTAATGCTATACCTAAATCTTATCATAGCGAATTCTACAGTGACCAATTTTACAGTACCTCTAATTTTACTACAGTGACCACCTTACTACAGTAAATTTTACTACAGTGACCAATTTTACTACAGTAACCACTCTTCTGCCAGTGACCACCTTACTACAGCGAATTTCATTACAGTGACCACTCTTACTACAGCGAATTCCTTACAGTGACCACCTTACTAAGGAAGCGCGAATTTTGACTAAGACCATTACAGAACCACCTTACTGCTAGAAAGGAATTCTTACCAGTAACCACCTTATCACAGCGAAATTCCTTTACTACAGTGAATACCTTTACTACAAAGCGAATTTTACTGCAGTGACCAATTTTACTACAAAGCGAATTTTACTACAGTGACCACCACACAGCGAATTCCTTAATAGTGAATTCATCCCACAGCAGCGAATTCCTTACTACAGTAACCACCTTACTACAGCGAATTACCAGTGACCACCTTACTACAGCGAATTCCTTACTACAGTGACAACCTTACTACAGTGACCACCTTACTATAATTCACCTTACTACAGCGAATTCCTTACTACAGTAAATCCACCACAGCGAATTCCTTAATACAGTAATTCACCTTACTACAGCGAATTTTACTACAGTGACCTTTACTACAGCGACCTCTTTACTAAGAAAATTCATCCTACTACAGCGAATTCCTCATTGCTAAACCATCCTACTACAGCGGATTCCTTACTACAGTAACCACCTTACTACAGCGAATTCCTTACTACAGTGACCACCTTACTACAGCGACCACCTTACTACAGCGAATTCCTTACTACAGTGACCACCTTACTACAGCGAATTCCTTACTACAGTGGCCACCTTACTACAGTGACCACTTTCCTACAGTGACCAGCTTCCTACAGAGCATCTCTTACTACAATGACCATCCTACTACAGCGGATTCCTTACTACAGTAACCACCTTACTACAGCGAATTCCTTACTACAGTGACCACCTTACTACAGTGACCACCTTACTACAGCGAATTCCTTACTACAGTGACCACCTTACTACAGTGACCACCTTACTGCAGTGAATTCCTTACTACAGTGACCACCTTACTACAGTGACCACCTTACTACATCGAATTCCTTACTACAGTGACCACCTTACTACAGTGACCACCTTACTGCAGTGAATGCCTTACTACAGTGACCACCTTACTACAGTGACCACCTTACTACAGCGAATTCCTTACCACAGTGACCACCTTACTACAGTGACCACCTTACTACAGTGACCACACACACAAGAGCAGGAGCATAGTGTTAGCTGCCTGTACACTGGAATGGAAGGTGGTGTGGGTTCACCTGTACCTGGCAGTGTGGGGGGGAGGAGGGTGTTGTAGGGTGAGTGCATCCTTGGAGAGGAGAATGGGAGGGAGAAATAATTTGTAATAAGAGGAAATGGATGAGGGAAGATGGAATTGACGGGGAGATGCTCATTAGGTCAAGACAGGACTGGTGTGCACGGGACAGAAGGTGCACAACGGTAGCTATGAGACAAGGCGAGAGGGTGAAGGTGTGGAGGGAGTGCACGGTGAAGGCGAAGGCGAGTGCTCTCTACGTGTCAGCATGTGACAGCCACACCGCCGCCACCACACTCCACAGAACCTCGACAAAGTACCCCCAACACACCTGTTTGGTAACACTAACAGTCATATCCAGGTAGTGTCCGTGTGAATATCTCCACGGGCACGTGTGTATGTTTGTTTGTGTGGGAATGACCTCTAAAACAATAGATGGATGTGACCATAAGAAAACGTCTGCCATGACAGTCGTAGTACCGTTTCATGACGCAACGTTCCCTGCACTATTTGTTCCTTTGTTCTTCGACCACTTCTCACTGGAGTCCCACAGGGTCCTGGGCTTCGGCTGTTTCTCTCAGCTCACCCCTCGCCCCGCCACTGTACGAAAAGCGATTAATTACCACAAAACAAACCAGACAATGGCTAAAAAACGAGAAGGACGGTCAAGGGGACGAGGGACGTGATCACTACCAAGAGAACAAAAGGGGCAATAAATTACCTGGACGCCGAGCTCATCATTTTCCTCAGGTGGCCGCGGGCCATGAGCCTGGGGCAAGCCGCCAAGGTCAGCGTAGTAGTAGTAGTAGTAGTAGTAGTGGTGGGGGGGGGGGGGGGGGGGCGTGCAGGATATGGAATAGACGTGTTCTCGCTGTATTTTAGTCCGTCTCACCTAACTACCACATTTGGACGTGAAACAGTTTCTTAAGGTAGCAAGGAAAAGTCTCCCGAGGCGATATGACCACAGTTTTCTGGGTTAGGGTAAGATCACCTCCGGCAATTACCTCCACCTTCCCACGTCGTCTGCTGGAGCCTAACTCAGCGTGACCACTAGGTTCTGTCTTCATAAACGTAACTTCACATTACCTCTTGCGTTTATCGCATCATAGTCTTAATAACCACGACCACCGGTATTTGTCCTCATTTAACTTAAACTGTTAAAACTGAACTACTTGACCTTTGCCACGTTATTTTGTTATACTTAAGGAAGGAATAATTCTAGCTAACGGAGGAAAATTTGTCCCACCTGTTATGAAATTTTACGCTCGACATTTGGGGTCACTACAGGAAGGTGTTGATGTTAAGTGTTTTAAGTTTATCACGCCCACTGATTCTGGCTCCTGAGGCAGTGTTGACCAAAGAGATATTGATATTACGTTTGAGTGATGGTTCTTTGGTGTAGTGTGTGTGTGTGTGTGTGTGTGTGTGTGTGTGTGTGTGTGTGTGTGTGTGTGTGTGTGTGTGTGTGTGTGTGTGTGTGTGTGTGTGTGTGTGTGTGTGTGTGTGTGTGTGTGTGTGTGTGTGTGTGTGTGTGTGTGTGTGTGTGTGTGTGTGTGTGTGTGTGTGTGTGTGTGTGTGTGTGTGTGTGTGTGTGTGTGTGTGTGTGTGTGTGTGTGTGTGTGTGTGTGTGTGTGTGTGTGTGTGTGTGTGTGTGTGTGTGTGTGTGTGTGTGTGTGTGTGTGTGTGTGTGTGTGTGTGTGTGTGTGTGTGTGTGTGTGTGTGTGTGTGTGTGTGTGTGTGTGTGTGTGTGTGTGTGTGTGTGTGTGTGTGTGTGTGTGTGTGTGTGTGTGTGTGTGTGTGTGTGTGTGTGTGGTATTAACGGAAAATTTTTGCCCCCTACCATCCTCAGCTTGTTCTACCTGAAGATTAACCTAACCTAAAGATTAGCCACCTTAATGCTAACCTAACCTAATGTTACCTGAGGGGATGGGGTAAATTAAGTTAGGTTAGGTTAGGTCAGCTTAAGTTAGCATTAAGGTGGCTAATCTTTAGGTTAGGTTAAGTTACTTAGGTTAGGTTAGGCTAATCTTCACGCGAGATAAGGTGAATAGCAAGTGTTCAGGTGACCAGACATTCCCGTGTTGCTCTCCTGATAACACTAAAGAAATAAGAAAACGTACAAGGTCCTCTTAGCATATTTGAACATCCCCTGTAAGTGGGCAAGTCTTTTCACCCCTCTCCCTCCTCACCCCTCTCCCTCCTCCTCTCTCCCTCCTCTCCACCTCTCCCTCCCCCATTCTCCTCCACCTCCCCCCCACCCCTTCCCCCCCCACCCCTTCCCCCCACCTCCCCCCCCACCTCCCCCACCTGTACGAGCGTCATCTGTTACCACTTGACGGGTGAAAAACACTCTACAGGGAGAGTTACTGTTGGCTATACCATTAAGACTTTGTATATCAGTTGTTGAATTTTAGTTCTGAAGTAAATTTTGAATTCAAGATGTAAAATGTGTGTATTGGTGTCTTGTAGGTGTTGACACTACCAGGAACTGTGTAAGAGGTGTGTATTGGTGTCTTGTGGGTGTTGACACTACCAAGAACTGTGTAAGAGGTGTGTATTGGGGTCTTGTGGGTGTTGACACTACCAGGAACTGTGTAAGAGGAGTGTATTGGTGTCTTGTGGGTGTTGACACGACCAGGAACTGTGTAAGAGGAGTGTATTGGTGTCTTGTAGGTGTTGACACAACCAGGAACTGTGTAAGAGGAGTGTATTGGTGTCTTGTGGGTGTTGACACGACCAGGAACTGTGTAAGAGGAGTGTATTGGTGTCTTGTAGGTGTTGACACTACCAGGAACTGTGTAAGAGGTGTGTATTGGTGTCTTGTGGGTGTTGACACTACCAAGAACTGTGTAAGAGGTGTGTATTGGTGTCTTGTAGGTGTTGACACTACCAGGAACTGTGTAAGAGGTGTGTATTGGTGTCTTGTGGGTGTTGACACTACCAAGAACTGTGTAAGAGGTGTGTATTGGTGTCTTGTAGGTGTTGACACTACCAGGAACTGTGTAAGAGGTGTGTATTGGTGTCTTGTGGGTGTTGACACTACCAAGAACTGTGTAAGAGGTGTGTATTGGTGTCTTGTAGGTGTTGACACTACCAGGAACTGTGTAAGAGGTGTGTATTAGTGTCTTGTAGGTGTTGACACTACCAGGAACTGTGTAAGAGGTGTGTATTGGTGTCTTGTGTGTGTTGACACTACCAAGAACTGTGTAAGAGGTGTGTATTGGTGTCTTGTAGGTGTTGACACTACCAGGAACTGTGTAAGAGGTGTGTATTGGTGTCTTGTGGGTGTTGACACTACCAAGAACTGTGTAAGAGGTGTGTATTGGTGTCTTGTGGGTGTTGACACTACCAGGAACTGTGTAAGAGGTGTGTATTGGTGTCCTGTAGGTGTTGACACTACCAGGAACTGTGTAAGAGGTGTGTATTGGTGTCCTGTGGGTGTTGACACTACCAGGAACTGTGTAAGAGGTGTGTATTGGTGTCTTGTGGGTGTTGACACTACCAGGAACTGTGTAAGAGGTGTGTATTGGTGTCTTGTGGGTGTTGACACTACCAGGAACTGTGTAAGAGGTGTGTGTGGTGTCTTGTAGGTGTAGGTGTTGACACTACCAGGAACTGTGTAAGAGGTGTGTATTGGTGTCTTGTGGGTGTTGACACTACCAAGAACTGTGTAAGAGGTGTGTATTGGTGTCTTGTAGGTGTTGACACTACCAGGAACTGTGTAAGAGGTGTGTATTGGTGTCTTGAGGGTGTTGACACTACCAGGAACTGTGTAAGAGGAGTGTATTGGTGTCTTGTGGGTGTTGACACTACCAAGAACTGTGTAAGAGGTGTGTATTGGTGTCTTGTGGGTGTTGACACTACCAAGAACTGTGTAAGAGGGGTGTATTGGTGTCTGGTAGGTGTTGACACTACCAAGAACTGTGTAAGAGGTGTGTATTGGTGTCTTGTGGGTGTTGACACTACCAGGAACTGTGTAAGAGGTGTGTATTGGTGTCTTGTAGGTGTTGACACTACCAGGAACTGTGTAAGAGGTGTGTATTGGTGTCTTGTGGGTGTTGACACTACCAAGAACTGTGTAAGAGGTGTGTATTGGTGTCTTGTAGGTGTTGACACTACCAGGAACTGTGTAAGAGGTGTGTATTGGTGTCTTGTGGGTGTTGACACTACCAAGAACTGTGTAAGAGGTGTGTATTGGTGTCTTGTAGGTGTTGACACTACCAGGAACTGTGTAAGAGGTGTGTATTGGTGTCTTGAGGGTGTTGACACTACCAGGAACTGTGTAAGAGGAGTGTATTGGTGTCTTGTGGGTGTTGACACTACCAAGAACTGTGTAAGAGGTGTGTATTGGTGTCTTGTGGGTGTTGACACTACCAAGAACTGTGTAAGAGGGGTGTATTGGTGTCTGGTAGGTGTTGACACTACCAAGAACTGTGTAAGAGGTGTGTATTGGTGTCTTGTGGGTGTTGACACTACCAGGAACTGTGTAAGAGGTGTGTATTGGTGTCTTGTGTGTGTTGACACTACCAAGAACTGTGTAAGAGGTGTGTATTGGTGTCTTGTAGGTGTTGACACTACCAGGAACTGTGTAAGAGGTGTGTATTATGTCTTGTGGGTGTTGACACTACCAGAACTGTGTAAGAGGTGTGTATTGGTGTCCTGTAGGTGTAGGTGTTGACAGTACCAGGAACTGTAAAAGAGGTGTGTATTGGTGTCTTGTAGGTGTTGACACTACCAGGAACTGTAAAGAGGTGTGTATTGGTGTCTTGTAGGTAGGTGTTGACACTACCAGGAACTGTGTAAAATGTGTGTATTGGTGTCTTGTAGGTGTTGACACTACCAGGAACTGTGTAAGAGGTGTGTATTGGTGTCTTGTGGGTGTTGACACTACCAAGAACTGTGTAAGAGGTGTGTATTGGGGTCTTGTGGGTGTTGACACTACCAGGAACTGTGTAAGAGGAGTGTATTGGTGTCTTGTGGGTGTTGACACGACCAGGAACTGTGTAAGAGGAGTGTATTGGTGTCTTGTAGGTGTTGACACAACCAGGAACTGTGTAAGAGGAGTGTATTGGTGTCTTGTGGGTGTTGACACGACCAGGAACTGTGTAAGAGGAGTGTATTGGTGTCTTGTAGGTGTTGACACTACCAAGAACTGTGTAAGAGGTGTGTATTGGTGTCTTGTGGGTGTTGACACTACCAGGAACTGTGTAGGAGGTGTGTGGTGTCTTGTAGGTGTTGACACTATCAGGAACTGTGTAAGAGGTGTATTGGTGTCTTGTGGGTGTTGACACTACCAGGAACTGTGTAGGAGGTGTATTGGTGTCTTGTGGGTGTTGACACTACCAGGAACTGTGTAAGAGGTGTGTATTGGTGTCTTGTAGGTGTTGACACTATCAGGAACTGTGTAAGAGGAGTGTATTGAGGGTGTCTTGTAGGTGTTGACACTACCAGGAACTTTGTGTAAGAGGTGTGTATTGGTGTCTTGTGGAATTGACACTGCAAGAACTGTGTAGGTGTGTATTGGTGTCTTGTAGGTGTAGGTGTTGACACTACCAGGAACTGTGTAGAGGTGTGTGGTGAGATTGTCTTGTAGGTGTTGACACTACCAGGAACTGTGTAGAGGTGTGTATTGGTGTCTTGTGGGTGTTGACACTGCCAAGAACTGTGTAGAGGTGTGTGTGGTGTGTCTTGTGGGTGTTGACACTACCAGGAACTGTGTAGAGGTGTGTATTGGTGTCGGTAGGTGTTGACACTACCAGGAACTGTGTAGAGGTGTGTATTGGTGTCTTGTAGGTGTAGGTGTTGACACTACCAGGAACTGTGTAAGAGGTGTATTGGTGTCTTGTGGGTATTGACACTACCAGGGAAACTGTGTAAGAGGAGGTGTATTGGTGTCTTGTGGGTGTTGACACTACCAGGAACTGTGTAGAGGTGTGTATTGGTGTCCTGTAGGTGTAGGTGTTGACCAGTACCAGGAACTGTGTAAGAGGTGTGTATTGGTGTCTTGGGTGTTGGCTTAACTGTGTAGAGGTGTGTATTGGTGTCTTGTAGGTGTAGGTGTTGACACTACCAGGAACTGTGTAGAGGTGTGTATTGGTGTCTTGTAGGTGTTGACACTACAGGAACTGTGTAGAGGTGTGTATTGGTGTCTCTTGTAGGTGTAGGTGTTGTTGACACTACCAGGAACTGTATAGAGGAGTGTATTGGTGTCTTGTGTGGGTATTGACACTACAAACTGTGTGTAAGAGGGTGTATTGGTGTCTTGTAGGTGTTGACACTACCAGGAACTTCAATGTAGAGGTGTGTGTGGTGTCCTGTAGGTGTAGGTGTTGACAGTACCAGGAACTGTGTAAGAGGTGTGTATTGGTGTCTTGTAGGTGTTGACACTACCACAGGAACTGTGTAAGAGGTGTATTGGTGTCTTGTGGGTGTTGACACTACAGGAACTGTGTAAGAGGAGTGTATTGGTGTGTCTTGTGGGTATTGACACTACCAAGGGAAACTGTGTAGAGGAGTGTATTGGTGTCTTGTGAGTGGTGAGCACTACCAGGAACTGTGTGTAAGAGGTGTGTGGTGTCCTGTAGGTGTAGGTGTTGACAGTACCAGAACTGTGCAAGAGGTGTGTGTTGGTGTCCTGTAGGTGTAGGTGTTGGCCCAGTGCAGGAACTGTGCAAGAGGTGTGTATTGGTGTCCTGTAGGTGTAGGTGTTGACGAGTACCAGGAACTGTGCAAGAGGTGTGTATTGGTGTCTTGTAGGTGTAGGTGTTGACACTACAGGAACTGTGTAAGAGGTGTGCATTGGTGTCTTGTAGATGTGAGTGTTGACACTGCAGGAACTGAAGTGATAGCCATTGGTGTCTTGTGGGTGTTGACACTACCGGGAACTGTGTAAGAGGTGTGTGGTGTCTTTGTAGGTGTAGGTGTTGACACTACCAGGAACTGTGTGTAAGAGGTGTATTGGTGTCTTGTAGGTGTAGGTGTTGACACTACAGGAACTGTGTAGAGGTGTGTATTGGTGTCTTGTGGGTGTTGACACTACAGGAACTGTGTAAGAGGGAGTGTATTGGTGTCTTGTAGGTGTAGAGTGTTGACACTACCAGGAACTGTGTAAGAGGTGTGTATTGGTGTCTTGTAGGTGTTGACACTACCAGGAACTGTGTAGAGGTGTGTATTGGTGTCTTGTAGGTGTTGACACTACCAGGAACTGTGTAAGAGGTGTGTATTGGTGTCTTGTAGGTGTTGACACTACCAGGAACTAATGTAGAGGTGTGTATTGGTGTCTTGTGGGTGTTGACACTACCAGGAACTGTGTAAGAGAGGTGTGTATTGGTGTCTTTGTAGGTGTTGACACTACCAGGAACTGTGTAAGAGGTGTATTGGTGTCTTGAATTGTTGACTACCAGGAATTGTGTGTAAGAGGAGTGTGTGGTGTCTTGTAGGTGTAGGTGTTGGGCACTGCAGGAACTGTGTAAGAGGTGTGTATTGGTGTCTTGTGGGTGTTGACACTACCAGGAACTGTGTAAGAGGAGTGTATTGGTGTCTTGTAGGTTAAGGTGTTGACACTACCAGGAATTCAATGTAGAGGAGGTGTGTATTGGTGTCTTGTAGGTGTTGACACTACCAGGAACTGTGTAAGAGGTGTGTATTGGTGTCTTGTAGGTGTAGGTGTTGTACTACCAGGAACTGTGTAGAGGAGTGTATTGGTGTCTTGTGGGTGTTGACACTACCAAGAACTGTGTAGAGGGTGTATTGGTGTGTCTTGTAGGGTGTTGACACTACCAGGAGGAACTGTGTAAGAGGTGTGTATTGGTGTCTTGTAGGTGTGGAATTGTTGGCACTACCAGGAACTGTGTAAGAGGAGTGTATTGGTGTCTTGTGGGTGTTGACACTACCAGGAACTGTGTAAGAGGTGTGTGTGTGGTGTGTTGTAGGTGTAGGTGTTGACACTACCAGGAACTGTGTAGAGGTGTGTATTGGTGTCACTTGTAGGTGTAGGTGTTGACACTACCAGGAACTGTGTAGAGGAGTGTATTGGTGTCTTGTGGGTGTTGACACTACCAGGAACTGTAGAGGTGTGTGACCAGTTGTCTTGTAGGTGTAGGTGTTGACACTACCAGGAACTGTGTGTAAGAGAGGTGTGTATTGGTGTCTGGTAGGTGTTGACACTACCAGGAACAATGTAGAGGTGTGTATTGGTGTCTTGTAGGTGTAGGTGTTGACACTACCAGGAACTGTGTAGAGGTGTGTATTGAGGGTGTCTTTGTGGGTGTTGACACTACCAAGAACTGTGTAAGAGGGGTGTATTGGTGTCTTGTGGGTGTACTACCAGGAACTGTGTAGAGGTGTGTATTGGTGTCTTGTAGGTGTGGGTGTTGACACTACCAGGAACTGTGTAAGAGGTATGTGTGGTGTCTTGTAGGTGTTGACACTACCAGGAACTGTGTAGAGGTGTGTATTGGTGTCTGGTAGGTGTTGACACTGGGAACTGTGTAGAGGTGTGTGGTCTTGTAGGTGTAGGTGTTGACACTACCAGGAACTGTGTAAGAGGTGTGTGGTGTCTTGTGGGTGTTGACACTACCAGGAGCACAATGTGGAGGGGTGTATTGGTGTCTTGCCCAGGTGTTGACCTTACTACCGGAACTGTAGAGGTGTGTATTGGTGTGTCTGGTGGGGTGTTGGCTTTACTACCAGGAGGCTAATGTAGAGGTGTGTATTGGTGTCTTGTAGGTGTTGACACTACCAGGAACTGTGGGGGTGTGTATTGGTGTCTTGTAGGTGTTGACACTACCAGGAACTGTGTAAGAGGTGTGTATTGGTGTCTTGTGGGTGTTGACACTACCAGGAACTGTGTAAGAGGAGTGTATTGGTGTCTTGTAGGTGTAGGTGTTGACACTACCAGGAACTGTGTAAGAGGGGTGTGTATTGGTGTCTTGTGGGTGTTGACACTACCAGGAACTGTGTAAGAGGAGTGTATTGGTGTCTTGTAGGTGTAGGTGTTGACACTACCAGGAACTGTGTAAGAGGTGTGTGGTGTCTTGTAGGGTGTTAGCACTACCAGGAACTGTGTAGAGGTGTGTATTGGTGTCTTGTAGGTGTTGACACTACCAGGGAACTGTGTAGAGGTGTGTATTGGTGTCTTGTAGGTGTTGACACTACAGGAACTTTGTAGAGGTGTGTATTGGTGTCTTGTAAGGTGTTGACACTACCAGGAACTGTGTAGAGGTGTGTATTGGTGTCTTGTGGGTGTTGACACTACCAGGAACTGTGTAAGAGGTGTGTATTGGTGTCTTGTGGGTGTTGACACTACAGGAACTGTGTAAGAGGGGAGTGTATTGGTGTCTTTAGGTGTAGGTGTTGACACTACCAGGAACTGTGTAAGAGGTGCGTATTGGTGTCTTGTGGGTGTTGACACTACCAGGAACTGTGTAGAAGGTGTGTGTATTGGTGTCTTGTGGGTGTTATTTACTACCAGAACTTGTAAGAGGTGTGTATTGGTGTCTTGTGGGTGTTGACACTGCAGAACTGTGTAAGGAGGTGTGTGTGGTGTCTTGTGGTGTCGACACTACAGGAACTGTGTAGAGGTGTGTATTGGTGTCTTGTGGGTGGTGACACTACCAGGAACTGTATGTAGAGGTGTGTATTGGTGTCTTGTGGGTGTTGACTTCCAGGAACTTTTGTAAGAGAGGGTGTATTGGTGTCTTGTGGGTGTGGCTTACTACCAGGAACTGTGTAAGAAGGTGTGTATTGGTGTCTTGTAGGTGTAGGTGGTGACACTACCAGGAGCACAATGTAAGAGGGTATATTGGTGTCTTGTAGGTGTTGACACTGCAGGAACTGTGTAAGAGGTGTGTTGGTGTCTTGTAGGTGTTGACACTACCAGGAACTGTGTAAGAGGTGTGTGTGGTGTCCTGTAGCAGGTGTAGGTGTTGACACTACCAGGAACTGTGTAAGAGGTGTGTATTGGTGTCTTGTAGGTGTTGACACTACCAGGAACTGTGTAGAGGTGTGTATTGGTGTGTCTTGTAGGTGTAGGTGTTGACACTACCAGGAACTGTGGAAGAGGTGTGTGTGAGGGTGTCTTGTAGGTGTTGACACTACCAGGAACTGTGTAAGAGGTGTGTATTGGTGTGTTGTGGGTGTTGACACTACCAGGAACTGTGTAGAGGTGTGTATTGGTGTCTTGTGGGTGTTGACACTACCAGGAACTGTGTAGAGGTGTGTATTGGTGTCTTGTAGGTGTACTACCAGGAACTGTGTAGAGGTGTGTATTGGTGTCTTGTGGGTGTTGACACTACAGGAACTGTGTAGAGAGGGAGTGTATTGGTGTCTTGTAGGTGTAGGTGTTGACACTACCAGGAACTGTGTAAGAGGTGTGTATTGGTGTCTTGTGGGAGGTGTTGACACTACCAGGAACTGTGTAAGAGGTGTATTGGTGTCTTTAGGTGTAGGTGTTGACACTACCAGGAACTGTGTAAGAGAGGTGCGTATTGGTGTCTTGTGGGTGTTGACACTACCAGGAACTGTGTAAGAGGTGTGTATTGGTGTCTTGTGGGTGTTGACACTGGGAACTGTGTAGAGGTGTGTATTGGTGTCTTGTAGGTGTAGGTGTTGACACTACCAGGAACTGTGTGTAGAGGTGTGTATTGGTGTCCTGTGGGTGTTATTTTCTACCAGGAACTTCAATAATAAGAGGTGTGTTTTGGTGTCTGGTAGGTGTTGACACTGCACCAGGAACTGTGTAGAGGTGTGTATTGGTGTCTTGTAGGTGTTGTTGACACTACCAGGAACTGTGTAGAGGTGTGTATTGGTGTCCTGTGGGTGTTGACTACCAGGAACTTCAATGTAGAGGTGTGTGTTTTGGTGTCTTGTGGGTGTTGACACCTACAGGAACTATGTAGAGGTGTGTATTGGTCCAATGCTATTGAGTGTTGATACTACTACCAGGAACTGTGTAGAGAGGTGTGTATTGGTGTCTTGTGGGTGTTGACACTACCAGGAACTGTGTAAGGAGGTGTGTATTGGTGTCCTGTGGGGTGGTGACACTACCAGGAACTGTGTAAGGTGTGTTTGGTGTCTTGTGGGTGTTGACACCACCAGGAACTGTGTAGGGTGTGTATTGGTGTCCTGGCCAGGTGTTGACACTAGAACTGTGTAAGAGGTGTGTATTTAGGGTGTCCTGTGGGTGTTGGCACTGCAGGAACTGTGTAAGAGGTGTGTTTGGTGTCCTGTAGGTGTTGACACTACCAGGAACTGTGTAAGAGGTGTGTTTGGTGTCTTGTGGGTGTTGACACTACCAGGAACTGTGTAGGGTGTGTATTGGTGTCCTGTAGGTGTTGACACTACCAGGAACTGTGTAAGAGGTGTGTTTTGGTGTCTTGTGGGTGTTGACACCACCAGGAACTGTGTAAGAGGTGTGTATTGGTGTCTTGTGGGTGTTGACACTACCAGGAACTGTGTAAGAGGTGTGTATTGGTGTCTTGTGGGTGTTGACACTACCAGGAACTGTGTAAGAGGTGTGTATTGGTGTCTTGTAGGTGTAGGTGTTGACACTACCAGGAACTGTGTAAGAGGTGTGTGTTGGTGTCCTGTAGGTGTTGACAATACCAGGAACTGTATCGGGTCTGAGTTTACTTGCGTCATCCACTAACAACTAAACACTTTGTAATATAATATATTCACGTTAAATATTTCTTTTTTTTCACTGTACTTATGCAGGTCTTCACTGCACCAAGATACACTAACTAACCTTAACAATACACAGAAGAAATATTCAAATAATTAAGGTTTATTTATACACACTATTTGATGTACTTGATAGCGGGCATGTGTATCAATTGTCTCCGGTCTTGACTAACATGAGCGACACTTGGTATTCTCCTCCCAGGCATCGCAGACAATATTACCAGAACTCCAGTCTTCCCAGAAAAATAATGTACACCAAAAAATTATATTTATCATTACGACCTACACCTGGCTGCTGCTGGAGGTGAGAGCGTTGAGTTCCAGCACAATTATAACATTAAGTAACGTCTCGTAAAAAGAGGTTCTACTAACTACCTTTTTGTTTATCATGACAGAAAGTTATAAACAATAAGAGAGGGGAGAGCCTGGTCAGATTAACAACAAAGGAACTACGATTATTTTGTTGCAGTGAGTGGGTGAGTGTGGGCGGTTGAGTGGGAGGGTCGCGCCCATGGGTCCAGCGACCTCAGTATAAACCAAGACAGAGAACTTCCGGCGGGGTGTTACCGTGGCGGAGGTGCAGCAGGATCTACCACACGCTCCCTCACTCCACTCTCACCCTGATATTACCGGAAGCTCACTGATTATTTTCTTCGTCTACATAATGGAAGACATTTTCAGCGGTGTGCACGGTAGTCTTAGCGGCCGTAATGACACCGGCGGGTTTTAATGGTAGCATGAAGAGAACAAGGTAGTAATGTGAACTGTTACCCATGCAGGAATGTAGTTTAGGAGAGGAAGGCGGCCGGGGGTCAGCACTGGTCTTCCCTCACAACGGATGTCCATCAAAAACTTTCTTATTTCCTCTTTTACCTAAATTATGTCTAAATTTAGAATGTCTCGGCTATTGTTGACGTTATTGGTTGTTTTTGTCGTGTATTTTACCAACTCAATTAAATCACAGACGACTGGGAAAATACGTCACGTGTATACAACCCTGGAGACAGCGGCTCAGGTTAATAGTAATGATTCAGTAATGACATAATTAGGTTCTTTGTGTAGAGTTATATTCCGCTGTTCATAAACGTCTATTTTAAGAGAGGAAACACTCGTTTTCAGGATTACGTTATGTAATCTGGGTCTGCCTGTCTGTCTTTTCAGGAGAAGTAACACGAAAGTTTCTTTCTTTTTTTCCTTTTTTATGTGTGTGTGTGTGTGAGGGGGGCCTCTCAAGATCGAAAACGACCACAACGCGTTGTGGGTGTTTTTCAAAGAACCAGAAAGCGAAATTTGCGTCTTGGGTTTTACCCAATAGGTACAACCTAACCTAACCTAAACTAATTTCACCAAACCTAATCAAACTCAATCCACACAAACGTAACGTAACCTAACCTTACCTAAGCTGCAGCAAAATTTCTTTTCCGGTTATTTTCCAAACTATGTTTTCGTTCTTTGAGCCCAACATGTATACAAATAAATGATGTGTTGTGTGTACAAGTGAGTGTCGCCAACCTGGGCTACAAAGGTATAGAGACTCAGGCCAGTAATAACTGTGGTTGTCTCTCTTCCCTGAGGCTCTGACGTGTTTCCCTGAGCCACCTCGACTGATGGATGTATAGAACGTTACCATCATAAACAAACCCCGGTTAGTTGAGTTTATACGACGTTATTATACACTCAGTAACTGCCTGGAAGTTCTGACTGGTGACTGTAAGACCGATAGTGTGTATTGACTGTTACCGAAGATTTCATGCTCATCCCGTGTATAAGGACACTCAAGGGTGTAATTTATCGTCTGATACCGACAACAATACCTTGACCTATCTCCTTTCTTTATGTAACTGTTGATGGTCTTCCTCCATAAGGATGAAGGATGAACACACACACACATACGCACACACAAAGAACATAAGAATGGAGGAAACTGCAGCGGGCCTATTGGCCCATACTGGGCAGTCCTGTTTACACCCAACCCCTATTGTTCATATACCGCTCTTGCCTTAGCATGCAAGATGTCACGGGTTCGATTCCCGGGCCGGTGGAAGTTGTTTGGACATACTTCCTAGCCCCCATTAGTCCCTGTTCACCTAGCAGTAAAGTAGGTACCTGGTGTAAGTCGAAAGTTAAGAATTCGTATTCAGGGACAAGTTGTTGGAGCTTCCAATAACTTGATGACATAAACCAGTGACTCTTCAGGCTTCTATGGCCTAGATTCTTCAGGCTTCTACGCCCTTAACTCATGAGACTTAAAGGAAAGCATGAACTTAGCATGCTTCCCTGTTGGGCACTGTAAACGCTTCTGCGCTTCACCTTACACAAGGATGTAGGGGAGTGCCCAATAAAAAAAAAAAAAAATCATATCCAACCAACCTATGTTTGAAGCAGCTGAGTACCTCTGAATATAATTCTTTTTCTAATAAAAAATGCTTTCCCATTTAATTTTTACCCCCCCCCCCTCCATCCTTTTTTATTAGGTTTAATGAACTTAGATTAGGTTAGGTATTATTTAACTCTGAGTCATGGGTACTTATTGGATGCTTGGCAGAATAACTTGTTATAACTTGGTCCTAACAAAGGCGGAGTCTAGGCAAAAATGTTCACTTGACCTCATATTTGGATTTCATTACTGAAGGATATTTACAGCTATACCACATTAATAAGGTCTATCTACAAGTTTACTCAGTCATAAAAAAATTTACCATAAATGCAGACAATAAAAATCTTCTATTTTGGTACAAATTACTTGAAAAGTTTAAGAAGACAAAAGCTGTGTCTCTTCCATTCAGCGAGAAATATTAACACTCAAGCCTCTTCTTATCGTAGAAAAAAAATAACTAAAGAGACAAACTGTAATATTGTATTTTAGTATGTTGATGTACAAAACATTTTCTTCATTATTCTATGATAAAACAAGTCGAACAAGCATTATTAAAACATATATTATTAATTTGTTTATGCAATCGGGAAATAGCGACTACTATATCCAGGTGCTGTAAGTTACGAGCTCGATAACAGGCTCGCTTACGGAGTTCGATGCCAAATATTTGTTTTGAGTTTACCGATCGGAGACTGTAAGTCCAGTTACTGGGTAAACAAAGAGATGCAGTCCCGTAAATGTTTTTGAGTATGCGGGTCGCATGCTCAAAACACCTCATCAGTTACGTGCAGTAGCAAAGATACAGTACCGTAACTTACAGACTCCTTACAGTCCCGTAAATTTCTAATGCTCAAAATTTAATTACAGTCACGTAATCAGTCTGTAACTCTTGTGTTTACCTTGTAAATTCAGTTCTCTTGTCCGAAGGTAAATGGCTGTGCAGGAGCTAGTTGGCCAATTGTCGCTCAGTTAACAAAATCATCAACCAATCACAAGAGAAAGAGAAATCAGCTGAGATCGACACACATTGTAGTTGCTAGACATACTTCAAGCGTCATTAGTGAAGATGGAATTATGTTTGAGTGATACTTCAGAACAATGGTTAACCACTGACCAAAATAAACCTATATATATATTTCATGTAGATCCACAATGGAAACGTGGATAAGATAAATTTATATATATATATATATATATATATATATATATATATATATATATATATATATATATATATATATATATATATATATATATATATACAGAGAGAGAGAGAGAGGTAAAATTAAATTGCATAACAGACATCACATTTTTTCCTTACAAAAAATATTTTTTCATGGGTTTTTGGTTTAATACAATGAGTAGTCATGCTTCTGTACCTTATTCCTAAATATAAACTTATACTAGTATAACTGAAATAGCTTTGGGCTTCAGTTAATTAAGGTAACACCTGTATGGTCCTGTTGCTACCTGGGAATTAATATTCCTGTGCATATAACACCATCCATCATCACTAAATTTAACTTTATCCATCCTCACTACATATAACACCATCCATCATCACTACATATAACACCATCCATCATCACTACATATAACACAACCCATCGTCAGTACATATAACACCATCCATTATCACTACACATAACACCATCCATCATCACTACATATAACACCATCCATCATTACTACATATAACACCATCCATCATCACTACATATAACACCATCCATCATCACTACATATAACACCATCCATCATCACATAACACAACCCATCATCACTACATATAACACCATCCATCATCACATCCATCATCACTACATAATTATAACACCACCCATCATCACTACATATAACACCATCCATCCTCACTACATATAACACCATCCATCATCAATACATATAACACCACCCATCATCACTACATATAACACCATCCATCATCACTACATATAACACCATCCATCATCACTACATATAACACCACCCATCACTCATATAACACTACATATAACATCATCCATCATCACTACATATAACACCATCCATCATCACTACATATAACACCATCATCATCACTACATATAACACCACCCATCATCACTACATATAACACCATCCATCATCACTACATATAACACCATCCATCATCAATACATATAACACCACCCATCATCACTACATATAACACCATCCATCATCACTACATCACTACATACACACATCCATCATCACTACATATAATGCATCATCCATCATCACTACACATATACATCCTATCATCATCATCATCATACATATAACACCATCACACTACATCACATCACACTATAAAACCATCCATCATCACTACATATAACACCATCCATCATCACTACATATAACACCACCAATCATCACTACATACACATCCATCATCACTACATATAACACCACCCATCATCACTACATATAATACCATCCATCCATCATCACTACATACAACACCATCCATCATCACTACATATAACACCATCCATCTTCACTACATATAATACCATCCTATCATCACTACATATAACATCATCATCACTACATATAACCCCATCCATCATCACTACATACCCTTGTATAACACCATCCATCATCACTACATATAACACAATCCATCATCACTACATATAACACCACCCATCATCACTACATATAACACCATCCATCATCACTACATATAACACCATCCAGCATCACTACATATAAACCATCCAGCATCACTACATATAACACCACCCATCATCACTACATATAACACCATCCATCATCACTACATATAACATCCTATCATCACCATATAACACCATCCATCATCACTACATATAACACCATCCATCATCACTACATATAATACCATCCTATCATCACTACATATAACATCATCTATCATCACTACATATAACACCCTCCATCATCACTACATATAATACCATCCTATCATCACTACATAAAACATCATCCATCATCACTACATATAACACCATCCATGATCACTACTTATAACATCACCCATCATCACTACATATAACACCATCCTATCATCACTACATATAACATCATCTATCATCACTACATATAACCCCATCCATCATCACTACATACCCTTGTATAACACCATCCATCATCACTACATATAATACTATCCTATAATCACTCTATATAACATCATCCATCATCACTACATGTAACACCATCCATCATCACTACATATTATAACACCATCACTCATCACTATAGTAATAAACAGAGCTTCATTTTTTGTCATTTTCTTTAAATTCCAACCTTATTAATCAGTAATTATTTTTGAATGGTCAAATTTTGAATTGGCCTCAGTGAGAGAGCTGTGAGGGTCAGTATCTGTATATCACAATGGTGTTCCGACGCACTGTAACCAAGGTGTCAAAGGTGGAGGTGAAGGCTTGCCAGGTGAAGGAGAAGGGCCCCAGATCTCACAAACTGCAGACCACAAAACACACTAAGACCCAAAACAACAAGAAGAAGGTAACCACCACTTTCTGCCCTGCACAAAAGGACCAGTACCTGCCATGGGGAGACTACATCTTCACCGGGAAAAAGACAAAGAACAACAAGAAGCGCTGAACCTTCCCTTCTGACATTAAAAAAAAAATAAAAAATGTTAATTGATTTTGTTTGTATTATTTATGCTTTTATTATTTTCATCTGTACACTTGCTGTTTTGGGAATATATTTTGAGTTACATAATATTTAGGTACAGTAGTTTATTTAACTTGGAGATCATATATGCACTCTTAGGCTACCTGGGGGTTAGGTTAGTTAAGGTTATATATAGGTTAGGTTATGTGGGTATGATTAGGTTATATTTATATCACGTCAGTTAAGTAAGGTTAGATTAGGAATTGTAGCTTATGTTAGGTTATGTGGGTTAGGTTAGGTTAGGTTAGTTTCGTGTCGTCTGCTGTCACAATAGCTTAACACCGTAGCCTCTCTGGACAAAACAACACCACCAATACAGATATAACGTTGTTACAAACGCTTATCCACCTCACCCAAGTGTTGTACACATCACCTCGAGTATGACATAAGTGTGTAGTGAAGTATACCTCACTTAATAAGGTGACATTAATTGGTTGCAGTTCTATTAGGCCCTATACTTTCTACTAAGATTAAGGTCCTGTCTTAATGGGCTCCTTTTTTAATTCTAAGGAGCCCTAATGAGGGTAATTTAGGGCTTAAGAGGACGACGATTAATTGAATTTGCAACCATAGATAATAGGATAATTTTAATAGATGTTTGAAAATTACTTAAAAAAGCTGAAAATGCAATTTTTTTATCACTGAATCCTGCCCTACGAAATTAAGACTACCTAGTACACAAAATGATCCTTTCGGTGGAACGCGATATTTGGTAAAATTGTCGTATAATCATTAGACAGTAAGAGTTAAGATGGATGTTAAAATTATTCTACTCTGATTCAGGTATCATGTTCTTGTGACGTTACGACGAGGTGTTCTTTTTCCTTCATCTTAAACGAGGGAACGGTGGCCAGTCCTATGAGGTGAATTATGATTGGGGTCCTATTATGACTGGGACCTCTCGTGACTGGGGTCTATTATGGCTTGGGGCCTCTTGGGACTGGGGCCTATATGACCAGTCACCGTCACTCGTGGGTTCATCAGTCATCAGGCGACAAAAACAGCTGCCACACATAATCACAGGTTGACGCTTATTAACCTGGTGACTCCTGGTTCCAAAAAGTGACATTGGGGGTTGTTCGTCGTCTGGACCTCAGTGTTTTACGCCTCTGTCTTCAAGGTTATCGTCGTGTAGGTTAATGATCCATAACCTTTTTTCAACCAGTTACGATACTGCTGTGTTATATGAGTATTGGTGTACCTGTGTCGACACTGAACTCGATCGTCTTCACTTCCATAACTGTAAAATTAGGTCACCCTTTTACAGCTGGGGGTGAACTAAGGCTTTCTGGGCTAGCAGCAGAGACCCCGATGACAGGAAGCGAGAAGGTGAGCATTGTATCAACTCGGCCGCTGTTCCCATTGTTACTCTTGTTTTAATTTAACAACAATTGTATTTGCAAGACATTATCCAGTTTATAGTATTCGGACACGTGCAACAATATAGTTTATAACTGACCCTCTGACTGGTGTGCCACAAGCCATACGCTAACTGGTTGGGTCGTGGTGACTGTTGTATTAGTAGTAGTACTGTAGTATTGGTCACGGATGGCGCCAGAGAGACATCCTCTGTGGCTCCCTCAATAGCAAGAACAACAACCTTAGAAAAAGAGGAGCTTCACCTGACGGCTGCCACCACTTACAGCCGTGATAAGTTGGCTTTTGTAGCATGACTCTCACACCTCTACCGTCTGCTGAACAAGACTCACACCAAAAACCCAATTATACTTTTTCATCTCGTGAGGTTATACGATGATGTTAGAGCGCTCAACAAAAACATATTGACCAGTGACTCAGCAACTACCAACTCATTTTTTTAAATCCTCAGACATGAAGTAATAACATCATATCAGGTTTACGACGCCTTATCTCACACAAGGGTCGAGGTTGTCTTTCCTTGCTTTAAACACTTGTCATCTACATCAATTTTCCTCCGTAGTTTTAGGTGACACATTTTTTTTCCTCACTTTATCTTGTTTTGTTTCTTGTTTGTTTTTTTATCAAGTAGAATTTATACTTTTCCCCTCCACACTTAATTATTTCAGACAAATTAAGTAGGTTTTGTGTTCCATGAAGATCATTTATGACGAATTTGAGTTTGTGAACGTCTGCCATAGTGAGTTGTGTCAAGGGAGGCACCAGTCAGTCAGTTAACAGTCTTATAAGTTCTGACTGTTGCCGTGTGAGAAAGTCAGTCTCTTAAACAAAACACACTGACGGGATTTTGGAACTTAAGTCAAACAAGTTGTTCATTTCATACCTGAGGGTTGGCAACCACAGCCTTCCATTCCAAATATATTCGGTCTGTCTTTACTAAGTCTCTCAGGGACCGCAGTTATTAATTCCCATTCAACCAACTATACCTTCCCTGGTCCCTCATTCTCACCTTTACCCATCAATGTATTTACCATTATCTTCTGAGTATTCATTTTATGGCCATTATGTAATTTTTCGTATTCAATAAATTTCTAGTATATATTTCTTTGTTCTTGACAAAGTTAATACAGGATTGTTGTTTTTATTCGAGAACCCTAAATGATTATTACTATATTTTAGGACGTGTAGTAAACAAGAACCTAACCTAACCTCACCTAAATGACTATTACTATATTTTAGGACGTGTAGTAAACAAGAACCTAACCTAGATGATTATTACTCTATTTTAGGACGTGTTGTAAACAAGAACCTAACCTAACCTAACCTCATCTCACCTCACTTCACCTCACCTCACCTCACTTCACCTCACCTCACCTCACCTCACAATCAGTAGGAATAAAGTCGGATTATTGTGAAGGCCATTTTTAGGTTCATGAATAAAAAAAAGACCGTATACTTCTGGATTTGCTCCCCTATCCGTATAAATTATAATTAGCTTTTTCCTGTAGTGTCATATGTAGAAGGCCTCCAGGGCTCTGCTGTCCACCGCCTCAGATGCACACAACAGTACTGGCAGAATATTGCCTTTCACAACCTCTTTCTCGAATTTTTTTTGAGTACAGTCAACTGCTAAAGTCCGTTCACCTCTCTCCCTGAACCACGAACCTCAAGATTAAGACTCGTGAATCCGAAGCTTTTATGGTTAGAACAATGTACCAGTTTACTGCTTCGGGTTCACGAGTCTGAATCTCGGGGTTTGTGGTGAAGAGGGAGAGATTGGGGGACCGGTGGTAGAAGCGGTACCGTTCTTGCCTCGCAAGCGAGATGTCACGGGTTCGATTCCCGGGCCGGTGGAAGTTGTTTGGACTTACTTCCTAGCTCCCATTAGTCCCTGTTCACTTAGCAGTAAAGTAGGTACCTGTTGTCAGTCGAAAGTAGCGAATTCGTATTCAGGGAGTTGTTGGAGCTTCCAATAACTTGATGACATAAAGTACTGACTCTTCAGTCTTCTACGCCCTTAACTCATGAGACATAAAGGCAAGCATGAACTTAACATGCTTCCCTGTTGGGTGCTGTAAACGCTTCTGCGCTTCACCTTACACAAGGATGTAGGGGGGTGCCCAATAAAAAAAAAAGAAGAGGGAGAGGTGAACGGTCTGTAGTAGTTGACTGTCCTTTTTAAGAGATTTATATAATTATTAAATATTTTTTGTGTTTGGTTGCTGTTTTGATATATTGTTTTCATTTACTATCATTTCCTATGTTATGTCCTAATACGCAAACTTTCTTACCTGCTTAAAGTATCTGTTGCCTTCCATATATTTTATGATATTTTAATTTAGATCTTAAGTATTTCTAAAAACGCTTTAACAATCAGCTCAAGTTAAGTAATAAAAGGTCCCTAACACTAAATACTTGTGTACCCATTCACAGCTGGGTGGACTGAGGGTGTTCCGGGGACGATAAAGGAAACGAGCACTGTATCCACTTGGCCACCAGACGCCTTTTATGGTAAGTACTCAATATAATATAAGTTAACTCATACATATTTTAGTTTAAGTTTAGTCACGCGGCACTTAAGTTTTTTCTGTAGTCAACAACAGCGTGATTATATTTGGTATGGGAGATATTTTTTTCTACACCGTTGCTTGTACTGTAAACGCCGGACACCAGCACCAGTTGCCTCCATCACTGACGGTGGTAGGTAATACGCCCAGCGTCAACACAGGTAATCTCTCGGCGTTACACCTGTGATGGAAGGAAACTGGTAGGAGCGTGGCCGTCCCGGGTGCAAAAGGGTAATTGTCGCCAGGGGCGTCTTCAAAGTGGCCTTCACGCCCACTGGACCACTGGAGTGTCTCACACCCACCTTCACTTAACACTCACCTGTCAGGTACAGGTGTCAAAGGGTGGTGTTCCAACCGTAATTTATGTAGGCTCGGCGGAGACACGACTTTGTCCTGGTGGAGGTGTTGTGTGTATACCTGGGGAGAAATGTGTACTTTTACCTGTTGAACTGTTACATATTATTCACCAAATTACCAGAGTTTCACAGCGTGTGGAATATATCATAAATTTTACTTGTGAACTAATCAACGTTTCACTCACAACTTACTTTAAAAGCTTAACATTACTGACATCCGAGACAATAACACATAGATAACCGTAATGTTCTCCTCACACAGGAGTAGCGGTAAGAGACCCTCCTGGAGGTGTGTGTTGTGCTCCAGGTAATGCCCGCGTCTACATCCTGGTCTTTGTGACTGATGACGTAATTATATTTTTTGGTTACACACGTTACTTAAAGAATAATTTCACACAGAAAAATTCTAAATTGGCAAAAATAACTTGAGATTGTTGGTCCTGAATCGAGTCTACTATAGCGAGAAAGACAATTGACAGTAATTTGAAGACGTGATTACAATGACGGATCCTTCCTTATAAAGCAAAGAAATGGAGATGCGGTAATTTGTACACCATGTCGAAGAGGTACGGTTGTTGATGGAATTACCTTGAAGCTTCTGGAGATATCTGGCATCTATCGAGGGTCGTGTAGGTGAGGGTAAGTAAGTGTAATATATATATCCACTCTGAAATCTCTTTATATTACAAAATGCTGTTCGTGTTTTGATCCTGACATAATGTGTAATGAAAAACAGCATTACTAGTTGAACCCACAAGCTGGTACCACATTCTACCAAGTGTCCAGATTATTTTGAACTGTAACTGTACATGATATCACTGATTTATGTCTTACTGTAGATGCTAAATTATCAACACGGGAGAAGGTCTTATTATTTGTCTTACGATGAGAATGTAAGAATTATCACTTAAGTTTACAGTAATCTACCAGTATAAGAGAGAGGAAGTGTTTATGATATCTCTAGGCTGAAAGAGGCTTAGGCATGGTATGTGTGTTGAGCCTGAAGTGTCGGGGGAGATGTCGACAATATACTGTGTTGTACAGTCATTAAAAAAAAATCCTGGTTTTAAAATCTTGGTAATCTTTTTGCATGACCCTGTATAATAATTAGAGAGTGCATTTTTTTTAAGGAGAAAATTAAGTCTGGAGTAAAAAGATATGTAATATTTTATTTTATTTATTTATTTTTTTAAGAATTGCCAAATTACTGTACAGCTCAGCAGGCGGGGAAGAAAAGTGTTGGCGTGAATATAACTGAGGTCAGAGTAATCACACGTATCTCGATAATAAAGATGTAACAGTGAAACAAATACACAGGGGTGGTGGTTCTTCAGGTGAGGTAGTTTAGTGGCGTCAGGTGAGGTAGTTTAGTGGCGCCAGGTGAGGTAGTTTAGTGGCGCCAGGTGATGTAGTTTAGTGGCGCCAGGTGAGGTAGTTTAGTGGCGCCAGGTGAGGCAGTTTAGTGTAGTCAGGTGAGGCAGTTTAATGGCGTCAGGTGAGGTAGTTTAGTGGCGCCAGGTGAGGTAGTTTAGTGGCGCCAGGTGAGGTAGTTTAGTGGCGCCAGGTGAGGTAGTTTAGTGGCGCCAGGTGAGGCAGTTTAGTGTAGTCAGGTGAGGCAGTTTAATGGCGTCAGGTGAGGGAGTTTAGTGGAGTCATGTGAGGCAGTTTAATGGTGTCAAGTGAGGCAGTTTAGTGGTGTCAGGTGAGGTAGTTTGGTGAATGCAGGTGAGGTAGTTTAGTGGCGTCAGATGAGGCAGTTTACTGGCGTCAAGTGAGGCAGTTTAGTGGCGTCAGGTGAGGGGCACGTGTGCCTACGAAAGTCCGGCTGACTGATAGTGACACTCAGAAATCTTAACCACTGTTGTATTTTGTTAAAGTCGTAGCCAGAAGCAGCAAGACAAAGCGTTGATGTTGGATGTTGAAAAATGGTAGTGAGGAAGTTAGCGTCCCCGGTATGACGAGAGTACGAAGATAATTGAAGATAATCACTGGTAATAATCCCCGCCAGTATTAAACTCTCTCGCGTATAATGACACGGACCATCATCCTGCTCTTACGTACACGGACATGATTGTGAATTATTATGTTTTCACCGAGTCTTTACAGTGTCCATGACTAAAAGAAAGAAACAAAACAAATTAACACTTAGAGTCAGTATTACAGGTAAGTTCAGGTGAGTTAACTATAGTGACCAGGTAACTGGTTTAAGTCCTTCAATACTGGACGCTACATATAATATTTCATTCGGTTAGGTTAGGTTAAGTGAGATGATTTTATTCACCGGAGAGACAGACCCCCTCCCCCCTCCTCCTACCCTCCCCCTCCTCCTCCCCTCCCCCTCCCCGTACACAAGGAGATGAACTAAATCTTTGATGTTCTAGACCACAAGCAGACAAAAGCCTTATGTCTATTTACCCAGGATTCTGTCACCAGGTAAACCAGACATCAAAGGCTAGTTGTGATCCTGCACTAGACAGCCACTACATTCTCTCCTCCCTCCTCCCTCCCTCCTCCCCTCACTCCCACCCCTTCCCCTCCTCTCCCTCCCCTTCCTCCTCCTCCCTCCTCCACCTTCCCCAATCCTTCCCCTTCCTTTCTTTCCCACTCTTTCACGCATGGATCAAAGAGCCCACCACCAAGTGTCTTGTCCTGACCCACAATTAGCACCACCACACACATCTATACCACATCACACACACTATACCTCACCACACACACTATACCACACCACACATTAATTATACCACACACCACACACTGTACCACACCACACACACTATACCTCACCACACACTATACCTCACCACACACACTATACCTCACCACACACACTATATCACCCCACACACACTATACCTCACCACACACACACTATGCCTCACCACACACACACTATACCACACCACACACACTATACCTTACTATGAATAAGTATATGAGTATATTACCTTACTCGTAATTATTCATTGGGTTATATTACCACTTGTGAATATAGGAAACGTCATATATACCTTTACACATGGCCTAATATATACATAAATAAAGGATATATACGTTTTGGTTATTTTTGACATGTGTAGTTAACTATTTGAGAAACGTTTAGACTCGTGTACAGATTTAACTCCGGGAATTGCTTTTGTCATTCAGAGCCACAACAGAGGGAGGAGACTCACGGATCGACGTCATCACCCGGGTGTGTGACGTAAGTAAATAAAGTGAGGGGAAAAATCACCACCGACCTGACGTCAATTTTTTTTTTTTGGTGCCGTTCCGGAAGTAAGAGTCCGTATCTAAATACGCACACACACACACACACACACACACACACACACACACACACACACACACACACACACACACACACACACACACACACACACACACACACACTCAAAAAAGTATCTTTACGATTTTGTGTGAGACAATATGACACAACGGACGAAGGATTATGACAACCCTACCGAGATAACAGGAGTCATTGTGTTCATTTTGTAATTCCTCGACTCCCTCCGTAAAGATACTATTTGGAGTCGGTGCGTACATGAACTATCTCTTTTTACTAATATTTCTACTTTTTTTGAAGTTTGTTATATATCCCTACAACTTTTATGGCGAACCAAAATACTCAATCGAAAATTTAAGTTGTGGAATTATCTAAAAGTTTGTGTTCCTCGTCTTCACCAGCATTTTATCTTGAATTCTTTAAACTTGGGATAGTGACACTCAGAATCTGACACTAATTGACACCCACTGATCGGATCTCACTCTCTTTACTTTCGAGATTCTTGTCTGTTGTGAGTCAGTGCTTCAACTCATGGCCGCCAACGTCGCGTCCCTCTCAGTTCATACATTCTTATCACTGTTACAAACTGTCCTGGTAATCTCTGCCTTGACACCCAGCACACTACACTGACAGTTCCTTCCTATACCTGTGGTGATGACAAGGTGGTGAGTGTTTGTTTTTGTATTACTCATTACTATCCGGTAGGAAGTGTTAACCTGAGTCTCGGGTGTTCCTTCTCAGGTATGTGTTCTGACCTGCGTGTGGTGTTATCAAAGAGGCGCCGTCGTGCATGGTGGGGTTAGTATAGTTAATATATATGATAGTTATACATACAAGGACAATGAATCAATGAATGGTAATTATATACATGGGAGGGGAGAGAAGCGAGTGGTTGTACAGATATACGTGGGCTTGGTGACCCCTGAACCTATACAGCACAGCACTAGGAGTGTCGTGTTTGGCGATAATATCTCTTAAGTCAGTTATTGCTGCTGTGTTAACAAGCAAGTGATAACGTCTGTGGCCTTCAACTTTAAACTTTTCGGCTCTATGACTAATGCGTGTGTACCTCTGTACCATACGTGCCTCTGTACCATGTGTATCTCTGTACCATGTGTACCTCTGTACCATACGTGCCTCTGTACCATGTGTATCTCTGTACCATGTGTACCTCTGTACCATGTGTACCTCTGTACCATGTATATTTCTGTACCATGTGTACCTCTGTACCACGTGTACCTCTTTACCATGTGTATCTCTGTACCATGTGTACCTCTGTACCATTTGTGCCTCCCATGTGTATCTCTGTACCGTATGTGCCTCTGCACCATGTGTACCTCTGTACCATGTGTAACTCTGTACCATGTGCACCTCTGTACCATGTGTAACTGTACCATGTGTACCTCTGTACCATGTGTACCTCTGTACCATGCGTAACTCTGTACCATGTGTACCTCTGAACCATGTGTACCTCTGTACCATGTGTACATTTGTAGCATGTATATCTCTGTACCACGTGTTCCTGTACCATGTGTACATCTGTACCTCTGTACCTTATGTACCCCAGTTCCATGTGTACCTCTGTATTAAGTGTACATACCTCTGTACCATGTGTACCTCTGTACCATGTGTCCCTCTGTACCATGTGTACCTCTGTACCATGTGTCCCTCTTTACCATGTGTAACTCTGTACCTTAGTCCCTCTGTACCATGTGTCCCTCTGTACCATGTACCTCTGTACCATGTGTCCCTCTTTACCATGTGTACCTCTGTACCATGTGTGTCCCTCTTTACCATGTGTGTAACTTTAGTCCCTCTGTACCTGTAGTCCCTCTGTACCATGTGTACCATGTGCACCTGTGTGTCCCTCTGTACCATGTGTCCCTCTACCATGTGTAACTCTGTTGTGTGTCACCTCTGTACCATGTGTCCCTCTGCACCATGTGTACCATATGTGTCCTCTGTACCATGTGTCCCCTGTACCATGTGTAACTCTGTACCTTAGTCCTCTGTACCATGTGTCCCTCTGTACCATGTGTCCCTCTGTACCATGTGTACCTCTGTACCATGTGTCCCTCTTTACCATGTGTACCTCTGTACCATGTGTCCCTCTGTACCATGTGTACCTCTGTACCATGTGTCCCTCTGTACCATGTGTCCCTCTGTACCATGTGTCCCTCTGTACCATGTGTCCCTCTTTACCATGTGTAACTCTGTACCTTGTGTATATTTGTACCTTGTGTACCTTTGTATCTTGTATACTTCTGTATCTAGTGTACCTTTGCACCATGAATACCTGTACAGCAGGTGTACCTGTGTACCAGATAATAGTTCATGCCATCCATTAATTACGGCATCCTGTCGCTTTGATAACTGACCTTCTGTCTGGGAAACAAACTCCCGTCGACCTTACTCTCTCACACCTGTCAAGTGCACTCTCTGTGGACGTAACAAAGTCGTACCTTATCTTCTGTTTTGAGTAAACACACACACACACGGACACAATCACTGCCCTTTGTTTATTAAGCCTTTAACATCAGTGTCTTGTAGTAGGTCAAGCAGTTATGGTGAGCCGTGTAACGCATGATTCTTATAAGCTATGTTTTTTTTTTTAAAGTTATTATTGGAGAACATTTCATTTGTGTTTAAGGGAGGTGTAGTGGTGTAGGTAATGTTTATAGTAATGGTGTGTCGAGCAACGGGGAGGAACAGGTTGTGTATGATAACAATAGACGGACACACACACACACACACACACACACACACACACACACACACACACACACACACACACATACACACACATACACACACACGCCTGACCCTGCATCTCTCATACTAAGGGCAACATTCCCTATTTATTCTGGCTAGTATATTTAAGTCAACGATATCCTCACTGGGTCTATGAACTGACCAGGTGTAGATGATGACTGGAACCTTTATTACCATCTCATGCCTGGACGGGCACACCTTATACCTGCAGCGGTGATCTGAACCAACACCTTATTTATCTGGTGACCACTTAAGTAACATCTAACTCTCATAAATTCCCCCTTATCTAAAACTCATATCGTCTGTGTTATGTATACAGATTAAATGGCTATGTACTCATCAGATGGTTTGATTATTGCAATGATAAATTCTACAATGATTATCTCAGCAGTAGGGAGTTCTTGTCACCCTTTCATCACCCTGCAGTAGATATGACCCAGAACGACTCATCAATGTCTGTTCGTGTGTTTGTCTGTTTTAATCTTCTCATGTGAATCAGTACCTCGTCATACAGTACTTTGGTCGAGCAGTATATGTACAGTCCCCTTCACTAGTGTGTTTACAGGAGCTTGTCAGGTTTTGTGCAGTGTGGCAACGCTGTGTTTGTTTACATTCGAACAGAGGAAAACTCACTATAGTAAACATTCTGTGGAATCAAATAAAATCAATATTAAAACAAATATCTCAATGATAATGATTTGTGGAATGTTTATATGACGAGCCCCTGTAAACGCATTAGTGAAGAGGACTGTACCTATCTAGGAGTCTCTTGTCTTGGAAGGAGTTTAAACTTAGGATTATTTTATTGTTACGAAAGCCTTGTTCTAATGATCTTGGTAATTAGGGTTTTCTTTAAGGAGAAACTGGTAGCCTCTCTTAATGATGATTGGTTAATTAGGTATTTAATGTTTATATAGATCTAATTCAACCTTCTTTGTTGTGGCTGTTTTCAATTACGTCACTCATTAATTATGGTGTTGTGGTGTCTTTGTTTTCATTCTTTATTAAAGTTTGTTTCTGTGTTTGTTGTCATTTGTACATTGAAGTAACTGTTTTATCTTGTTTTTAATTCCATTTTTTTTAGTCCTATGAAATTAATAATAAATACATTATCACAAAGTTCAAATTCATTACAGAAGTTGACCCTGACATACCACGGCCGCGCAATCTTTTTCTTCTTTTTTTTTCGCGCCAAAATGTCAAAGATCAAAGTCAGTAGGTCATCTGGACACAAGGTGGTCATGGAGGAACAGCTGTGCCTCATGATCACTCGTATGTTAGGACGACACTGTTACATGAGGAGATGAAGGTGTGGACGAGCATACTAGTGGCCCCCAGTACACCGTAATGTATAATATGTAACTGTCTCACAACACCTCGTACGTGTGCTGATGTAAGCTACCGTATATATTGCTCTTAAATGTGATAGTGTTCGGAGTAGTAGCACTGGTAGTTCTATTTTTAATGGATGTATTGCAATAGTGGTTGTTGTAATAGTAGTAGGGGTAGTAATGGGCGTCGTAGTAGTATTAGTACGCTCAATAATGTCAGTAGTAGAAGTAACAGTAGAGGTAGTAGGGCGTGTAGTAGTAGCAGCAGCTCCAGTATAGTAGGTGACGACACAACAGGGTATGACGTTGGGGTACATAAACACACTGACAGCCTGCCAGCAGGGCAGACCATCAGTGATGCAGGAGCGGGCGGTGTAAGATGAGTGTGACCTGCATAACCTGGCTGGGTGGAGGAGGATCGACCTGTGTCCGGAAATACCTGGTGGTGGTGGCACACGAGAACACCTGGCCGGCCTCCCTCCCGCCCTCCCTCTCTCCCGCCCGCCCTCCCGCCCCTGCAGCCTCCACCTGGAGACGTCCCCGGGACTTACTGGCCCAGACGCCCGCCGGCAAGGTCCTAGGGTTAATGGAAAGGTAAAATGGCGTCTGACCTGATTGGGTCATGGTGTGTGGACAAGGTCGAGTGATCACGATGGAAGATATAGAGGAAAATGCCTCCATCTGGAATTGGGGAGATATGCAGGAGGATGCGCCGTCCCTTCCTCGACCGTGCTGTAAACAGGATCCTGTCGTCGGGCCGTCTGGTGTAATGTGTAAATGTACAGACTAAATAAACAGGTGGTTAGCCCCATCTCTCAGGTTCCCTCTCTGGCGACGATACCACCTGAGCTATAGGTTCTCACACTCCTGCTCGCCCTCACACACTGACGGACGTGGCAAGTATGATATAGAAACGTAGAACCGAGAGAATTCCATAGACACGAGCTACAGTTCCCCAGGCATGGAGTTGACAAAACGAAAGTAGCATCCCACAGCACCAGACAAGATGACTCCAACACTGCAAACTCCAACACTGCAAACTCCAACACTGCAAACTCCAACACACTATTATACTGAACTTATCACCAGTCTACAACCCCGACCTGAGACCATCACGACCTGGTTTCATACACAACACTTGACTTACTATACAACAGAGGTGTGAACTAAAAATAAGAGAGGTTTTAAACGTAAAGCTGTCATAAACATTTTGAACACCTCCGACTGAACGCGAGTACAATATAAACCACTAGAAAGTAAAACTCCAGGATCATTAACATATAGTTGTGGGTATCAGACACAGTAGCCTAAAGCTGCCACAAAACTCTTGAAGTCTATATTTAGCCAGTGACGTCAAAACACATCTTGAAATCCAGTTCCCGCGCACCGCCAACATGAAGGTCACCGTTTCCACACACACACGAGAGAGAGTCTTTTGACCGACCCAACAAAACCAGAAGCAAATTAGTCTGAACCCAATCTTCAACTACTAACCATCGACTGAATAACACCTACACACAATAAATCTTCACATAGACAAAACACATGCAGGTATAATCACTTTCTAAACAAAACACAAAATAAACGAAGTGGAAACATAAAAGGAAAACAAAATTCCTTAAAAGACGATATTCTATACATTTACTTACTTAATATCACATACACGGGGAAGAAACTCGCCAAGAACAAGTATTTACTCATTAAGGAAGACAGATGGTTTACCTTACTTGTTGTGTAATGGGAATACCAGGGCAGCACACACACACACACACACACACACACACACACACACACCTGGCTCAGAGGCGGGTATTGAGGACATATGAAGGAGGTGAAGGGGAGGACACAGTGGGTTATAATGGATTCCTGGCGAGACTCTTGAGACGTAACGAGGTGGATAGTGTTTGTAGGAGTGATGAAAACAAATGGTGATATAGTCAGTTGTAATTTATAGAAACTCCCGCGTGTTACATGATGCTGGTGAGTTTGTTGACATATACGAGATGAGATTAGTGCTGTTGTTGATATAGATGAGATTAGAGTTGGTGTTGATATAGATGAGATTAGAGTTGGTGTTGATATAGATGAGATTAGTGCTGTTATTGATATAGATGAGATTAGAGTTGGCATTGATATTGAATTGACAGTTTATATAGCCAGAAGAACACAGATATAGAGTTCATAAAAATCGTAATATTAACATGGCTGAGCCAGTTGAAAGCCTGAGCTCTCCTGTAGGCACCTGATATATACTGTTCATTTATCTCAAGGAAGTATTATGTAACATTCAGTATCATCTGGAATAGTACAATAGTATGGTGGTAATAAGAACATGTTACCACGGTTATCACTTCGATATTTATTTATTTTATTTATTTTTTACATTTATATTATAAGTATATACATACTTTACAGTGGAGTTGATAAACATAAATATGATAAGGGAGGGAAGCAGTACAACATGGGTTGTATTAAGGTGGACCAAGAGGACAGAGCTGTCAGGATTATGTCTAGTTGGGAAATATATTTCTTGCAATGGTAATTTTTATCTGTCTACATGATAATTTCTGATAAAACAGTTTTGGTGGTACAATAAAAGCAGGTATATAATGTAGGTATTACAAAAAAATATTAATACTTAGATAATAGATATTTTTTAAGAGATGATTTAAAGGAAAGGAGCATAGTCTTTGCTCGGATGGGTGGGGGTAAGTTGTTCCACACCTTCACACCGTGATATTTTATGGAGGTCTGGGACTGAGAGGAGCGCATGGAGGATGGTCTTAGTAGTTCTGGGTGCCTTCAGATGTATCTCTGATTATTCCGGAACTGGAAATAATTATT
>NW_024736650.1:6558156-6577281 GCF_018991925.1 Homarus americanus
ACAGAGGAAGGAATGACGTAGAAATTAAGACACATGGACACGATAGATAGGACGAGGAAGAATAAATAAATAAAGCAGAGGAAATAGAGAGAATCAGAGACTAGGATTTAGTGCAGTGGAGTGTGTGGGTGAGAGGGTGTGTGGGTGGGAGGAATGTGTGTGGGTGAGAGGTGTGTGTGTGGGTGGGAGGAGGTGGGTGGGAGGAGTGTGTGTGTGGGTGAGAGGAGTGTGTGGGGTGGGAGGGTGTGTGGGGGAGGGAGTGTGTGTGGGTGGGGGAGGAGGGTGTGTGTGGGTGAGGAGAGTGTGTGTGGGAGAGAGGAGAGTGTGTGGGGTGAGAGGGGGTGGTGTGAGAGGGAGAGGGTGGGGGGGTGGAGAGGAGTGTGTGTGGGTGAGAGGGTATGGGGTGAGAGAGGGTGTGTGTGGGTGGGAGGAGTGTGTGTGGGTGAGAGGAGTGTGTGTGGGTGAGAGGAGTGTGTGTGGGTGAGAGGAGTGTGTGGGTGGGGGAGAGAGTGTGTGTGGGTGGGAGGTGTGTGTGGGTGGGAGGGAGGTGTGTGTAGGTGGGAGGAGGTGTGTGGGTGAGAGGAGTGTGTGGGTGGGAGGAGTGTGTGTGGGTGAGAGGGTGTGTGTGTGGGTGGGAGGAGTGTGTGTGTGGGTGAGAGAGGAGTGTGTGTGTGGGTGGGAGGAGTGTGTGTGGGGGTGGGAGGAGGTGTGGGTGAGAGGAGTGTGTGTGGGTGACAGGGTGTGTGTGGGTGGGAGGAGTGTGTGTGTGGGTGGAGAGGAGTGTGTGTGTGGGTGAGAGGTGTGTGTGGGTGGGAGGAGGAGTGTGTGGGTGAGAGAGAGTGTGTGTGGGTGAGGAGGAGGTGTGTGTGGGTGAGAGGAGAGTGTGTGTGGGTGAGAGAGGTGTGTGTGGGTGAGGAGGAGTGTGTGTGTGGGGGAGGAGTGTGTGTGGGTGGGAGGAGTGTGTGTGGTTGGGAGGAGTGTGTGTGGGTGGGGAGGAGTGTGTGGGGTGAGAGGGAGTGTGTGTGGGTGAGAGGAGTGTGTGGGGTGGGAGGAGTGTGTGTGTGGGTGAGAGAGGGAGAGTGTGGGGGGGTGGGAGGGAGAGTGTGTGTGGGTGGGAGGAGTGTGTGTGTGTGGGTGAGAGGAGTGTGTGTGGGTGGGAGGAGTGTGTGTGTGGGTGGGAGGGAGTGTGTGTGTGGGTGAGAGGAGGTGTGTGTGTGGGTGGGAGGAGAGTGTGTGTGGGTGAGAGGAGGGTGTGGGTGGGAGGAGAGTGTGTGGGTGGGAGGAGTGTGTGTGGGTGAAAGGGTGTGTGGGTGGGAGGAGTGTGTGTGGGTGGGAGGAGTGTGTGTGGGTAGGAGGAGTGTGTGTGGGTGGGAGGAGGTGTGTGTGGGTAGGAGGAGTGTGTGTGGGTGGGAGGAGGGGTGTGTGTGGGTGGGAGGTGTGGGTGGGAGGAGTGTGTGTGGGTGAGAGGTGTGTGGAGGTGGGAGGAGAGTGTGGGTGAGAGGAGTGTGTGTGGGTGAGTGGAGTGTGTGTGGGTGGGAGGGAGTGTGTGGGTGGGAGGAGTGTGTGTGGGTGAGGAGGGTGTGTGTGTGGGTGAGGAGTGTGTGTGGGTGGAGGTGTGTGTGGGTGAGGTGTGTGGGTGGGAGGAGTGTGTGGGTGGGAGGGTGTGTGTGGGGGAGGAGGTGTGTGTGGGTGGGGAGGTGTGTGTGTGGGTGGAGGAGTGTGTGGTGGGCGGGAGGTGTGTGTGGGTGGGAGGAGTGGTATGGGTGGGAGGAGGTGTGTGTGGGTGGCAGGGGTGTGTGTGGGTGGAGGGAGTGTGTGTGGGTGGGAGGATGTGTGTGTGGGTGGGAGGGGTGTGTGTGGGTGGGGGAGGTGTGTGTGTGTGTGGGGGGAGTGTGTGTGGGGGAGGTGTGTGTGGGTGGGAGGAGTGTGTGTGGGTGGGAGAAGTGTGTGTGTGGGTGGGGGAGGAGTGTGTGTGTGGGTGAGAGAGGTGTTGTGGGTGAGAGGAGTGTGTGTGGGTGGGAGGAGTGTGTGTGAGTGGGAGGAGTGTGTGTGAGTGGGAGGAGTGTGTGTGTGTGGGAGGAGTGTGTGAGTGGGAGGAGTGTGTGGGGTGCGTGGTAGTTGTTTTTCTACATGAATATCAACGAATCTCCTGACGATTAGCCACCCCGAGTTTAATTCACCTAATAATTAAACACTCTTACTCTACCTGAGGATTAGGTTAGGTTAGGTTAGGTTAGGTTAGTATTTTCGGGACCCATTTTAACTCGTGTGTTAATTATGCAAATTTTGATCCTTATATATAATATTTGTGGCTTTACCGATAAATATATTGCATTCGAAACATTTTAATTTGTTTGTTATTATAATGGTCGATACAGTTAGAGGAACGTAGCATTAAGAACACAACTAGGAAGGAATAGTTAAATGTATTTGAACGACAGTGAGGGTAATGGTGGGAACCGATCATGTTATTGTATATTATGATCTGTCGTTTTGTGTCGTCACGTTGCTCTTTGATAGACTTGTAATTATTATTGTGTGTATTTATGTTTTATATGAAGATGAATGGTTTTGTTTTTAATATCATTTTGTTGTTCAGTTTTGATCTCCCTAAAGATTCTGGCTTCTTTAGCATTTACTGTCCTAGTGAGTTGCATCCTCTCCCGCCAGCATGTACTTGAGGGCGTACACCATGTATCAGTGTGTGTGGTGTGTGAGGCAGGTGTGGAGCGGGGGGAGGGAAGGACGCCCGGGGCGGGGGAGCAACAGGTGCGCCTCCCCAGGTAACACTCACGCCCAGCACACTACCTGCCCGCCCCCAGGCCACCTGCTGCCACCACTCCCGCTACAAGCGCCACCCACCACCAGTCCACCACTTACACCAGGGACCACTACCATCAGGGAAAGAGATAAATGGGGAGGCAGATAGGTAAATAAAGAGAGAGAGAGAGAGAGCGTGTGAGTGAGAGGGAGTAAATAAACAGGGAGAGAAAAGGAGAGTGAGTGAGGGGGAGGGTAGCAGAGACCAAGAAGCTACAAAGTAGGAGTAAGTGATCGCACCATAATAGAAGCCCCTACAAACAAAGAGTGTGAGGGTGGGGGGAGGGCGAGGTGAAACAGTAGCGGGGGCGGGGGCTGGTTGGGGACAAAGCGGCTGCCCTCATACTACCAGCAGCGGGGCCCCGGGCGAGTGTATCAGTGTCACGCTCACCACGCCACCCGACCCAACAGCACCGCCCTCTACCCTCCTCCATTACCCTCTATTTTATCAATCTTGTCTTCACACAATACACCCTCGAGTGTATTAGGTCGTCCAGAGACACATCAATGTATCTTTATAGCTAGTATATAATTCTTGTGTATGGTGTTTATTTTTTTAAGTTTTGTAGTTTATAAAGATTTAAAAATGTTGACTTGAGGTGAGTGGAAGGAGAGAGGTGAATTGCCTGGATCGTGTTGGTCGCCAGGAGTACTTGACTTCCACACCGGATCACATTACACTCTGCCAACCTGAGAGTCAATATGCTCGGTGCTGCTCCACTACACACTGCTCCACTCCTTCAACACACCAACAACCATCATCATCTGTGTCACTGTCAGGCTGTGTATTGAGAACACACTCACACTACCGAGTAAAAACTAGAATATCGTCTTTGACGAATATCATTAGAATATTACATTCCCTTGTCGTCAGTGGAAGTTGTTGAAGAAATAAGTTGCGTCGAATAATTTGGAAATAGGCCGAGGGAGAAGAAAAACTGGGAGGTGGTGGGTAGCGCGCGACTATCTAGCACCTGATGAAGACGGGGCTGAGAGAAGCGTGTGGGTTACCGTGGGGCGTCGGGTTACTCCGCCACAGGCAATAGGGGTAGCCAGGACCCAGCCACAACAATACCAGGCTGACGGCTGCCAGAGCCACGCCGGGGGCGCCCACGACCAACAGCTGGTTCGAGGGACACACACAACACTCACAACACAAACTCCAGAGTCAAAACTTTTATTCAGGGAGTAAACAAACAGAGAGAACATCCCCTGAGGCGCAGCTTATCAATAATATGTTTGTAAGATAAGAGTGTTTTCACCGTAGCAGCAGCTGGGTGTTGTCACTTACACGTTAATGTGACAGCCATCATGCCTCCTCTCAATTAGATTCTAACATGTTATTAAAAATTTGGTTATGACTGTAGGATAAACTTAGTATTTCCCATAATAGAGTTCCCAAGCTTCGACAGAGACAGAATGGCCACTGGACATCGTTCTTTTAAGTCTTTCACAATCTGGTTGATAGTGGTGCAGATCGTAGTCGTCCTCGGGTTGCACAATCTAGTTTTGTGCTTCCGGTGTGTCAATCCCGGGCTGCCAGACGTACGGACTAACACCTCGGCTACAATCCTACTGCCAGCACCTGACCACCTCATGTCTCCTCTTGTTTCCAGTCTTGAAGGCACACGTCTTTCCTTCCGCCTCGGCCTGCTGCCACCTCGCTGATCTGTTTTCTCGTATCTGCTCTTCTCTCTCAAGACTGAGGTTCGCCTCGCTCATCCTCATGACAGTTCCTTACTTCCACAATCCTTGGTAGGAAGTATTCCACCATGATTTTCAGGATCCCTTCCGTGTAATCACCTTTTGCAACCCCACCAATCCTTATTCTTTTTGCTATTTTCCGTAAATCCATAACTATCGTTGTGTCTCTTTCCCTCACTTATGTCACTGCTTGTGTCTCTTCCTCCACTTATGTCACCGCTTGTGTCTCTTTCCTCCACTTATGTCACCGTTTATGTCTCTTCCCCCTGTCACCGTTTGTGTCTCTTTCCTCCACTTATGTCACCGTTTGTGTCTCTTTCCCTCACTTATGTCACTGCTTGTGTCTCTTCCCCCACTTATGTCACCACTTGTGTCTCTTCCCCCTATACCGTTTGTGTCTCTCCCCCCCTTATGTCACCGCTTGTGTCTCTTTCCTCCACTTATGTCTCCGTTTGTGTCTCTTTCCTCCACTTATGTCTACGTTTGTCTCCCCCCTCTTATGTCACCGCTTGTGTCTCTTTCCTCCACTTATGTCACAGTTTGTGTCTCTTTCTATCCACTGTCCATCACAGGTTTTGTGTCTCTTTCCCCCCCATATGTCACCGTTTGTGTCTCCCCATCTCTGTCTCTTCCCTTATATGTTTGTGTCTCTTTCCCCCACGTATGTCACCGTTTTGTGTCTCTTTCCCCACTATTGTACCGTTTGTGTCTCTTTCCCCCACTTATGTCCACCCTTGTGTCTCTTTCCTCCACTTATGTCACCCTCTACTTATATCTGTTTGTGTGTCTCTTTCCCCCCACTTATGTCTACGTTTGTGTCTCCCATGTCACCGTTTGTGTCTCTTCCTTTATGTCTGCTTATTATTCCCCTTGTGTGTGCTTGTGTCTCTTTCCTCCGCCAGCATCTTGTCTGCTTGTGTCTCTTTCCTCCACTTATGTCCTCCACTTGTTCTCTTATCACCGTTTGGCACCCTTGTCTCTTTCCTCCTTACTCTGGTTGTGTATCTCTCTTTCCTCCCTTATGTCACCAGTTTGTGTCTCTTCCCCAGCTTTGTGTCTCTTTCCTCCACTTATGTCTGTTTGTGTCTCTGCATATACTACTTGTGTCTCTTTCCCTCACTTATGTCACCGTTTGTGTCTCTTTCCCCCTTATGTCACCGTTTGTCTCCCCATATGTCACTTGTCCTCCCTTATGTCACCGTTTGTGTCCATTTTGTCACCGTTTGTGTCTCTTTTCCCTCTGCTCTGTCACCGTTTGTCTCTCCTCCACTTATGTCACCCACTTGTGTTCTTTCCCTCCCTTATGTGTCTCTTTCCTCCCTTATGTCACCGTTGTGTCTCTTTCCCTCACTTATGTCACCGTTTGTGTCTCTTTCCCCACTTATGTCTCTTTCCCCCTACACCGTTTGTTGTCTCTTTTTCCCCCTTATGTCTCTTTCCTCCATATCCGTTGTGTCTCTTTCCTCCACTTGTCTCCTCTGCTTGTCTCTTTCCTATCCACTTATATGTACTGGGTTGTGTCCTCCTTTTCCCCTACCCTCTCCACCAGTTGTGTCTCCTCCCCACTTATGTCTGTTGTGTCTCTCCCCACTGTGTCTACCATTTGTGTCTCTTTCCCCCCTATGTCGCCGTTTGTGTCTCTTTCCTCTCTTATGCACCGTTTGTGTCTCCCCACTTATGTCTTGTTTTTCTCTTTCCCCACCCTTATGTCACCGTTTTGTGTCTCCCCCACTTATGTCACCCCCCTTCCTTTCCTCATATTTGTGTCTCTTTCCTCCCATTATGTCACCGTTTGTCTTTCCCCCACTGTCACCGTTTGTGTCTCTTTCCTTATGTCCGTTGTGTCTCCCCATCCACCGTTTGTTTCTTTCCCCACTTATGTCACCGTTTGTGTCTCCCCACTTATGTCACCGTTGTGTCTCTTTCCCCACTTATGTCACCGTTTGTGTCCCACTTATGTCTCCTTCCTCCTTATCATTTGTGTCTCTTTCCTCCACTTATGTCACCGTTTGTGTCTCTTTCCTCCACTTATGTCACCGTTTGTGTCTCTTTCACTCTATTTGTCGCCGTTTGTGTCTCTTTCCTCCTCTTATGTCTCACTTATGTCACCGTTTGTCACCTTTCCTCCACTTATGTCACCGTTTGTTCTCTTTCACTCCCTTATGTCACCTTTGTGTCTCTTTCCCCACTTATGTCGCCGTTTGTGTCTCTTTCCCTCACTTATATCACCCGTTTGTGTCTCTTTTCCTCCCTTATGTCACCGTTTGTGTCTCTTTCCTCCACCTTATGTCACCGTTTGTGTCTCTTTCCTCCCCATGTCTCCATTTGTGTCTCTTTCCCTTATATCACCGTTTGTTCCACTCTCTTTCCTCCACTTATGTCACGCTTGTGTCTCTTTCCCTCACTTATGTCACCGTTTGTGTCTCTTTCCTTATACATTTGTGTCTCTTTCCTCCTTATGTACCGTTTGTCTTTCACTCCACTTATGTCACCGTTTGTGTCTCTTTCCTCCTTATGTCACCGTTTTGTCTCTTTGTGTCCTTTCTATATATACACTTGTCTCTTTCCTCCTTAATGTCTCTCTTTCCTCACTTATGTCACCGTTTGTGTCTCTTTCCCCCACTTATGTCACCGTTTGTGTCTCTTTCCCCCACTTATGTCACCGTTTGTGTCTCTTTCCCCCACTTATGTCACCGTTTGTGTCTCTCTCCCCCACTTATGTCACCGCTTGTGTCTCTTCCCCCACTCATGTCACCGCTTACACAACAGTCCTTGTCTTAGTGCTGTCGTCCTCTCCTGAACCACCACCTCATAAAGTTTCTTGTTAGACGTGCATAAAATTCTTCATCTCTCTTACACGGTGAAACCTTCCCTACTCATGACACTTCTATGGTTCTGCTCAACACATGTCGACATTTCCTCATATTTCTTCGCATTTTTGATGGATTTTATATTCTATTTCTCTCTCCGGCCACCACCATCCTGGAGGCGTCCCTAGGTCCTGAATTATTCTTTCCAGATCATTTTCATGCTTCATGGTTTTATAGTATTTTTTTTTATTCAGCCTCACTGTATGTTTATCTGACTTCCAGGTGCAAGTATAATTATTTTTGTTATATACTGATTTACTTCTCGTTCTTCAGTCATGTCTCTTTTTTTTTTAATTCAAGGTTATACTGAGAGGAATTTGTTTTCAAAACCTCCAAAGTGACTTATGTTAATTTTTGTCCCCATAATTTTATATTGTTCTAGTAGAGCATCGTGTGTAACTTACCACAGCCCGTGAAGGAGTGGTCCAGTAACAGAACATCCTGGAAAATGTCTCTCCTCTTGGCTGGAATAAAGTCTGTTTTATTTTTGTTTAAATGAGACGTATCCAAAACGTTTTCCTCATAGCTTCATGTGTAACTTCAGCGATACTTTCAACTATCTTATTGCTGTAACCGACTCCACATTTCCCTTCAGATTTGTTACTAAATTTTTTCTAATCAGTTTTAGCATTGAATTCACACATAATGGCTTTGAAGTTTTTTTTTTATTAGTTTAACTGTCTCAGAATTCTTCAACTTTCCATCGATTTTAGTTACTTACAAAATCAATAATGTTGTTTTAAGTGTCTTATGGATATGGACCATTATGTTTCCTATAGATCAACTTCATTCCCTTGAGGGTACAATGTTCACCTATTCTTACACCTCCTTACCTTTTCTTCCTCTAATAATACGGTCACAATATATTCTGCCAACACCTTCCATTAGCACTTGTTATTTCTGTTCCTTTGAAAGAGTTCTGCAGCTGTATACCTCCAAGGTCATCATCTGTCGTGCCTGGAGTGTTTCAGTACCTTCTGCTCTCCTGTACGTACACCCGACAGCTGTCATAGTCAGGGGTAGCAGAAGCGCCGGCGGGGATGAAGGCAGAGTAGTTGTAGTTGTTTGTGGGGTCATGCTATGTGTGTGTGGGGAGGGGAGGGAAGGGGGAGAGGGGAGGGAGGAGTTGTTGTCTTGAGGCCCGAGGATTTGCCGCCGACCTACAGTAAGTGTATACACAGCCGTCATCACTCGTGTGGGAGCCTATACCTGAGGGAGGCAGGAGGGTAGGTAGTGAGGCAAGAATCCGAGACACATCATAATCTCAAGTTATTCCCTTATTTTTTCTCGTATTTTTAGAATTTTTTTGTTTACACATTATGTCCTTGTATTTATGATAGGTTTATTTTATTTTATTTATTTATTTATTTTTTTTTTTCCTGTACACCTCATGTCTTCCTTACATATTTAGATTAGGATAAATCAATATAATATGTATTTTAAAATCATAGTGTACTGGTGAGAAAATGCCTGAGTTAATACTAAAAGGATGCGACGTTTGAGTGGATACCATACTCGCCTCCCGTCCTAATGTTCGTTGGTTCGACCCCAGGGCATCTCTTTAGGTTTTGGGGACTCTCTTTAGCTTTCATAATTGTGCTAAGTTTTTACTCAGTATTATTTTTGGGGTTATAATCTGCTTTATGATGAATTTTACTGATGCAAGATTTTATTTAATAAAATTTGGTATAAACTATTGTCTTTAGGAATTATTTATGATTATTCCAGTTATTTACTATTTTTGGGTTGAAATGTACACAAAAGTCTTCGCCTCTTTATTTCTATCTCTTTTTCTCTCTAAATCTCTCTATCCCTCTCGCTTTTTATGTCTCACTCTCTATCCCTCGCTTTATCTCTTTCTCTCTCACTATCGCTATCTGTCTCCCTCTATCCCCCTCTCTCTCTCTATCTTTCTCTTTTCTCTATCCCTCGCTTTATCTCTCTCTCTCACAGGTTAAACACTACACACATATATACAGAAGTCACGTATACAGTCTCTCATACAAACACCTGACATTGACTTTAGTAAGAGGAGTATATTATCGTCACTGAGTCACTTCTTAAGGTGATTATAGTATGGGCGTCAGTGAGGTACAGCAGTGTGTGGGGGAAGGTCACTTACCTGCCATGGCCACTGATCACAGCAGGTGCACACATGGCCACTGATTACAACAGGTGCACACATGGCCACTGATTACAACAGGTGCACACATGGCCACTGATTACAACAGGTGCACACATGGCCACTGATTACAACAGGTGCACACATGGCCACTGATTACAGCAGGTGCACACAGTTACACAGACACTAATTGCATACGGTTTCTTATTAGATGCAAATGATCACACACACACACACACACACACACACACACACACACACACACACACACACACACACACACCCCACACCCCCACACACACACATACCCCCCCCCCCCACACACACACCATGCCCCCTCCCCCCACACCACACACCCACCCCCCCCCACACACACCCACTCCCCCCACACACACCCCCACCCCCCACACACACCCCACCCCCCTCCCCCACACACACACACACACTACCCTTCCCCATACACACACCCATACCCCCTCCCCCCACACACACACACTAGGTGCTGAGGTAGAGACTATCACCATACAATATCATTTAATTTTCTTCAGCACTTTCATCTACCATTTACCTGTTAAAACTGGTTCCCATTAGAACTGGGCCCCATTTAAACTGGGCCCCATTGGAATTTGGGGCCCATTAGGAGTGGATCTCAAGGCGAAAAGATATATCGGGGTCTATTAGGACTTCGGCATGTTAAAACGGGGTCTAATTAGGACTGGAGCCCTCTGACCAGTCACCGCCCCAGCCAGCCCCCACCACGTGCACCATGTAGAACCTGGTGAGTCGTGACTGTGGTGCACACGAACCAGAGTGAGCTAATGATGGTGTGTGTGTGTGTGTGTGTGTGTGTGTGTGTGTGTGTGTGTGTGTGTGTGTAGGGATAGTGCCATAAGACCGAGAGCTTGACTAATTTTATACATGACCTAACCTAACCTAACCTAACCTAACCTAACCTACTTGACCTGTTAGCGAAGGAGGTTTTAGGTATGGAAGGAGGACTGTGGGCGTGGTCAGGGTAGCTAACACACATACCCTCACCATCTGTTGCTTCTCACCCACCACCTGCCTCCTCCTCCTCCCCATCTGCCTCCTGCCTCTGTAATGATAGCTTTTAAGCAGACACAAGATGGCGTTGTGATAGGTGGGGTAAGAAGGAAAACAGATAGATAGATAGATAAATAGATAGATAGATAGATAGATAGATAAATAGATAGATAGATAGATAGATAGATAGATAGATAGATAGCTTAGACGAGAGTGGGAGCAGGAAGTGAAGGTCCATATATCGTTCTGCTTGGATTTCCTTGACCTGCCTTGACCTACCCTGGATTTCCTTGACCTGCCCTGACCTACCCTGGATTCCCTGACCTACCCTGGATCTCTTTGACCTACCCTGGACTTCCATGACCTACCCTGGACTTCCCTGACCTACCTTGATTCTCTCTGATCTACCCTGGACTTCCCTGACCTACCCTGGATTTTTGTGACCTACCCTGGACTTCCCTGACCTACCCTGGACTTCCCTGATCTACCCTGGATCTCTCTGACCTACCCTGGACCTACCTGACCTATGCAGAGCTTCCCTGCCCTCTTGGACCTCCCTGCCCTATCCTGGACCCGCTTGCCCTGCCCTAGACCTTCTTACCCTGACTTGCCGCCCTGCCTTAAACCATGGTACTCTGCCCTGATTACCCTTACCCTGCCTTAGACATCAACACCGCACCCCCATTATTTCTATACCAGTCCCTGAACACGTGTTTTGCCCTTTGGGTGTTCCTGCTCCGTCCAAGGCCATGTGAACCTTTTGTTATTTAAGGCCATGTTTTCCAGTCTAATCTTAAGGCCATGCATTTCAGGCTAATCTTAAGGCCATGTTTTCCAGTCTAATGTTAAGGGGTTAATCCACAGTCCTTAAAAAGTTAAAGACGATGGTTTTAACCTTTTGGACATAGGAACTGATGATGTAATCTCGAGAAGGCTTATAGGTGTGTGTGTGTGTGTGTGTGTGTGTGTGTGTGTGTGTGTGTGTGGAACTAAAAGAGGGCAGTGTCGCAACAGTTCACTCACAAAGGGTGGAGGGGTGGGGGGTGATGGGAGGACTCAGGGAGGGAGGGAGGAGCAGCGTACTGAGTCTGCTGTGAGGAAGAGAGAGAGGGAGAGAGAGAGAGAGATGAAGACATATTTTTACAGTACATAATTACGTGATTGTTATAGTGGACACAGTACTCTATATAATTCATCTTTGCTACATAAGGAGACAGAGTGGCCGGCACTGCATTTGATTGCCTTCACTTCTCCAATAGTAAAGTTAGGTGTCTTGTGATCAAACCAGTGACCCTTAGGACAGGAAGAGAGCACTGTACCCTCTTGCCCACCTCACTAATAAATTATATAACCATCAGTTTTGTATATGAGCAAGCATACCTAGGAAGTGAAACATTACGAGAGTTGGAGGAAACTTAAGCAAAAGACGATATATGACGAAGGATAATAAGAGAAAGAAGTAAAAAGAAGTGAGAAAAAAAGATATTATACGAATATGTGAAATAGTAAACATTAGAAGATGGTGTGTAATGTTCGACGAATGATACAGAATCGTGTTTAGTACAACTGAACTGGGTATAGGAAATGAACACTGATATGATGCCTTGTAAATCAGTGGTGTGTGTATACTGAGGGATTCACTTTGTATACTGCGCACGTAAGTTCAGGATGTAATTAATGTGTGTTGTTTTAATCTTTATCTGTCATTTTCTACGTTTATTAATCCTTCTCTCTAGTCTCTCCTCTTTACGGTTTCTGTGTCTCATCTTCTACCTAAAAGAGAAACAAAATTAAACATGACAGGATAAACAGGGATATATTTATAGTTGTTATCATTTAATTATGTTTCGTATTATCCTCATGAGTGGAGAAAACTTATCATTACGCACACACACACACACACACACACACACACACACACACACACACACGTACGTCATTAAAACCCCACACAAACATATAATTAATTTGCAAGATGGAGAAAAAATATCATACTCGAGAGCTAAAGTGCTTGATGTTGCTCTAGTTTTCCGCCTGAAACAATGTGCCCTCATTAACACTAGCCACCAGGTGAAGGTGGTAATGAGGCGCAGGTGACGTGAAGGATGCACTGAGGTGAAATGGGAGGAGAAACGAAAAAGTTATCTGGGTGGATTTAAATGATTTCTGGCAGAATCTGCAAATATTTCAGGATATTACGACTCTCTCTCTCTGTTTCTGTTAATAGTGTTACTGAGTGGTGGTAGTGTTACTGAGTGGTGGTAATGTTATTGAGGGTGGAAGTGTTCCTGTGTGGTGGTAGTGTTACTGAGTGGTGGTAGTGTTATTCAGTGGTGGTAGTGTTACTGAGTGGTGGCAGTGTTACTGAGTGGTGGTAGTGTTACTGAGTGGTGGTAGTGTTACTAGGTGGTGGTAAAGTTACTGAGTGGTGGTAGTGTTACTGAGTGGTGGTAGTGTTACTGAGTGGTGGTAGTGTTAATGAGGTAGAAGCATTGAGTGGGAGCGTTACTAAGTGGTGTTAGTGTTACTGAGTGGTGGTAGTGTTACTGAGGGGTGTTAGTGTTACTGAGGGTGGTAGTTAAGCATTGGAGGGTGGTGTTACTGAGGTGTTATTGTTACCGAGTGGTAGATAGCATTGAGTGGTGGTAGGTTACTGAGTGGTAGTGTTACTGAGATGTTAGTGTTACTGAGTAGTGGTAGTGTTACTGAGTGGTGGTAGTGTTACTGAGTGGTGGTAGCATTACTGAGTGGTGTTAGTGTTACTGAGTGGTAGTAGTGTTACTGAGTGGTGATAGCATTACTGAGTGGTGGTAGTGTTACTGAGTGGTGGTAGTGTTACTGAGTGGTGTTAGTGTTACTGAGTGGTGGTAGTGTTACTGAGTGGTGGTAGTGTTACTGAGTGGTGGTAGTGTTTGAGTGGTGGTAGTTACTGAGTGGTGGTAGTGTTACTGAGTGATGGTAGTGTTACTGGGGGGTAATGTTACTGAGTGGTGGTAGTAGCATTGAGGTAGTATTGAGTGGTGGTAAAGTTACTGAGTGGTGGTAGTGTTACTGAGTGATGGTAGTGTTACTGTGGTGATAGTGTTACTGGGTGGTGGTAGTGATACTGAGTGGTGGTAGTGTTACTGAGTGGTGGTAGTGTTACTGAGTGGTGATAGCGTTACTGAGTGGTGGTAGTTTTACTGAGTGGTGGTGGTAGTGTTACTTAGTGATGGTGGTTGTGTTTCTGAGTGGTGGTAGTGTTACTGAGTGGTGGTAGCGGCAATTATGGTGGTAGTGTTACTGAGGTGGTAGTGTTACTGAATGGTGGTAGCGTTACTGAGTGGTGGTAGTGTTACTGAGAGGGTGTTATTGTTACTGAGGTAGTAGTACTGAGTGGTGGTAGTTGTTTGAGTGGTGGTAGTGTTACCGAATGGTGGTAGCGTTACCGAGTGGTGTGAGCGTTACCGAGTGGTGAGGCAGGAGTGGTGATAGCGTTACTGAGTGGTGGTAGCGTTACTGAGTGGTGGTAGCGTTACTGAGTGGTGGTAGTGTTACTGAGTGGTAGTAGTGCTACTGAGTGTTGGTTTTGTTACTGAGTGGTGTTCCTTAGTGGTGGAAGTGAGTGGTCACACACGGTCAGCACAACCTTTCTGGGACGACTACCTTCTGTGTTCTAGTTACATGGCAATGAGTCGAACACCAGTAACTTGTGTCTGGCCAGCCTAGGAGACAGGTCAGCCCAGGTAATGTGTGTCTGGCCAGCCTAGGAGACAGGTCAGCCCAGGTAATGTGTGTCTGGCCAGCCTAGGAGACAGGTCAGCCTAGGTAATGTGTGTCTGGCCAGCCTAGGAGACAGGTCAGCCCAGGTAATGTGTGTCTGGCCAGCCTAGGAGACACTTCAGCCCAGGTAATGTGTGTCTGGCCAGCCTAGGAGACACGCCAGTTCACTAGTGTCCTCTTGGCCTTAGGACATAAACAGATGGCCACAAAAAGATGCAAATGAGAGGTTTATCCAGACAACATTACTGACCATAGCAGATGCTCTCACAAGATACATTACTGTTAGTTATCAGGTAGCCAGCGTGTGTTGCAGGGCGGCACTCACCAACCTGTGCCACAATTCGCTATCGACAGGTGTTAAAAATTCACACTTACTCCTATGTATTTTGTGAATAGCTCATGAGTTGGGGGTTAGTCTTGATGGCACGTCATTAAGTGTCAAGCGAGTGTCTCTCCTTTACTATGGCTAATATACAGTTTATATATAATGAAGATATTGTTTTAATCTGGTGTCGTTATCAGTAATGAATAATAGTACAAGAAACTGGTGTTTTTGTTGGGAGAAGAATATACTGTTGATGAGCTTAGGAGACGAATATTCTTCCTGTGGTCATGCAAGGAATTTTTTTGGTGTGACATTAAATAATGGTAAGTAGTGCATGGCATTAGCGGTGGGGCCAGTGAACCAGAGGGCAGTGGGGAAGGAGGAGGAGGAGGGGTGGCGAGGAGGAGAAGGAGAGAGAGAGTGGTGGGGGCATAGGGGGGAGGGAGGAGGAGGAGGGTAGGTATAAGACTTGCCCGGGACACTGTGGAGGTGAATCTGCCACCACGGTACAAAAACTTGCAATCAATTTGGAGGTGGACGGGAACACAGCTCAACCAGCCAGGTGTTGACGTGCAGATTGGAGGGACTGTGATGTATAGAGTTTTATGAAGGCGGACCATGTTAAGTGTCCTTCACAAGGTTATCTCGGGCTGAGGATGACTTAGTCCCTTCCTGTAAAATATCACCCTGGGATTATATCATGTCCCACTCTATCCACCCCTCACCCCTCTATACAGGTAAACAACTATTGTCATTCTATTGTCTTTAACTCGACTCCATTCTCTTGCGTGATACTAAGGCCTCAAGGACCATTGACCTTCTGTGTTGGTGACTGTGTATATGTAGACCACTGATTTGTTCAATGACTCAGAGATAGTACAATGTGTGTGTGTGTGTGTGTGTGTGTGTGTGTGTGGACGAGGTGTAGGTGGTGGAGGAGAGGAGGAGGAGGAGGTGGAGGAAGAGAGGAGGAGGAGGAGGAGGAGGAAGGAGACAGAGGTGGGAAGTACCTGTACAAACACAACACACACACAAAAACTGTGATTATAAAGATCAAAGATGTCAACCTGACCTTGATAAATAAAGTTTGAAGAATACTATACATCGTTAGGTGCTGGCGTTCATTGACGTGTGTGTGTGTGTGTGTGTGTGTGTGTGTGTGTGTGTGTGTGTGTGTGTGTGTGTGTGTGTGTGTGAACGTGTGTGTGAACGTGTGTGTGGCCATAATTCCTAAGTATTCTGATAGGCGTTCATTTTGCGTATTTGCGTATATATACATAATCAGTATTCTTCTGCGTATGTCTTAATACATATTCATATACTTGTGTTTCGTGTATTTTAATTACTTTGAGGTTATTATTCTAAGTCGCTATATCACTTAACTCGTGAAAGAGAATCCCTTAACTGGATTCCCAGGGTGACGTTATTCATTGTACTTGTGACGTCATTGAAGGTAATCATAAACAATAACAGAGAGTAGTCCCCAGAACCACTACTAAGGTAGCAACCAGTAGTCCCCTTTCAGAACCACACTAAGGCAGTACCAGTAGTCCCCAGAACCACTAAGGTAGTACCAGTAGTCCCCAGAACCACTAACTAAGGCAGTACCAGTAGTTCCCCAGAACCACTAACTAAGGCAGTACCAGTAGTCCCCAGAACCACTAACCAAGGTAGTACCAGTAGTCCCCAGAACCACTAACTAAGGCAGCACCAGTAGTCCCCAGAACCACTAACTAAGGTAGTACCAGTAGTCCCCAGAACCACTAAGGTAGTACCAGTAGTCCCCAGAACCACTAACTAAAAGTAGTACCAGTAGTCCCCAGAACCACAAACCAAGGTAGTACCAGTAGTCCCCAGAACCACCAACAAGGCAGCATCAGTAGTCCCCAGCAGAACCACTAACTAAGGTAGTACCAGTAGTCCCCAGAACCACTAACTAAGGTAGTACCCAGTAGTCCCCAGAACCACCAACAAGGCAGTACCAGTAGTCCCTAGAACCACTAACTAAGGTAGTACTAGTAGTCCCCAGAACCACTAACTAAGGTAGTACCAGTAGTCCCCAGAACCACTAACTAAGGGCAGTACCAGTAGTCCCCAGAACCACCAACAAGGCAGTATCAGTAGTCCCCAGAACCACTAACTATGTAGTACCAGTCCCCAGAACCACTAACTAAGGTAGTACCAGTAGTCCCCCAGAACCACCAACAAGGCAGTATCAGTAGTCCCCCAGAACCACTAACTAAGGTAGTACCCAGCAGTCCCCTGGCAGAACCACTAACTAAGGCAGCAGTACCAGTAGTCCCCAGAACCACACTAACTAAGGTAGTACCAGTAGTCCCCAGAACCACCAACAACAAGGCAGTATCAGTGTCCCCAGATCCATCAACTAAGGTGCAGTACCCAGTAGTCCCCAGAACCACCAACAAGGCAGTATCAGTAGTCCCCAGAACCACTAACTAAGGTAGTACCAGTAGTCCCCAGAACCACTAACCAAGGTAGTACCAGTAGTCCCCAGAACCACCAACAAGGCAGCATCGCAGTCCCCAGAACCACTAAATCAGTAGTACCAGTAGTCCCCAGAACCACTAACCTAAGGTGCCCAGTAGTCCCCAGAACCACTAACTAAGGCAGTACCAGTAGTCCCCAGAACCACTAACTATGTAGTACCAGTAGTCCCCCAGGACCACTAACTACAGCAGTACCAGTAGTCCCCAGAACCACCAACAAGGCAGTATCAGTAGTCCCCAGAACCACTAAGGTAGTACCAGTAGTCCCCAGAAACCACTAACTAAGGTAGTACCAGTAGTCCCCAGAACCACCAACAAGGCAGCAGTATCAGTAGTCCCCAGAACCACTAACTAAGGTAGTACCAGTAGTCCCCCAGAACCATTAACTAAGGTAGTACCAGTATCCCCAGAACCGCCTAACTAAGGCAGTACCAGTAGTCCCCAGAACCACTAACTAAGTACCAGTAGTCCCCAGAACCACTAACTAAGGTAGGTACCAGTAGTCCCCAGAACCACTAATCAAGGCAGTACCAGTAGTCCCCAGAACCACTAACTAAGGTAGTACCAGTAGTCCCCAGAACCACTAACTACATAAGTACCAGTAGTCCCCAGAACCACTAACCAAGGCAGTACCAGTAGTCCCCAGAACCACTAACCAAGGCAGTACCAGGAGTCCCCAGAACCACTATAGTAGTACCAGTCCCCAGAACCACTAAGGTAGTAAAAATTAGTAGTCCCCAGAACCACTAAGGGTAAATTGTAGTCCCCAGAACCACCAGGTACCAGTAGTCCCCAGAACCACTACAGTACCACAGTAGTCCACAGAACCACTAAGGTAGTACCAGTAGTCCCCAGAACCACTAACTAAGGTAGTACCAGTAGTCCCCAGAACCACTAACTAAGGCAGTACCAGTCCCCAGAACCACTAAGGTACCCAGTAGTCCCCAGAACCACTAACTAAGGCAGCAGTAGTCCCCAGAAACCACTCATCACCAAGGTAGTACCAGTAGTCCCCCAGAACCACTAACTAGCAGTACCAGTAGTCCCCAGAACCACTAAGGCAGTACCAGTAGTCCCCAGAACCACTAACTAAGGCAGTACCAATAGTCCCCAGAACCACTAACTAAGGTAGTACCAGTAGTCCCCAGAACCACTAACTAAGGCAGTACCAGTAGTCCCAGAACCACTAAGGCAGTACCAGTAGTCCCCAGAACCACTAACTAAGGCAGTACCAATAGTCCCCAGAACCACTAACTAAGGCAGTACCAGTAGTCCCCAGAACCACTACTAACAAGGCAGTACCAGGTCCCCAGAACCACTAACTAAGGCAGTACCAGTAATCCCCAGAACCACTAAGGCAGTACCAGTAGTCCCCAGAACCAATAACCAAGGCAGTACCAATAGTCCCCTAACCACTAACTAAGGTAGTACCAGTAGTCCCCAGAACCACTAACCAAGGTAGTACCAGTAGTCCCCAGAACTTCACCAACAAGGCAGGCATCAGTAGTCCCCAGAACCACTAACTAAGGTAAAGTACCAGTAGTCCCCAGAACCACTAACTAAGGTAAAATTCAGTAGTCCCTGTGAACCACTATCAAGGCAGTGCCAGTAGTCCCCAGAACCACTAACTAAGGCAGTACCAGTAGTCCCCAGAACCAATTAACTAAGGCAGTACCCAGTAGTCCCCAGAACCACTAACTAAGTGTTCAGTAGTCCCCAGAACCACTAACTAAGGCAGTACCAGTAGTCCCCAGAACCACTAACTAAGGCAGTACCAGGAGTCCCCAGGAACCACTAAGGTAGTACCAGTGTCCCCAGAACCACCAAGGTAGCAAATTCAGTAGTCCCCAGAACCACACTAAGGTAGTACCAGTAGTCCCCCAGAACCACTAAGGCAGCAGTACCAGTAGTCCCCAGAACCACTATAGTACCAGTAGTCCCCAGAACCACTAAGCGTAAAGTGTACCAGTA
>NW_024736650.1:6577381-6733136 GCF_018991925.1 Homarus americanus
CACACATGACACATCCAGAGATACTAACGAGCCCACACATGACACATCCAAGAGAGATACTAACGAACCCACACATGACACATCCCAGAGATACTAACAGCCACAGCAAATCCAGAATACTAAACCCACACAGACACATCCATTAACGAACCCACACATGACACATCCCAGAGATATAACGAGCCACATGACACATCAAGAGATACTAACGAGCCACAAACACATCCCCGAGATTAACGAGACACACATACACATCCCAGATACTAACGAGCCACACATGACACATCCAAGAGATACTAACAGCCCACACATGACACATCAAAAAAAACCCACACATGACACATCCCCGAGGTACTAACGAGCCCACACATGACACATCCTCGGAGGTACTAACGAGACCACACATGACACATCCCCGAGATACTAACGAGACCACACATGACACATCCCCGGAGGTAGTAGCGAGACCAAGCTCACGTCCTCTCTATATAAGAACATGATATCATCCCGAATAGCGGTCACGATCTAGAGGGACGAGGAGCATTACCCTGGGTGTGATGACCGGCCGGGCCTGTCGGATTTATGGTGTAGTATTGTGTGAGGTTAAACGTACCGTTCCGTTCCTTGATCCGGGTCGACAGGGAACACCGGAATGGTTACTGATGAGAGCTTATGAGCCAATAGGGTTTATACAGTATCCCTGTAACACTGGCAACAGAGACAAGGGAAACTAAGTTGATATTAATGTAAGCAAGATGACGATTAGCTCAGAACTGTGCAGCTCTTTTTTTTTTTAACACAATTTTGAATCATAGTTTTGAATCGTAACTGAATAATAAGTAAATACAAAGTCAGGTTTAGTTTTCCTTTATCATTCAACAGGTAGTTATATAACGTCTTCATGAGGACTCACAGCAGTACATGAAAAGACGAATGTCACGCGCCCCATAGCCCCGCCCACTTCCGTGCATCCTTAGCAACTCCCTTGGCAACCACTGCAGCTCGGGATCTGATTGGTTGATCAGTGGACCCCTGTGCCTCAGATAAAGTCAAAGTAGTGAATCCCACAGAGTGTTTATCCGAGCATAGAGGATTTTTTTTTTAGGCAAAGAATCTGTAAAACTGAATGAACAGGGAATGGGCGAAGGAGCTAACATCGTATGGTGATATGAGTGTGTGTGGTGGTGGTCCTATGGGGTGGGGTTCGTTGTAGCACTGTGGAAATATACCCATACGGTGCTACGCTGGATGTGTTCTAATGATGTTATTATTGTTGAGTGTTTTGGTGGTTCTTATCTGCGTCGAATCGAGGAGGTGAAGTGCCCCAAAACTATACCCAGCCCACAGTGCCCTATCACCACACCCAGCCTACAGTGCCCTAACACCACACCCAGCCTACAGTACCCTAACACCACACCCAGCCTACAGTGCCCTAACACCACACCCAGCCTACAGTGCCCTAACACCACACCCAGCCTACAGTGCCTAACACCACACCCAGCCCCTAACACCACACCCAGCCCACAGTGGTGCCCTAACACCACACCAGCCCATAGTGCCCCAACACACACCCAGCCTACAGTGCCCAGCACCACACCCAGCCCACAGTGCCCCAGCACCACACCCAGCCCACATAATGATCAGTTTCATTTCAGAGCCCACGACTTCCATAAATCACACACACACACACACACACACACACACACACACACACACACACACACACACACAGCCAGACTACTCTTGATTACTGAGTATCTGCCCAAACTTCACTGAATCAGTTTTCAAGACAATTACTAATAGAAATACAGGTGTGTTACATGTACCTGAGTAATTATGATTGAGTGTTTACTGAGTAAATAGTGAGACAACAGAGTATATGTAGGGTTGAGTAGTGGTGTAATGGTCAGCACGCTTGCCTCTCATGCGAACGGACCCGGGCTCGATCCCCGGGCAGGGTGAAACCGTGGACAAGTTTCTTTACGCCATTTGACTATGTCTACCCAGCAGTAATTGGGAACCTGGATGTTAATCGATTTGCAGAACGTGTTCCGGGGTAATGGTTAGCCAGTGCAGTTGGCGAGTTGTCCGGTCTTCTCGGACTATTCCTTGACACTGGGTCATGCAGCTCGTTAACTCAGGGTGTGGTTATTGTGTTGGCGACAACTTCTACACCTTAAACAAATTCACGTCTAGTTTGCCCTTGGGTCGGCCATCCTCGTTACACGAGGGGCAACCATTATTATTATATTAAAGAGTGAGGGTTTATGAGTGTACCAGGAGGAGGAAGGGAAAGGGGAAGATGGGAGGTTGGGTGTGTCAGGTAGTTAGAGGTAAGGACTGTTAGCGTTAAATACCTGGAGAATAGGTTGTCTGTGGTGTAGATGAGTCCGTCAGTCATCAGTCATCAGTCATCCGTTCTCAGTTCATAATTATGTTATTCACTCATATACCAGAAGCCTGGCAGTCATCCAACAACCATACGTCAGAAAGTCATTTAATCAATCGCAAACCAAAATCCGAGTCATTCATCCATCAATCATCCGTCTTCAGTTATCAATCACACAACAGAAGTCCCGGTCAGTCATCCATCAATCATCCGTCAGAAAGTCAAAAATCAATCACACACCAGAAGCCAGCCGAGTCACTCATCCATCACCCAACCACTTGTTATTTGTCAGTGGTGTCACTTACCGTCACTCAACCCGTCATTCACCCGTCACTCACCCGTCACTTACTTGTCCTCTGGGTGTATGTTAATGGCTTCATAGACACGTGAGCCCCACATGTCACCGACACACCACAATAGACAACTGAAGCTGTGTGGGCCCCAGTCCTAATGGGCTCCTGTCCAAATGGGCCCCAGTTATAATGGACCCCAGTGCTGATGATTAAGTTTGGTTCGGGTTGATTAGGGTTGGTTAGGGTAGGTAACTTTAAGGTAATATAGTTTAGGATAGGTCAGCTTGTTAGGTTAGGGCACTTCAGGTCACGGTTAACTATAGGTTGGGTGAGGATAGATTCGATTTGGTTTAGTTAGTTTGAGGTTGGTTAGGTTAGGTTAGGTTAGATTAGGCTACTTTAACGAAGGCATTATTATTTGCAGAGTGGTTAGGTTAAGCCAATGTCTGCCCACACCTGACCCAAAATGTGACCCAGGTCGTGCATGACGTCACAGTGTGGAGAGCTCGAAAGGATGCCCTATCGGTCGGCTGCAGCCACTACTGTGAAAACTGGTGTCCTCTGTTTCACAATGCCCACTAATTCCGCGGTGTTTGGGTGTAATTCTTTGTTTAAACGAGAGGGGGAATATACGCTTCTTTATCAGTTTCAAAAAGGACTGATTGTATCCTCCCAATCTTTCCCAAAATTACATCAAATGTTAAAGGAGAAGTATGACATTGTATATACAGTACAGTATAATGATATAAACTAAATCAGGATGAGTTAGAGGGGGCAAATGGAAGACTGTCACCAACATGGCCTCCATGGTCCTTTTGAGACAAGGGAGTCCACCTCTGCTTTACGTTCCTGTCGGCTGACTGCATCACGCCAAAGGGTTATTCACGTATAGTACCCAATGGAGGAGTCCCCCCACACTGATGCCCAGCACCAGTTAAGGTTGTGGAGGAGGAGACCATCACGGCACCACACACCAAGAGGGAGGTGGGCCTACGTTTAAGCGGTGCAAAATTACAACTCGACAATAAGTTCTCAAGACCAATCGGTGAATCTACCTCAGTGGACTGTTAGTGTTATTATCACCACGATGGTGTACCATAAGGATAAGGAGAAGGTGGTGGTGGCTAAGGGCGGTGGTGATGCCTCTGCCCAACAGAAGAAGGGACCAGAGTCCTCAATCAAGACTAAGAAGCCAAAGACCCAAAATCACCAATTAAATAAAAAGATCGTAAATAATAAAACTCAACGGATACAGGAGGATAAGATTGTACCTCATAGTGACCACTGTAAGACCTCCAGCAAGGAGGTGGAGGACAACAAGAAGCAGTGAGAGTCACCTACCAGCCATCACCACCATAAAATCTATTATTTACACCACCAGGAAGAGAAGAAATAAAGGAAGACGGAAAAAAAGACGATTAGAAGAATTATGTTAAGAGCGAGACAGAGACAAACAGAGAGAGATATACTGTAGAGAGAGAGAGAGAGAGAGAGAGAGAGAGAGAGAGGAGGAGAGAGAAGGTTAGGGTAGGCTTATTTGTTTAGATAGGTCAAGGTAGGTTAAGTCACGTTAAGAAGTTAGGAAGGCACTATTAGGATCATTTTAGGCCGGTTGGATTATCATCACCAACCACAACGTAAACACATCTAGTCTGGTGAAGGTACAAAGTTTCACACACACAGAAAGAAAGAAAGAAAGAAAGAAAGAAAGAAAGAAAGAAAGAAAGAAAGAAAGAAAGAAAGAAAGAAAGAAAGAAAGAAAGAAAGAAAGAAAGAAAGAAAGAAAGAAAGAAAGAAAGAAAGAAAGAAAGAAAGAAAGAAAGAAAGAAAGAAGTAAGTAAGTAAGTTCCTGCACCTGACCATCATTAGTAACATAATATCAGGTAGACAAGCATCAGCCACCTGCACACAGAGTCCCCTCCCCCCCTCCTGGCTGTTACAACCACGCAGCGTGTTGTCTCTATAACAATAAGCAGTAAACGTTTTTATACACGGGTTTTGTATCTACCCTCCTCCCCTTGTCCGTGTATCACAAGAGATGCACACACACACACACACACACACACACACACACACACACAGTCAATAGTGTTGGAGTGTAGGTGGTGATAATGATAGCAATGTGGTGTGGTGATGGTAGTGGTGTGTGTGTGTGGTGGTGTTGGAAGTGTGGTGTGGATATGATGACAGTGTTGTTGTCGTAACAGTGGTAGTAATGTGGTATGAACCTAGTGGTAATAAAGCCCGTGGTGGTGATTGTGGTAATGATGAGGTGATAATGGTGTTATTGGGAGAGGGATAGTGACGGCATTATTTTTAGTGGTGGTGGTGGTGGTGATTGGTGGTAGTGTGTGTGTGGTGATTTGATGTGGTGTGTGGTGGTACTTGTGGTGTGGTGTTAGTATTAAGGTGCAAGCACTGCTTGCTTCCTCAAGCTTTCAGTACCACTGCTGGTTAGCTCTCGCGGCGAACAGGGAAGCAACTTGCTTCAGTCTTTCCCTGCCAGTACACAGCCTCTTCACCAACAAGACTCCAGCTGTGCCTCCTCGTGGCAACACATGGTAACTGAATGCCTCGTGGGCCCAAGCTAAACCAACAGGGGATCTCGGAGTAGCATTGGGCCCTATAGGGACGGCGCATAGGCCCACTGGCAAGTGGGCACGTCCTGGCGCCTACCAATCACTGCCCCACTACCTTGCGGATTAACCTTGGTAGGTATAAGGCTACGGGAGTAAACCCCAAACAAAAAATCTGTGGTGGAGCCCCGCAACAGGCAGACATGCTTACAGAGCTCCAACAAGACCCCAATGGCAGTATAGGCGGAACAGGTGACCAACAAAAGAACCCAACGACTACATTGGCGGCCGAAAGCAATGCAAAATTAATAGGCTACTAATGCAAAACCCAACAAGCTGGGTTATTGGTAGTCCATTGCAACTCTCCCTCTCCCCAGTTGTTGCAACACTTGAACCACTGGATCAGGTAAATGGAGAGCCAAGATATGTGGTTGCAGCCTGCGCTCCTGCCTCACCGCATAAATCAACTCACATGCAGCCATCATCATCAAAACCCCTATACCCCAAAAGTCCTATGGCGACGGAAACAGGCAGAGATGACTGCCGGCAGTCTCTAGTAACAACTCTGCTCGCCCCACATTGGCAAGGGGCTAGAAAATGTGCCTTAAACACAGTCTGCTTAAAGAACCAATCTGATTGGGAAACTGCACCCAGTAAGGTCATCCTTATGTGGTCGAAAACACAATCATAATCACAGATCAAAACAAAAACTATTATACAACTCGTATGGGCATTGCATGGAATGTCAAGACCCTTCTGGATACTGGCACAAAAAAGCATCCTGAAAGAAGAACTGCCCTTGTGGCAAAAAAACTGGCTAGGTTTAAAATAGAAATAGCAACCATTAGTGAGTCCCGGTTCCTAGACGAGGGTCAACTCACAGAAGGGTAAGCCTGCTACGGAGAGATACCGCATTTATGGAGTTGGCTTTGCCATCCGCCAATGCATCCTACACCGGCTAACTGAAATGCCTGTTGGGACCAACAAGCGCCTCATGACGCTCAAAGTCCCACTGAATCACTTATGCCATGCCATATTCATCAGTGCATACGCCCCAACACTGGAAGCAGAGGATGACATCAAGGAGGCCTTTTATGCCGACCTTGACAGAGTGCTAACCTCTATCCCTGGAGAAAATATGGTTATGCTCCCAGGTGACATTTGGCAGGGATTCATAGGGAGAATTGGACTAGGGAAGTGTAATCTTAATGGCCTACTCCTCCTCAGTAAGTGCTGCACACAACCTGACTATATCCAATACCTTGTTTAGGCAGGCCGACAAGTTCAAGGGTTCGTAGCAACATCCACGATCCAAACACTGGCATTTCATTGACTACATCATTGTCAGAGAAAGAGATCGCCGAGATGTGATCATCACCCGAGCTATGCATGGCTCGGACTACTGCGACACTGATCATTCGGCTCGTGACAGCCAAGCTCTCACTTCACTTTGCCCTAAAACGGCGAAGGCGGCAAGCCTCCAGAAGAGGTTTTAACACTAAGCGTCTGGAGGATCCAGCAGTAGTACAATAAGTACATGCTTTCAGAGAGCAGCTTGAACATGGACTGATAAACAACCCGACAACAAACAACCCAAATCCCAGTGCCGAATGAGGTATTCTCGACACTGTCATGGCAAAAACCTGCATAAAGACCCTCGGCCAGATCGAAAGTATACACCAGAACTGGTTTGATGAAAATGACCCGGAAGTCAAAAAGTACTCGTCGATGATAAATGTGCCGCTTTAACTGACTGGCAGAATAACCCCCAGTCTTGGACCAAACCTGATAGCTTCCGCAAGAAGAAAGCGGCGGTCCAGTGCGAACTCCGCAATGTTAAGTACAACTGGTTTACAAATAAAGCATGTGAAACGCAAAAACTTGCAGAGCAGCACAAGATGCGTGAATTTTTCAATTCCACTAAAACATTTTATGGGCCAATCACTTCTGGCACAGGCCCCTGCTGCTCATCCGACTGTATCTCCCTAATCAAAGACGAAGAAGGCATACTTCAGTGCTGTAAAGAGCACTACCATTCGCTGCTAAACCGAAACACCGATATATGAAACAGATGTGGATATTCTGACTACCCAGCAGGTCCTTCAGCATCCAGAGCTGACCCACCTCAGGTATCCTCCATCCCTGGATGAGGTAGCTACTGCCATTAAACAGATGAAGAATAACAAAGCCTCAGGGCCTGATGGAATCCCAGCCGAGGTGTATAAAGCAGAAGGAACCTCTGCTTACTATCCATCTCCACTCTCTCATGGAGAATATATGGGAAAAGGAGGAAATCCCCCAAACTCTTAAAGACGCCTCCATCGTCAATATTTATAAGACCAAGGGAGATTTAGCAGATTGTGGCAACTACCGTGGGATCTCGCTACTGTCCGTAGCTGGCGAGATTATAGCCCAAGTTCTCCTAAATAGACTTCTTCCTGAGGCGGAACACTTCCTCCCAAAATTTCAATGTATCTTTAGACCATCATGTGGCATCACTGACATGATATTTGCTGCCCGCCAGATACAGGAAAAGTTCAGAGAACGGCATCGTAACTTGTACATGGCTTTCATCAACCTAACCAAGGCCTTTGACTCGGTCAACAGGGAAGCCCTCTGGCGAACCCTCAGCCGTTTTGGCTGCCCACCAAAATGTATCACCATTGTGAGGCAAATCCATAATAGCATGAACAGCAGTGTCCTGCACAATGGCACCCACTCTGATTTCTTCCCCATCCAAACGGGGGTAAAACAAGGATGTGTACTGTCACCAACTCTCTTTTCCATTTTTTTGACTGCCTTCCTTACTCTTGCCAGTGCCAATTTAGCCGGTGGGGTGGACATCCAGTACCGGATGAAGGGTCTTTTCAACATAAGACGACTCCAGGAAGGAACAAAGGTGTCGCCAGCTTCCATTACTGAACTTCAGTATGCAGACGACCTCAACCTTGATGCTCACACTGAACGCAACTTACAGGAGATATTGAACACCTACGCAGATGCGTATGCACACTTCGGCCTTTAAGTGAATGTACTTAAGACTCAGATTCTCTTTCACCCTGCCCCTGGTTCAGCCACACCTCCACCATCCATCCATCCAGCTTAACGGTACTACTCTCTTAAATGTTACCCACTTTCAGTATCTCTGCTCTCACCTGTCCACCACTGCAAACATCGATGAAGAGATTCAACATCAGATCAGATGTGCATCTGAAGCCTTTGGCAGACTTTGTACCCGTGTCTTCAGCGGTAGATCCTGAAATTATAATAATAATAATAATAATAATTTACGGTTTATTGAAAAAGTTCTGCAGCCCGAAGGCTGAAAATATACATTGGACATGAATGACTTATTACATACATTGGTGGTTTAACAAAAGCCTTCATTAGAGAAAGGTAAAGGAACATACAGTGAACATACAGATTAATGTAGGATTGTACGTGTTGAACAGCAAACACGTAGTGTAGTAACTCCCTCCCAGATAGTGTTAGGAGGGACCTCACGTGATGTAGTAGTTCCCTCAGATGGTGTTATGATGGACCTGACGTGGTGTAGTAATTCCCTCGCAGATGGTGTTATGAGGGACCACGTGGTGTAGTAATTCCCTCACAGATGGTGTTATGGGGGACCTCACGTGGTGTAATTACCTCACAAATGGTGTTATGAGGGTCCTCACGTGGTGTAGTAATTCCCTCACAGATGGTGTTATTAGGGACCTGACGTGGTGTAGTAATTCCCTCACAGATGGTGTTATGAGGTACCTGACGTGGTGTAGTAATTCCCTCACAGATGGTGTTATGAGGGGGCCTCACGTGGTGTAGTAATTCCTTCACAGATTGTGTTATATGAGTGAGGTTTGGTCCCAGGCCTTCCTATCGTAGACGGATCAACACATCGCTGGTTGTTGTTGGGTCTCACGGGCCGTTATCACTGGGTACCTGGGACCTCACTGTGTGAAGGTTAACTTGGGTATGACTGTTACTGTTGAGTTGTCCTCACTGACTTAAGCACTGTTTACCACTGTTCACCTCTGTTTAACACTGGTTCCACTCCTTTCGTAGATGAAATTGTAACTTCTGGCGAGAACTTGTTGATATTCCGGTGGGGAGGAGGGTTCAGGGGAAGGGGTTGGTATGGGCCAACTTAGCAGTTGACCTGGCTGCTCCGAAAGGAGCGCCAGGTACGTCTTGACCCTTCGGTGCAACAAAGTTGCACGTATATCGAGCAGTGGTGCTCCCTACCCTGCTATATGGCAGCGAGACCACTGTAGCCTTCGTTCCATCTTCCGAGTTCACTGTGAAGACAAGAGAACAAATGCCAGTATTCTCGCTGACACCAACTGTAAGAGCATCAAGGCTACCATTATCCATGAGCAACTACGTTGGACTAGTCATGTTACCCTCATGGACGACAGTAGATTGCCAAAGCAGCTACTTTACAGTCACCTAATGAATGGTAAACGTTACGCTGGCAGGCAACTGAAAAGGTATAAGGATATTCTTAAGACAAACTTGAAAAAAATACTAAATCGACCCCCTCACCTGGGAGACGATTACTCCACACCATAATGCTTTGGAGGAACACCACGCGAGGTGTCAATACTTTCAAGTTAGCCCGATTGCCTACCGAGGCAGACAAGCGCCAACGCCGGAAAGACGCTACCGCCGCCCCTCCCGCACTAGATGTATCCCTCCACACGTGCAACATCTGTGGACGACCCTGCCGGTCCCGTTTCGGCCTCTCTAGTCACCTCAGACCTCACCAACCAAGGTGGCTTGCTTAAAAATTCACATCATTTTATCATAGATGGACGATCGTCATACTCGATTCTGAGTGACAGCAAAGTAGTAGTAGTAGTAGTAGTAGGATAGCTTCTTATGTATTAGGATATTTAATATTAAGGTAAATAAAGTAGTAGCTACGCTAGTAGTGGTAGTGGTAGTGTATGTGTGTGTGTTGTTATGATGTGTTATGTATTAGTGCTGTAAAGGCTAGGCAGGCAGGTAGGCAGGCACTAGGGGGTGAATCTGTCTACACTCTACAATACCTACGATGAACTTAACACAGAACTATCCCGGACCAAAAACAACCATAGTGAACTCCGATCACCAATAATCAAAGCGCCCACCCCTGTCATCCCTGTTACATGTTATACTGTTGTTATCACCCTGTGTGTGTGTGTGTGTGTGTACTGTAAGGGATTCGGGACATAAATATCTTTTTTATGTGAGGTTTGATGGAAAGTTTGGAAGCTGACAAAATATTTATAATCTGGCATAATTCTTTAACGAGACGTGTGAGTCATAAGGTGTCCGGGTAAGAGGCTGCGACTCGACGTAATCTCCACATTATGATCGCATCTTGTAAAGGGATTCCCCGCAGGTAAGTACCGTATTAAAATGTGAAGCTTCCCTGATGGTAGTTGTGGTGTAGGCAGTAACCAGGCCCACACACACTACTGTCTCTACCCTTTTTCCTTCATCTCCACTCACAGTCACCAACGTCATAAACTTGCTCTCGCTGCTTCACTACTACTACTACCACTACTAATACTACTACTACTATACTACTACTACCACAACTATCACTACCACCACTACCACCACCACTACCACCACCATCACTACTACCACCACCACCACCACTACCACTACTACCACAACTACCACCACTAACCACCAACCACCACCACTACTACCACAACCACTACTAACCAACCACCACTACCACCACCACCACCACACTCCATCTATAACCACCATCATACAACCTCCATAAGCTAAAAAAATATATACATGATTTTTAACACAACACCTGCCATTAAGTTCTATATACAGGTATGTGTTTTAATTTAACATAAACCCAAATAAACTTTATCATGAATGGAAACTTTGTCTCATATCGGTTCCGCGTGATGCGTCTCTATAGGTGAACTTTGACCTTTATATCTGACCTTCACCTTCAATATAGGGTCACCTGAGCTATACGTTATGATATAAGATAATATGCAGTTTTATATCACTATTTTAACTGATTGTGAGGCTATGTAAGGTGCATTGATATTTTGATGGACAGACAGACAGAGAGACAGACAGAGAGACAGACAGACAGACAGACAGACAGACAGACAGACAGACATTATAGACTCTTACGTATTTTATTCAAGGTCACAATAAATATCTAAACTACAGGTATATAAACATTCCAATAACTGTATCTCTATATTATTCTTAATGGAACTTTTATATAAGCATAAAGAATTAAAATGTTCTTAAATATAACATAACACCAAAAACGAACAAACCATAACAATGATTCAATATATAGAATTCACCTCAAATACGAAAAAAAATGTTATATGCATGTATTAAGTATAGTGTGTTATAGTGTGTTATAGTGTGTTATAGTGTGTTATAGTGTACTCGTGTGATACTTCTCCTGTTCACCATTATTACAATCTATTGAAAGCTTGGTCATATATCACCCTTTGTTAGGCACACATCACCATTAACCTGATCGTGTTTATTGTGTGTGTGTGTGTGTGTGTGTGTGTGTGTGTGTGTGTGTATGTGTGTGTGTGTGTGTGTGTGTGTGTGTGTGTGTGTGTGTGTGTGTGTGTGTGTGTGTGTGTGTGTGTGTGTGTGTGTGTGTGCTATTCGAGGATAGACCCCGTGTTAGGAAGTTATACCACGAGAGAGAGAGACATTTTTAGCACTGGCCTGAATGTTGACTAAACACTTCTTTGAGATATGGATATTATAGAAGAGAAAATTAATGTAAGGTGTAGGTTAGGACAGGTGTATGTTAGGACAGGTGTAGGGTGGGACAGTTGTGGGTTGGGACAAGTGTAGGGTGGGACAGGTGTAGGGTGGGATTGGTGTAGGTTGGGACAGGTGTAGGGTGGGACAGGTGTAGGTTGGGATTGGTGTAGGTTGGAACAGGTGTAGGTTTGGACAGGTGTGAGTTGGGATTGGTGTATGTTGGGACAGGTGTAGGTTATGACAGGTGTAGGCTAGGACAGGTGTAGGTTGGGGACAGGTGTAGGTAGGTGTAGGTTAGGACAGGTGTAGGCTAGGACAGGTGTAGGTTAGGACAGGTGTAGGCTAGGACAGGTGTAGGTTAGGACAGGTGTAGGCTAGGACAGTTGTAGGTTAGGACAGGTGTAGGCTAGGACAGATGTAGGTTAGGACAGGTGTAGGTAACCGCGTAATGAAACATGAACAAGACAACTGGTCAACAAAGGTAATTTAGAAAGGTGAGGGAAGAGCACACACGTTGTGATGAAGCCCAACAATGAAGACTGAAGACCTCTAGCACCGGTAAACATGCAAGTCACTTAACATGGCTAGTTGGCTGTATTTTTATTACCCAAGGAAAGGATTTGCTTGGGTAATCCTTATACAGGAGCAAGTTTGTCAAGTAGCTACAACCAAACACTCCCAAGTGGCATCAGTCTCTGTATGAGTGTGGCCCGTCACTCACACACTACAAGTAGCCATGGTACTACTTACCTCAGTCTCTGTATGAGTGTGGCCCGTCACTCACACACTACAAGTGGCCATGGTACTACTTACCTCAGTCTCTGTATGAGTGTGGCCCGTCACTCACACACTACAAGTGGCCACGGTACTACTTACCTCAGTCTCTGTATGAGTGTGGCCCGTCACTCACACACTACAAGTGGCCACGGTACTACTTACCTCAGTCTCTGTATGAGTGTGGCCCGTCACTCACACACTACAAGTGGCCACGGTACTACTTACCTCAGTCTCTGTATGAGTGTGGCCCGTCACTCACACACCGCAAGTGGCCACAGTAGTACATACCTTAGTCTCTGTATGAGTATGGCCTGGCCCGTCACCCTTACACCACAAATGGCCACATTATCACTCTGATGAGTGTGGCCCGTCACTCCCACACCACAAGTGGCCACAGTACCACTTGCCTCACTCTCCGCATGGCAACTTTTCCCTCACAATGAGACAGCAACTTCACACCAGCAAGAAAAACATGAGTCTCACTCGGTATCATCCCACCTGCTTCAAACTGTTACACCTACATTTTTCCAACACAAGTTTTCTTACCACTTGTGACCAGAGACATGGACGTTTTTCTTTTGTTTTACGGTTCTCATTACGTTTATTGTTTTAGTATAAACATTATTTCTTTTTGTCAGAGTCTATTTACAAGGATTTTGTTCTTTGTATTTGTTAACTCACTTCATAGCTCAGGGAAGAGTTTCGCTGTAACACTTCAGGTCATTTTAGTGATAACAAGGGGGACCTACTGAGAGCTTTTCAGTAGTTAAGACAGTCAACAGAACAACAAGGAGAGGGTTGAAAGGTCGTCCCCGGGAGGACACTTTGCCGAGGATCAGCGTGAGTCGTCAACAAAGATACACGAGGCGAGGCGAAGCGAAAGGAGGTGAGGTGAGGAGGAGGAGGAGGAGGCAAGGCAAGGCGAGGTGAAAGGAGGGTAGTCGAGGCAAGGTGAGGAAGGGGCAAGGAAAGGCAAGGTAGCCGAGACGAGACGAGGTGAGGTGAGCGGAGACGAGGTGAGGTGAGCTAACTGATAACGACGGAGAAATGAGCAATAATTTGAATAAATATTTTTCAACAGTTTTCACCACCGAAAATTTAAACACGATACCCGAGGCACCGGCTCTATTCAGAGATAGTGAAGAAAACAAATTAAGAACATAAGAACAAAAGAAAATAAGGAGTCTGCAATAGGTCGGTTGGCCTGTGCATGGCAGCTCCTGTCGAGAGTTACTACCACTCTCTATCATCCATGAATCTATCTAGCCTCCTTTTGAAACTTTCCAGCGTTCCAGCACTTACTACAAAGTTGCTAAGCTTGTTCCACTCGTCCACCACCCTATTTGTGAACCAGTTTCTTCCTATCTCCCTCCTAAACCTAAACTTATCCAACTTAAATCCGTTGCTCCGAGTCCTATCCTGCTCGGATATTATAAGAACTTTATCTATATCCCCTTTATTGATTCCTTTCACCCACTTAAATACTTCTATCTTATCTCCCCGCACTCTTCGTCTTTCTAGGGAATGCAAGTTTAGTTTCTTTAACCTATCCTGATATGGAAGGTTTCTAAGTCCCGGAATCATTTTCGTCTTCGCTGCACCGACTCTAGTGAATTGATATCCATTCTATAATATGGGCACCAGAACTGAACCGCATAATCGAGGTGCGGCCTGACTAGCGCAAGATATAGTTGCAATAAGACCTCTGCACTCTTATTACTTACACTTCTAGATATAAAACCCAATACTCTGTTTGCCTTATTTCGAACATTAACGCATTGTTTTCTAGGCCGTAGGTCAGGGCTTACAAGTACCCCTAGGAATCTTTCACAAGCGAGATAGTAGTGACTAGTAACGATGTTACTAAGCAAATAGACAAACTAAAGCCTAATAAGTCACCTGGTCCCGATGAGATATTTGCCAGAGTATTAAGGGAATGTAAGGAAGAGCTTAGTATGCCCTTAGCAAAGTTGTTTAACATGTCCTTAAAAACAGGTGTAGTACCAGAATCCTGGAGGATAGCGAATGTAATACCGATTTTCAAGAAGGGGGAATAGATCACTATCCTCTAACTACCGTCCAATCAGTCTAACATCAGTTGTAGGCAAACTATTGGAAGCAATCATTTCAAACTCCATTCGAAACCACCTGGAGAAGCACAAATTGATCAATGATTCCCAGCATGGTTTCACAAGTGGGCGTTCATGTCTAACTAAGCTATTAACATTCTTTTCATCAGTTTTCGAATCGGTGGACGAGGGGCACAATTATGATGTGATATATCTCGACTTTAGCAAAGCCTTCGACAGAGTCCCCCACGAAAGACTAATAAGAAAGGTAGAAGCACATGGCATTAAAGGTAATATTCTAAAATGGATTAGGGCGTGGTTACAGGACAGGAAACAGCGAGTGAGCATTAACGGCACTTAATCCCGAGCAACGTCACTAGTGGAGTTCCCCAAGGCTCAGTACTTGGACCATTATTATTTATTATATACATAAACGACATAGATATCGGCATAGACAGCAACATAAGTAAATTTGCTGATGACACTAAAATAGGACGTGTAATTAAATCTGACGAGGACTCCGCAAAACTACAGGAAGATCTAAACAAATTTTTCGAATGGTCTGAAAATTGGCAGATGAAATTCAATGTGGACAAATGTAAAGTACTCAGTATAGGAGATGTAAACAGGGAAACCAGTTACCAGATGAACAACGATGCCATTGTGAAATCCGACTGCGAGAGAGATTTAGGAGCAATGATAAGTTGGAATCTTAAGCCAAGTAAACAATGTGTTTTTGCTCGTAACAAGGCTAATAAAGTACTTGGGTTCATACAAAGGAGTGTTAGTTACAAGACTAGCGAGGTTATCTTAAGATTATATCTTGCGCTTGTGAGACCTCACCTGGATTACGCTGTTCAGTTCTGGTCACCGTATTACAGAATGGATATAGAATCCTTGGAAAGAATCCATAGGAGAATGACAAGACTAATCCCGGGCATTAGGAACCTTGAGTACAGAGACAGGTTAAAGCATCTTAACTTGCACTCCCTCGAGAGACGTAGAGTGAAGGGCGATATGATAGAGGTGTATAAATGGAAGTCAGGGCTAAACAAAGGGGACATTAGAGAGGTACTCAAACTATCCAACCAGGAGCGAACTCGTAACAATGGTTATAAATTTGACAAATTTAGATTTAGGCGCGAAATAGGTAAACACTGGTTTGGAAACAGAGTAGTGGATGAATGGAACAAGTTACCAAATATCATCATTAACTCGAATACTCTGGATAGCTTCAAACATAAGTTGGATGCTTATATGAGCAAGGCGAGGCTGCAGTCTGATTACGATCCTGCAACAGTTGTACGGGAAATGAAAAACTATAACTAAGTCAAGAGTCCTTCACTGATATGATTTTATTGATATATTTCATTGATATCATTTATTTGCTCTACAGACGCGTTGAGGAAGTGAACGTCATGATATTTTAGTTACACGAATACTGTCATTTTTAGTTCAGGTAGAATATTTACTGTTTACCTTCACAATCCTGAGAGGCTAGGTGCGTTAGATTAGAAATGGGCTAAAATTTATTATTGAGAGTTAAAGCTGCGTGTGGATATATGAGGTACAGTAGTCGGGTGGTAAATGGTATGTCAATGCCCGTCTCTTACATGACATTAATACTTGACATTTAATCTTCTCCTTGGACTGATGTGGCTGGTATCCAACTTGACCATAGAAGTCTGAAGGCTGGTGCTGCGTCTGTAAGTGTTTGGACGGTCGAGGCTAACAGAGAGTTAGAAGCAGAGGAGAAGAACAGCAGTACACCCTAACCCCTTTGTGTACGAGTCCCCCTCTGAGCTGAATAAAGTCATGTCGCGTTCGCCAAATATTAAAAATGGCGTCCCTGTAGTGAAGAGATTAAACTAAGATCATAAACAAGGTTGGTTCGATATCGATGAACTTTGACCTACATATATGACCCCTGACCTTCAGCATGGATGGGGGTTCCTGTTTCCTACTCCTCTTAATTCTTTTTTCCTCTTGTCTTAGCTATTATGAATCTTCTTTAAATTCCTATAGTTCCTGTGGTGTTTCTCAGATTACTCGCCAGTACGTTACAGTCCCTTAAATGACTCTAGTTATCTGTCCAGTTATGAGTGTGTGGCATCAAGACAACGAATGTATGGTCACGGTTAGTATGTAAGAGTGTGGTAGCCGTACACACTATTGGGTCGTGTGAGTAAGTGAATTCAGAAGAGGTTACAACATTTATATTAACAGTTTGAATTCTCTACAACTCCTAGAGCTGATACAGAGAGGTAATTTGAATTCACCAGAACTCCTATAGCTGCTACACTAAAGACATTTGAATTCATCGTGATAACTCCTACGGTGACACATTATAAGGTTCAAAAGATCAAGATCATAACTCGCATACAGACAGATACACGGTGTAATCTGGTACTGTACCTCGCTCGAGTGCAGTAGAGCCAGTTATTATGTACAGTATTCTCTATGAAATCAAAATAGCAAGAGAATCCAAGGCGAATCCCAAGGAATTTTTCCAGGTATATAGGACAAAGGTCAAGGACAAAGTTGGGCCTTTAAAGTCAGGGAGAGGAGAAGTGATAAATGGAAGTGAAGAAATAAGCAAAGCATTGAACAGCTACTTCTTATCAGTTTTCACAGAAGAAATTTGCGATGAAATTCCAGAGGTGGAACTGATATTTAAGGGAAAGGAAGAAGAGAAATTAAAGAATATCACTATCAGAAAAGAGGATGTTCTTAAGAAGATAAATAAACTGAAGAAAACAAAATCCCCAGGGCCGGATGAAATTTTCCCTCGTGTCTTGAAAGAGTGTAGGGAACAGATTAGCGGACCCCTCGTAAACTTATTTACAAAATCATTAGACACTGGAGTTGTGCCAGACTTGTGGAAACAAGCAAATGTAGTACCCATATTCAAAAAGGGAACAGAGCATCAGCGTCAAATTACCGGCCGATCAGTTTGACGTCAGTAGTGGGGAAATTTCTTGAATCAATTATAGCAGATAGCATCCGATCGCATCTAGAGAAAAGCAAATTAATCTACGACTCTCAACATGGGTTTACAAAGGGAAAATCTTGTCTAACAAATCTGCTAACGTTTTTTAGGAAAGTCTTCGAGGTAGTAGATAATGACGAAAATTACGATGTTATTTACTTAGACTTTAGCAAAGCATTTGACAGAGTACCGCATCAGAGGCTTCTGAGAAAAATTAAGGCTCATGGTATCGAGGGGAAAGTTTTAAATTGGATAAAATCATGGCTCACCGATAGAACGCAGAGGGTCAGCGTAGATGGTTTTAAATCTGAGTGGGGCCGTGTAACCAGTGGGGTTCCCCAGGGGTCAGTACTAGGCCCACTCTTGTTCATAATCTACATAAACGATCTGGATACTGGGATCAGCAGTGACATAAGCAAGTTTGCGGATGACACCAAAATAGGGCGGCAAATTAATTCAGGGCAGGATGCAAATGCATTACAGGAGGATCTAAATAAACTGCAGGGGTGGTCTGATAAATGGCAAATGAAATTCAACACCAGCAAGTGCAGCGTACTTAATATTGGAAGAACAAATACTTATAATGTATACAGCCTTAACAACATCAACCTAGAGAAGTCGACTTGTGAAAGAGACCTAGGGGTACTTGTAAGCCCGGACCTACGGCCTAGAAATCAGTGCGTTAATGTTCGAAATAAGGCAAACAGAGTATTGGGTTTTATATCTAGAAGTGTAAGTAACAAGAGTGCAGAGGTCTTATTGCAACTATATCTTGCTATAGTCAGACTGCACCTCGATTACGCGGTTCAGTTCTGGTGCCCCTATTATAGAATGGATATAAATTCACTAGAGTCGGTGCAGCGAAGAATGAAAAAATGATTCCGGGACTTAGAAACCTTCCATATCAGGATAGGTTAAAGAAACTTAACTTGCATTCCCTAGAAAGACGAAGAGTGCGGGGAGATATGATATGATATGATATGATATGATATGATAGAAGTGGGTGAAAGGAATCAATAAAGGGGATATAGATAAAGTTCTTATAATATCCGAGCAGGATAGGACTCGGAGCAACGGATTCAAGTTGGATAAGTTTAGGTTTAGGAGGGAGATAGGAAGAAACTGGTTCACAAATAGGGTGGTGGACGAGTGGAACAAGCTTAGCAACTTTGTAGTAAGTGCGGGAACCCTGGAAAGTTTCAAAAGGAGGGTGGATAGATTCATGGATGATAGAGAGTGATAGTAACTCTCGACAGGAGCTGCCATGCACAGGCCAACCGTCCTATTGCAGACTCCTTATTTTCTTATGTTCTTATTTTAATCGTCACGTTCAAATTACTTTATATAATTACTTCATTTATTTAGGTACAGATAACATTAACTCATATGACGTTCCTATACCCTCTGATGACGTAATTCTGGCTATTGTTTTTATTTTTACTTTTCATGTTATATTTTGCGTCTTTCTTTGCTTCACATAATCTCGTAATCTATGTAATAATTTCAATCATTTAATTACCGTTACGTAAATAAAAACACAATTTTATTACTTAATGTTAAATGTGAAAATATAAACAAAGGGTGTTAGTTTGTTTTTCGTATACAGTTAAAAAACATAAGAGGGAAATATCGTAAAATCATTGTACCAGACAGACAGACAGACAGACAGACAGACATAGACAGTGACAGAGACATGCAAATAAAATGAACGGATGAACATATTTGACGAACCTAGACTAAAAAAAGGAACAAATTAAAAGTTGTTAGTGGAAATCTGAATGACCTTGACCTTTGGCCTGAATGATTTTGATCTCTGACCTGAATGACCTTCACCCTGACTTTGTGAGGTTAATTGCGAGGAATTGTGTTATTTAATCTGACCTTAACCCCTGACCTTGACCTTTGACCCTGACCTTAACCTCTAACTTTAACCCGACCTTAACCTTTGACCTTGACCTCTGACCTTGACCTTACATTTATGGGTACTATCCTTATTTTCACCATGTATCAGGATATTAGTCCATCAAGAGGTCGGTTAGTTCTCTGTGATGACCTTCTTTGTTAATACAGGGAGAGACGGAGTACCTGAGGAAAGACTGCCGTGTTTGGTAGGTCACACTGTGTTAATATCCAGCCTGGGGGTTTGAACTAGCGGCAAGAGTAGTGAGAGGCAATTGCATAAACCTTAATTAAATAAATAAATAAATAAATAAATCAATACTACTACTCCTACTAAAAATAAAATAATAATAATAATAATAATAATAATAATAATAATAATAATAATAATAATGAAACAAGTAGATTTGGCGAACTTTTTTTTGGTCAAGTGTAAAACAAAAATAAGTTATAAATTCGCCTGGTGATTTTCGCCAGGTATAGTGATCAACAAACAACCATATCTAATTGGTTAATACACCTGGTGATTTTGTGGTAGTAATAATTTGGAAGTTATTTATACCAAGAAATAATTGATGGGTCAACATACTTGGCAAAGCTTCAGCAGGAAATAGCAGGCCAGGATGGGATGGGGTGAGATGATGTGAGGTGGTGGTGGGGCGGGGTGATGTGGTGGTGGGGTGGGGTGAGATGATGTGAGGTCAGGTGGGGTGGGGTGAGGTGATGTGGTGGTGGGGTGAGATGATGTGAGGTCAGGTGGGGTGGGGTGAGGTAAGGTGAGGTGAGGTGGTGGTGGGGTGAGGTGAGGTGACTGTGTGGAACTCTTGCCTCACACCTCACCCTCATGTGTTAAGGTTGTGAAAGAGGTCAACCGCTCACCTGTTGATAAAGAATTATTCCTTGGGTTAACAACGGTTGGTCTTGCCACTAAGGGAGCTCAGGCCCTCAATTGGCTCAACTATGTCAATGTTGTTGTTTATGTCCGCTCTGTATGTGTATTTTTCTGGCTAAAAAACTGTTTCAATATAAATAATTATCATTGGTTAGATTCTTCGTCAAATTATTCAATCGCCCTAAGTCGCTTCAAGTCACCCTAAATTAGCCCTAAGTCACGTTGAATCACTTTAAGTCACCCAAAAAAAGCTCTAAGTCACATTGAGTCTCTTTAAAATTGCCCTAAGTTGCCTTCAGTCACCCTCAAGTCGCCCTCAGTCGTCTTAAGTCGCCCTAAGTCGCCACAAGTCAACTTGGAGAAATCTGCAGCTGAGGGTAGGAACCCCTACTTGAAATTCTGAAGGTGATAAACTGACCTTCGACCTCTATGACCTTTGATCTTTATGACCTTTGACTTCTATGACCTTTGACCTCCATGACCTATATGACCTTTGGCATCTATGACCCTTGACTTCTATGACCTTTGATCTTCATGGCCTTAGACTTCTATGACCTTTGACCTCCATGACCTATATGCCCTTTGGCATCTATGACCCTTGACTTCTATGACATTTGACCTCTATGACCTTTTTACCTCCATGACCTGATTGACCACTGATCTCTCTGAATCCTTCATCTCTGACTGACCTTGACGAAAATTTTAAACTTCCTTCTGATGATTTTAGTGAAGTTACTTCAGAAGACGTTAAGTTAGGTTAGTTTAGTTTAAGTTCAGGTTAAGTATGGTTAGGTTAGAGTTAAGTTACCTAAGTTGGGTTAGGTTAGGGTAGGTAAGTTTAAGTTAGGTTAGCGTTAGGTTAGATTAGGTTAAGTTAGGTTTGGTTAGGTTAGGTTAGCGTTAAGTTAGCGTTAAGGTGGTTAATTTTCATATGAAATAAACTAGGGTGTCAGATATTAAGATGATAAAAAAAATATCTTTCTTGCTGATCGACACATTTATAAATTTCCGGACAAAAATAATTTAATAATAAAAAGGATAAGAAAGTGAATAATGAGTGTAAATAACAACTAATTAATTAACGTCCACACACCTTACTATCTTCACTATTGTTCTTGATAACACCAATAAAACACACTCTGGAACACACTCTGGAAACACACTCTGAAAACACACTCTGGAAACACACTCTGGAAACACACTCTGGAAACACACCCTGGAAACACACTCTCGAATCACACTCTGGAAACACACTTTGGAAACACACTCTGGAAACACACTCTGGAAACACACTCTGGAAACACACTCTGGAAACACACTCTAGAAACACACTCTGGAAACACTCTGGAAACACACTCTGGAAACACACTCTTATAACTCCTCCACTACAGGGACTCCACTTTGTTTAACCCCAGATGATTTTATTCAGGTCAGAGGGGACCCCGTACACAAAGTTGGTTAATCCGAGTTAATTTTTAAATCAGTTTGAGGTGATATAACACTCCAAAGGGTTGGTTAATTTGCTTGAGGAGACAGAGAGACAGACAGACAGACAGACAGACCTTCACCGTGTTGACTCAGAGGGGAGGTTTAGACTCTTAGCTCCTACGAGTCCTTTTCAGCTTTCCACCCATCGCCTTACTTTATACACCTGAGTCATTACACACCTCTTCATGCTTTCCCAAACTTTCTCCTGTGATACCAACACCACCCCGAGCGTCAGTGAGTTATATAGAGCATCCGGTATCATGTTATTCCAACCTAAACGTGTACCTCAAGTCTCCTTCAGTGATTTCATATTCATTAAAACACTTTTAGATTAGTTTTTTAGTATTCACAATCCTCCTCACATAATAGAGGACACTCCTTCGCCTACTCGACCATCAATGAGTATGCGTCAGTGGTCCTCAGATTCTTCTTTCATATTCTCAAGATCTTTCAATGGCAATAGACGTATCCAAAGATTTTCTTCCCTCCAAGTGTTTAGGATTAACACCAAGCAGTTGTAAATAATTCCTGGTGTTAAGGGGAGGGGGGGTGATGTTCTGAGCTAGACTGAGCATATTAAGTCCAGAAAAGTTCTACTCAACATTTTAATAAAGAATGTTTAGGGAGGTTACTAAACGTTGCCAATAAACATCCAGTGCCGCTATTCATCATCAAAATGTACAGGAAACATCATGAAAATTTTCCCTAAACATCACTCGTTCTTGGAGTAAGTCACTGTATGCGTGTGAGAGAGAGAGAGAGAGAGAGAGAGAGAGAGAGAGAGAGAGAGAGAGAGAGAGATGCGTCCTCAAAGTAGCAAGCCTTGAGGGTCATTGAGTTTATATGGAACGCTTCAGGTCCTGTGTGTGTACCCTCAAGTGGCCCTCACCTCTCTATGGAAGGTCGACTCATCGGACCCAGAGTGTGTATAAGTACCCCATAAGTCCCTAATTGGCTCGATACGTATAAGAACATGCTATAGACCCTTTAATTACGTTATAGAGGATCTCAGTTGATAAGGAAGTGTCTCTGATTATGCCAAACCTCTCTAGGTGTGCATCGTGAGATTTACCGAGGCATCCTTAAGACCTCAGGGCATCTTAAACAACAACTAACCTTCCCAACACAAAGTATCTCAGTAATGTAATATATTTCCTGTCCATTTGATTCTTTGTTGGTGACGATATAACAAGTGTAACCAATTCTCACTAAAATATTAAACACAGAACACCAACAAATATATTAAATTTCTATATCTCAAAATGTCAAGGGAGGATGTCTGTTATCTCTCAGTAGTCCTTGTTAGTTATAAGTTTACACAGACACAAGCATAGTTCACTGGAGTTTTCACTATACAAAGATCAAAAAGTTTTACTGGATACCCATGGCTGCTGAGCACACCTGAGCGTCTCACAACCAGAGTTCCTACAGGGTATCGACCGTCTCTCTCTCTCTCTCTCTCTCTCTCTCTCTCTCTCTCTCTCTCTCTCTCTCTGGGAATTCCCGAAATCTCTTGAACATAGAGAGGGTTCACAGGTGTCTCTGACGTAATAAAACATTCTTAACATTCCTCAATTATCCCAATTAAGTCAAACTGCCCACGTATTCACTGTCGTAATTGAAGTAGTTGAATGACTTACATGTACAGTAATTGTCTTCAACATTCTCACAGTGTTCTTGCCGTCCAGGGTTTTCTTGGAAGTTCACAGTCACCTCTCTCAGTCCTTGAAGGCACGCAATAAATTCTCCCTTACCCGACAATCTCCATGTACCCTTGTGTTCAACCCTTAGTTATTACGTCTATTACCAAGACTTCTCTAATATTTCTTAAGATGTCTGAATCATTATGGGAGCATCCAAACCTCCTTATCCTCTTTCATTAACACCCACATTATCAGTATTGTAATATAACAAGGTGGGGTATAGCAGTCGAGTGGATACAACGCTCATCTTCTGTCCTAAGAATCACTGGTTCGAACTTGAGGTATTCGCCAGTCCACTCAACTAGAAATGGGTACCTACATTTGCAGATGGGGAAGTGAGGGCAATCGAGTACAATGCCGGATACATTGACTCCCTGTGTAACGAAGACTTAAGACCTAGTGTGCTGTGTCGAGACTATGGGACACTAATGCAATATAAAACCAAGACACCGCGAAAGTCTTACCATACGTCTTTGTGAGTTAATGAACGCCTTAAAATAATTGCACCTGTGTTTATACATCTTTACATGCATCAACTCTCTAAGCCAGGTAAGTCTACACACACACACACACACACACACACACACACACACACACACGTTTCATTGGTCAGGTCACTGTGTAGGTCTCAGGTTCACAAAGTATCTTACAAAAAATGGTCCTCATAACTGAAGATGTAAGAATGTAACTAAATGATTGACTGAAGCTGGACCACGAAAGTAACGTCGAAAAATGGCACAATAACTACACAGAGACTCGACATTATCTATATAAGCTCACTTGACGTCCTTCAGAACCCCGTGACATCCTCCAGAACCCCCTGACATCCTCCACAACCCCCTGACATCCTCCAGAACCCCCTGACATTCACCAGAACCCCGTGACATCCTCCAGAACCCCAAAACATCATTCAGCACCTCACGAGAACCCCCGTTTCTACCTGAGAGTTACCATTGTCTGTATGGAATCTCTCTCTCTCTCTCTCTCTCTCTCTCTCTCGTGCCAGGGTCGTCTCCCCAGTGCCTTATCGCCCCCTGGATAACTTTATATCAGCAAGAATCTTATCGCAACGATGAAAGTCAAACGTTCCCTGCGTCCTTGGGAGTCCCTTTCTATATGAGCGTCGTCTTTATCTTCTGCCACACTTTCCCTACCTGAGTGTACCTTGGTGTACCTGGTGTGTACCTGGGTGTACCTGAACGCACCTGAACGCACCTGAACGTTCTCTTTGGCCTTAACCTGATTTCTTCCTCAACCTTGAATTTGAAGAAGGAAAAGTTAATTTATCTCAGCAAAGGACATAATGACGACCATCTTCTGGGTTGGTGAGGGCGTTTGAGGGCTGGTGAGGGCTTTTGAGGGCTGTTGAGGGCTTTTGAGGGTGGTGAGGGTTTTTGAGGGCTGGTGAAGGGTTTTTGAGGGTTGGTGAGGGTTTTTGAGGGCTGGTGAGTTTTTGAGGTTTGGTGAGGTTTTGAGGCTGGTGAAGGGTTGGTGAGGGTTTTGGGGTTCTGGGGCTTTTTGAGGGGGTTTTGAGGGTTGGTGAGGGCTTTTGAGGGTTGGTGAGGTTTTAGGGACTGGTGAGGTTGGTGGGGCTGGTTTTGAGGTTGGTGAGGGTTTTGAGGACTGGTGAGGGTTTTGAAGACTGGTGAGGGTTAGTGAGGGTTTTGAGGTGGTGTGAAGGGTTGGTGGTTTTTGAGGGTTAGTGGACTTTGAGTGGTGGTGAGGCTTTTGAGGGCTGGTGGCTTTTGAGTTGAGTGGTGAGATTTGGCGAGAGTTAGCGAGGATTGGCGACAGTTGGCGAGAGTTAGCGAGAAGTGACTACCTGGTTGTCTGGGAAACTTGTCAATTACTTCCCACCGGCCCACCATACTAACCAAACCATCAACTAGAGTCTATAGTAACACCTCCCTGACTCACAGTACAGACGCAGTGGTTGAAGACGAAATTCAAAACAGCCTGCAAAATCACAAGACCTGGATAACCCTATTTCGAGCAAAGGGACTGAGAATATGCTTACATGTAGAGCTTGATGAAAGTGAAATAAAAATTACGAACATTAATAAAAAAATGCGAAAATTAGCTAAAAAATACAAAAATTAACCCCCCAAAATATGAAAACTAAAAATATACGAAATTAATTAAAAATACGAAAATTAACTAAAATATGCGAAAATTAACTAAAAAATAAGAAAGTTAACTAAAAATATACGAAAATTAACTAAAAATATACGAAAATTAACAAAATGCTTAAAAATACACGAAAATTAACTAAAAAATACGAAAATTAACTAAAGATACGGAAATTAGCTAAAAATACGTAAATGAACTTAATAATACGAAAAATTAACTAAAAAAAGTGAAAATGAACTTAATATTACGAAATTAACTCCCCCAAAAATACGAAAATTAACTAAAAAAATGAAATGAACTAAAAACCCGAAAATGAACCAAAACTAATTTAAAAAAAAATACAAAATAAACTAAAACATTACTTATTACTCATTGTACAACACTGAGAATAATTAAATAAATAGACTACAATGTAATAGAAGGAGGTAAAAAAACCATGAAAATGTATAGACGTTGTTGATAAAAAAATATTGGAGAAAAATGATTAAAAAAAATATATTTATGTGTGATTTTAAAGTATTAGAAGACTAATGACGACACTTGAAGTGTAATAGAACCCAGAATTTGAGAGAGATAAAGAATGAGAGAAGTAGAGATAAAGTGTGTGGTGTGAAGAGATTGTTTCAGTTTAAAATAGATGTAATTGTTATCTGATAAATTTTCTATAACATCTCAATTTTCACTTTATGTTCTCAAATAAAACCCAGAAATAAATCAATATCGTCTCAAAAAACACACACACACACACACACACACACACACACACACCAGTAGTATAAAGGTAACAAATCCCCCTGCGCCACAATAAGGTCTAACGCTCCATAAAAATTGGTCATAACACCGTGAAATATTCGTTGAAAAATTATGTTTGGGTAAAAGTCATTCCTTACTTGTTCCATCTACCTTGTTAACAGTCTCGGCCAAACGTTAACACAGACAGACTCACGCTGTTACTTTATACGATACCAGCTGCTACTTATATACAATACCAGCTGTTACTTATATACGATACCAGCTGTTACTTATTGTTATCGCCACGTGCCGGCCACATGTTGATTGAAGAAACTGTTGACAACTCAGGATAGCTTACTAAGCGAGATGGAGCTGGTAGCAGACGTACCACAAGCACTAGCACCATCAGAAGTAAGGACCGGGAAGGAATGAGAGCCTTATGCAGCACGCACCCTTCTAGGTTGGACTATAAATGGACCGCCTGGAGTGGTGAGCCGTGATTATGCCGTGATCAACCACTTTATCAGAATGGCAACACCACCCGGAGACAAATCTGAAAACAAGCCGGGCGCCTGGGAATGCGACTTGCCTTCACAGTAACGATGATCTCCGTCTCTGTCGAAGACAAGAGAGTCCTGATGCAGTGGTCAACGTCAATTACCTGGCGGACGGACACTACCAACTTCCCATCCTGTTTCAACATGAAGAACTGACTCCCCAGGCAATAAGAAGGATTCAGACTTACGAAGTGGGTCTGTAATCACATGAAGTTTTGGCTGCAATTCCACAGACAAAACCGTGGAGTAAAGAAGTACTGAAAGACGACAGGCTCCCACCGAACGAGCATTGGGAGTCTTGTGGGACCTGAAAAGGACGAACTAGCGGCCCGGGTCCGTCCGATCCTCAAGAAACCGAAGACGAAACGAGGCCTTCTGAGTATGGTTATTCTTATATGACCCACTGGGACTCATCATCATCATCGCCTGAGCGTCATAAGAGCCAAAAATCATATTCCATGATGAGTGTAGACGAGGTGTTGCGGGATGAACGAATGGCTGAACAGAACAGGGTGGCATGGCGAAGATGGCTGGATGGAACTTCCTGGTCCCCATCACGGGTTCACGTTCCACGGTGCTACGACCTGAGGATGCGTGAATCCAGTGGTTGCCGTGTAACTACATCACTTGCGACGCCTCTCCCAACAAGTGTAGTGAGCTGTATCGCATCTGGAGGACCATGTGGTGAAGATGGAGTTTCACCATATCTCTTTTCGTGTGTGGTGCAAGGCCAAGCCAGCCCTCTTGAAACAGCAGACCATACCTCGACTCGAGCCCTGCGCGGCAGTGCATTGGCTGCCAAGGCAGGCAAAACAACTACGGTGAGAACTTGAATTACATATAGAGCCAGATTAGTGTTCTGACAGACAGCATGGCAGTCCTTCAGCATATACGAAACACCGGAAAAGACGCTTCCAGTCCTTCAGGCTACAATCGAGTGGGCAACAATGCACGAGGACTCGCACGCAGAATAAATGTCCCACGTGATGTTGGCGACTGAACCCGGCCGGACGACGCTAAGGTCGATTACATGCAGCAGAGTCTCAACGAGGAGGGAGGTGATTCTGGGACCTACTTCTTTCCTCCTTATATTGGAAGAACATTGCCGGCCAAAGAGGTCCATTGAGGATTCCAGACCTCGCAGACGGAGACCCAGAGGTGAAGAAGGAAACCACGGTGCTGACGACGAACGTTGACCAGGGGAGGGCATCCTCGATAAGCTATGGCCAGGTACCCTCGTGGCATCGACTTTGAAGAGCGTAGCGGATTAGAAGGTTTATAGAATGGCGGCATGGGAAGCGAAAGAACAAACATCACGAGAGAAAATCGGCTCCGGTGTCAGTGAATTGGAAGAGGCGGAAATTAGCCGTCTTAAGATTTATGCAAAGAAAGGATTCCCCTGAGAACTGTGAATGTTAAAAACAGGGACAACCTGCAAGAGGTAAAGCGACGTAAGTCATTGGAACCTCATCTAGACACGGACGGTTTGATCAGAGTAGGTGGCCAACTGAGACATGCCAGTTTCCACCCAGACCAGAATATCCCATACTGCCGCCAAGGGACAACAGGAATCACCTGGCACATCGTGAGAGTGCCACCGACTAGAACTGACACTCAGGACGAGAACACACTCTTGCCATAATACGAGACGTACTCGATACCTAAGTGTTGCAAATTACCGACAGCACAATACGGACGTGTGGACTTGTCGGAGAAGCAACTGGGAGGCTCACCCACCAAACCGACTCCAAGCAGAAAATCGAGTAGCGCCCAGGAGGCCGCCGCGTTCAACGGCTAATTGAATTGATTGCTTCGGCCCTTGGTTAAACAAGGACGAACCTGGGCGAAGAGATGGAGATGCTTATTCACCTGCCAGACTGGCCTCAGAGCTATACACCTAGAAGTCCTCACCACTAGACACCGACTCGTTCATCAAAAGCCTGACAAGATTCACCTGCCGTAGGGGACCTCCCCAAGCGTATTCGGCCTGACAGGGAAACCAACATGATTGGGCTATTGAGAGTTACGAGAGGCGGTGAGCGGCTGGAACAACAGTGACAAGGTCGGGAATGCCTCTACAAAAACAGATAGAATGGCAGCTCAATCCACTGACAGCCCTCACATGGAGGAGTGTGAGACAAATCTGGGTAAATTGTAAAGAAGGTCCTCCAGGAGGGCACCCAGAGCTCAGGACGATGAGCGCCCCAACACTGTGTTCTTTCGCCACGTAGAAGAGATCATCAACGAAGGCCCATCACCCCCAGTGTCTGACGACCTGAAAGGATCTAGAAGCACTAACGCCAGCTTCACATACTATGGATGAACCCGAGACACTGTCCATCGGAGGCGATTCTGGTCCATGGCAGAAGCTGCACCGACGAAGATGGAAGCATGCCCACCATTGAGGACCAATTTGAAGAGGTGGCATGAACATCTCCCAACACTACGTCAGCGACAAAGTTCTTCAAAACTCGCTGTAACTTCCACGTTGGGGATATCGTGCATCATTGAGATGGACAACCCTCCCCAGGAGTCAGTGGATGCTAGGGAGAGTACTGAGGCCTCACTGAGCAAAGATGGCCTGGTGCGAAGTGTTAAAGTGAAGACCAAGGCGTCAGTGTTAATACGCCCAGCGACGAGACTTTTCCGTTGGAAGGGGTCGGAGAGTGAATCTACGATATGCCGTGATTTCGAGCAAAGCCTGACAGGCGGAGTGTTATCGCCACGCCGGCTACATGTTGATTGGAAGAAACTGCTTGACAACTCCAGGATAGCTTACTAAAACGAGATGGAGGTGGTAGCAGCCAGGCGACTGCCCCTGAGGGATAGTCTAAAGCCTTTCTATCGTAGAGACAACATCTTGAATCCTCGTCCAATATTTGCCTCGTTGGTCAAACCCAGACCCCAAAAACGTTTTGATTTTTATCGCTCATAGGAGTGAGTTTATGTAGATAAGATTGTCGTTGACGCGAATTATACACATCGCGTCAACGACAAGGGTCTTATTCTCCTGCAATAAACCAAAATCGCTCCTATGAGCGGTTGAACTTATAGACAATCCCAGCTGTTACATATTTACGATACCAGCTGTTACTTATATACGATACCAGCTGTTACTTTTAGACGATACCAGCTGTTACTTATAGACGGTACCAGCTGTTACTTATACGATACCAGCTGTTACTTATATACGATACCAGCTGTTACTTATAGGACAATCCCAGCTGTTACTTATATACGATACCGTGTTACGATAGTACATACCAGCTGTTACTTATAGACGATAAATTAGCTGCTACTTATATGCATACCAGCTGTTACTTATATGCAATACCAGCTGTTACTTATAAAAATAATCAGCTGTTACTTATAACGATACCAGCTGTTACTTATAGACGATACCAGCTGTTACTTATAGACAATCCCAGCTGTTATTTATATACGATACCAGCTGTTACTTATATACGATACCAGCTGTTACTTATAGACGATACCAGCTGTTACTTATATGCAATAATTTGCTGTTACTTATAGACCATACCAGCTGTTACTTATATGCAATACCAGCTGGTACTATTGCCTTGTGGCCTTAACTTAAAAAAACAAACAATTATCTTCCCCCCCCCAACCCTGCCACATGAGTCCCTCACCAACCTAACCTAACCAAACCTAACCTAACCTAACCTAACCTGGCATGTCCACCTGGTCCCAGTAACCCCCTCACACTGAAATACCTGCAGCCACAACACCACTGACAGGAGGGAGCCTCTGTTTTATCGGGAACAACAGGTGTGTGTGTGTGTGTGTGTTCTGTTTGCCACTCCAACCCCTGCCCCACCTCCTGCCCCCCTGCCACTCCAAACACCTCCCCACCTCCCACCCCTCTGCCTCCAGCCCCTCCCCGCCCCCCTACTCCCTGCCACTCCAGTTAACCATCACAACAACCAGCACTTGATCTGCTTGTCACCTCTACACACTCAACCTGTCTCCTCCTCCCTTGTTGTTGTTCCTTGCTCATCCCCAAAACTCTCACCTCATCTCACTGCACCGTCACTCTCCTTCTCTCCTCTCCTCCACCCAGTATCACTCTCCTTCTGCCTCTCGTCCCTTATCTGTTATATTTTCCTCCTCCTCCCCAGTCTATTAACTCCTCAGCCCACAAAGTTCACTACCCTTGAAAAAATTCCCCCTCTTTCACCTTCCAAAACACCTTCCCTACCTACCAACCTAACCTTACTTGACGCAGTACCTTTCGTATAATCAATATCTTTTAGAATTTTCACACACGTTCCATCTCTTGTGGTGTTGATCTGAAGCTTAACGAGAGGCTTTAACTGTAGTCTCTTGTTTGAATGATTTCCTAGTGGTTTTCAGGTGAGAAATGAAGAGTAACCTTGGATATGGTATTTCTAGAGTATATGATGATTTGCCACAATACTGTCTCATTACCTGTAAATTTTATGACTTACCTGTAGAATGATATTACTTATTTGCCAATGTATAACCACACACCTGCCAAAGTCTACCACACACCTGCCAAAGTCTTCCATATACCTGCCAAATTCTACAACATACTTACGAAATTATATCACACATCTGTCAAATTCTATCACACACCTGCCGAATCCTATCACACACCTGTCGAATCCTATCACACACCTGTCGAATCCTATAATACGAGTACTAAATACTACCGAATACCATTAAGTGCTCTTCTTTACCTGGACAAAGTTAACGGCCAGGTAGATATGAATCAACTCGTAACCCAACCCATCTTACTTAGCTTAACCTCACCTCACTTAACCTCACCTCACTTAACCTCACCTCACCTAAACTTTATCTCACCTAACCTAAACCTAACAAAACAACTAAAGCACAAAGACAACAACAACACCAAAAAAAACAAAATCACTACCATCACCACCACCACAACAATCCTACATAACAAGAACAAAAACACTGCTACAACAACAACAGCACAACATTATAACAACAACAGCACAACATTATAACAGCAACAACAGCAACAACAACAAATAACAACAACACACCAGGTTCAGGTGTCTCTCGCGTCAGCTGTGAGTTATTTTCAACCAGTCTTCGCCTGTTGAACCAGAGTAACTTGGTGATCAAGCACTTAAGGAGATCACAGCACTTTAAGGTGATAGCACTTTAAGGTGATCACAGCACTTTCAGGTGATCACAGCACTTTCAGGTGATCACAGCACTTAAGGAGATCACAGCACTTTAGGAGATTAAGCACTTTAAGGTGATCACAGCACTTTAAGGTGATCACAGCACTTTAAGGAGATCACAGCACTTTAAGGTGATCAGCAGCACTTTAAGGAGATCACAGCACTTTAGGTGACCACAGCACTTTAAGAGATCACAGCACTTAAGGAGATCAGCAACTTTAAGGAGATCACAGCACTTAAGGTGACCCACAGCACTTTAAGGAGATCACAGCATTTTAAGGAGATCAGCACTTTAAGGAGATCACAGCACTTTAAGGAGATCACAGCACTTAAGGAGATCACAGCATTAAGGAGATCACAGCACTTAAGGAGATCACAGCACTTTAAGGAGATCACAGCACTTTAAGGTGATCACAGCACTTTAAGGAGATCACAGCACTTTAAGGAGATCACAGCACTTTTAAGGAGATCACAGCACTTTAAGGAGATCACAGCACTTTAAGGAGATCACAGCACTTTAAGGTGATCACAGCACTTTAAGGAGATCACAGCACTTTAAGGTGACCACAGCACTTTTAAGGAGATAACAGAATTTTAAGGAGATCACAGCACTTTAAGGAGATCACAGCACTTTAAGGAGATAACAGCATTTTAAGGAGATCACAGCACTTTAAGGAGATCACAGCACTTTAAGGAGATCAGAGCACTTTAAGGAGATCACAGCACTTTAACGAGATCACAGCATTTAAGGTGATCACAGCACTTAAGGAGATCACAGCACTTTAAGGAGATCCAGCACTTAACGAGATCACAGCACTTTAACGAGATCACAGCATTTAAGGTGATCACAGCACTTTAAGGTGATCACAGCACTTGGAAGTCTAAGTTACACCGAACATGAATACAATAAATGACAGAGTTAAATACTGATATTTTAGATATTTTATACCGGAAAGGAATGTCAACACAAACATCAAGGACTTTATAAACACCCTATACGTATACCTAACTTCCTCAAAGAACTCAATAAACACAAAACACAAAGGACTTTATAAACACCCTATAACTATACCTAACTTCCTCAAAGGACTCAATAAACACAAACATCAAGGACTTTATAAACACCCTATACGTGTACCGCTCTTCTCAAAGAACTCAATAAACCAAACATCAAGGGACTTTATAAACACCCTATACGTATACCTAACTTCCTCAAAGAACTCAATAAACACAAACATCAAGGGACTTTATAAACACCCTATACGTATACCTAACTTCCTCAAAGAACTCAATAAACACAAACATCAAGGATTTATAAACACCCTATACGTATACCGCTCTTCCTCAAAGGACTCAATAAACACAAACATCAAGGGACTTTATAAACACCTTATACGTATACCTAACTTCCCCAAAGAACTCAATAAACACAAACATCAAGGACTTTATAAACACCCTATACGTATACCGCTCTTCCTCAAGGACTCAATAAACACAACATCAAGGGACTTTATAAACACCCTATACGTATACCGCTCTCCTCAAAGGACTCAATAAACACAAACATCAAGGGACTTTATAAACACCTAATCAGATGCTTGGAACTAAACAAAAATAAAAAAAAAACAGACACACAGTAGTTCCGGGTCCTGCAGCTAGTGAAAGGTAAAGCTTTATCAGTAACAAGAATCAATTAATCCAAGAGAAGAACACAGGTAAAGTAGGTGTACAGCTGTCGGCTCGCTAGTGAGGAGAAAATAGCAGGTAACTAGATTATTATTGAATGCGATCTATTAATCCCAAACTAAAAATGATATTATGGTTGTTTACTAAAGTTAAATCTCACGAAGTTTATTCTGTTATATCAGTTTTTTTTTAATTTGATTTAATTAATATTCTGATACAACGGAAAAAAAAAACATATAGTCCCAATTTGATGAAACTTAAGAGAAATTTATTGTTTGAGTTATAAAGACATTTAGAAATATTTAGGAAAGTTAAAGCATAGGTAGGGTTAGGTGACGTGAGGTGAGGTTAGGTTAGGTTCCAGGTGATCATGTTAGCTTCACATACTGTAACACCATTTGACATTAACAGTAGCAACACTGGACATTCACAGCAGCAACGCGAGACATTCACAGCAGCAATGAGACATTCACAGCAGCAACACGAGACATTCACAGCAATGACATTCACAGCAGCAACACTAGACTTCACAGCAGCAACGAGACATTCAGCAGCACTGAGACATTCACAGCAGCACCGAGACATTCACAGCACAGAGACGTCACAGCAGCAATGAGACATTCACAGCAGCAACGAGACATTCACAGCAGCACCGAGACATCATAAAGCAGCACCGAGACATTCACAGCAGCAACGAACATCCACAGCAACACCACCAACCCAAACACACCACCACTAAACACACACACTCATCACCACTAACACACATACAGCACCACACAACACACACTCATCACCACAACACACATACAGCACCACCAACACACACCACTCCACACACATCAACACACCACATCAACCCACATCACCACCACCACTAACACACACATCACCACTAACACACACACCACAACACACCCATCACCACTAACACACAACAGCACCACCTCACACCACCACCACCAACACACACATCACCACCAACACACCACACCACCCCAACACACACACCATCACCACTAACACACACACAGCACCACTAACACACCCATCACCACCACACATACAGCACCACTAACACACACCCACCAACACACACACATCACCACTAACACACGCACATCACCCCACACACATCACCACCAACACAAACACACCACCACTAACACACACACTCATCACCACTAACACACACACAGCACCACTAACACACACTCATCACCACTAACACACATACAGCACCACTAACACACACACATCACCACTAACACACACACATCACCACTAACACACGCACATCACCCCCACACACACACACCACTAACACAACACACATCACCACCAACACACACATCACCACTAACACACATACAGCACCACACACCACATACACACAGCACCACTAACACACACACATCACCCCCAACACAAACACACCACCACCAACACACACACACATCACCACCAACACACACACAGCACCACGAACACACACTCATCACCACCAACACACAGCACCCCACCAACACACACATCAACCCCCAACACACACACACACATCAACCACCAACACACGCACATCACCCCAACACACACACCACCAACACACATCAACCCCAACACACACACACCACCAGCACACACACACATCAACACCAACACACACATACACCAGCAACACACACCACCACCACACACACACCCCCAACACACACACACACCACTCATAGTACACACCACTAACACACACATACAGCACCAGTAACACACACGCATCAACCACCAACACACACACAACATCACCAACACACACACAGCACCAGTAAACACACACGCACTACCCCCAACACACATCACCACCAACACACACATCACCACCAACACACACACCAACCAACACACACATCACCACCAACACACACACAACATCACTAACACACACATACAGCACCAGTAACCACACGCATCACCCCCAACACACACACATCAACACCAACACACATACATCACCATTAACACACACATCACCAACACACACATCAACACCAACACACATCACCACCAACACACACACATCAACACCAACACACACACAACACCACACCAACACATCACCACCAACACACATCAACCACCAACACACATCAACCACCAACACACCCACATCAACCACCAACACACACACACATCACCACACTAACACACACACATCGCCACCAACATCACCACCAACACACAATATCACCACCAACACAGCACCACTAACACACTCATCACCACCAACACACATACAGCACCAATTAACACACACACCCCAACACACACACATCAACACCAACACACGCACATCACCCCAACACACACATCACCACCAACACACACACATCACCCCTCTAACACACACACATCAACACTAGCACACACACACAACATCACTAACACACACACATACAGCACCAGTAACACACACACGCATCACCATCAACACACAACATCACCAACACACACATACAGCACCAGCAACACACACGCATCACCCCAACACACACACACCAACACACACACATCACCAACACACACACACCACCACCAACACACACACACATCACCAACACACACACACAACATCACTAACACACACACAGCACCAGTAACACACGCATCACCCCTAACACACACACATCACCACCAACACACACACATCACCACCAACACACACATCACCACCAACACACATACATCACCCCCAACACACACAGCACCACTAACACACACACAGCACCACTAACACACACACATCACCACTAACACACACACAGCACCACTAACACCACACATCACCACCAACACACACACAGCACCACTAACACACACACATCACCACCAACACACAAAGCACCACCAACACACACATCACCACTAACACACACACACATCACCACTAACACACACACATCACCACTCAACACACACACATCACCACTAACACACACACATCACCAACAACACACAAAGCACCACCAACACACACATCACCACCAACACACACACAGCACCACTAACACACACACATCACCACCAACACACACAACACCACCAACACACACACACATCACCACCAACACACACACATCGCCACACACACACACATCACCACTAACACACACACATCACCCCTAACACACACACAGCACCAACACACACACCACACACACATCAACACACAGCACCACCAACACACACACATCAACCACCAACACACACACATCAACCACCAACACACATCAACCACTAAACACATCACCACCAAACACACATCAACTAACACACACACATCGCCACTAACACACATACATCACCACCAACACACACATCACCACTAACACACAGCACCACTAACACACACACATCAACACTAACACACACACACAGCACCACTAACACACACACATCAACACTAACACACACACACATCACCGCTAACACACACACATCACCACTAACACACACACATCACCACTAACACACACACATCAACCACCAACACACACACACCAACACACACATCAACACCACACACACACAGCAACCACCAACACACATCACCACCAACACACACACATCAACCACCAACACACATCAACCGCCAACACACACACACCACCAACACACCACCAACACACACACACATCACCACCAACACACACACACACCACCACCAACACACACACACCACCACCAACACACACACACACCACCAACACACACACATCACCACCAACACACACACATCACCACCAACACACACACATCAACCCCAACACACATACATCACCACCACACACACACCACCACCAACACACACACATCACCACTAACACACACACATCACCACCAACACACACATCAACCACTAACACACACACATCACCACCAACACACACACATCACCACTAACACACACACACACCACCAACACACACACATCACCACCAACACACACACATCACCACCAACACACACACAGCACCACCAACACACACACAGCACCACCAACACACACACACCACCACCAACACACACACATCACCACTAACACACACATCAACCACTAACACACATCAACCACTAACACACACACACCACCACTAACACACACACATCACCACCAACACACATACACCACTAACACACACACACATCACCACCAACACACACATACACACACAAGAAAACACTAACACACACACATTTCACCACCAACACACACACAGCACCACCAACACACCACCAACACACACACCACCAACACACACACACCACCAACACACACACATCAACCCCAACACACACATCACCACCAACACACACACCACCAACACACACACATCAACCACCAACACACACAGCACCACTCATCAACAACACCAACCACTAACACACAACACTAACACACACATCAACCCCAACACACATCACCAACACACACACATCAACCACCAACACACACATCACCACCAACACACACACACATCACCACCAACACACACACATCACCACCACTCAACACAGTGACACATCACCACCAACACACACATACACTACCAAACACACATCACCACTAACACACACACATCACCATCAACACACACACATCACCGCTAACTCACACACATCACCACCAACACAACACATCACCACCAACACACACATCACCACCAACACACACACATCACCACCAACACACACATCAACCACCAACACACACATCAACCACCAACACACACATCACCACCAACACACATCACCACCAACAACACATCACCACTAACACACACACATCACCACCAACACACATACAGCACCACTAACACACACACATCACCACCAACACACACACATCACCACTAACACACACACATCACCACTAACACACATCACCACCAACACACACCACAGCACCACTAACACACACACATCAACAATAACACAGCACCACTAACACACATCACCAACACACACACATCACCAACACACATCACCAACACAATAACAGCACCACCAACACACACACATCAACCACCAACACACATACATCACCACCAAACACACACACAACACATCACCACCAACACACACACATCACCACCAACACACAGCACCACTAACACACACACAGCACCACCAACACACACACAGCACCACCAACACACACATCACCACCAACACACACAGCACCACCAACACACACAGCACCACTAACACACACATCACCACTAACACACACACACACACCACCACCAACACACACACAGCACCACCAACACACACACATCACACCAACACACACACACACATCACCACCACACACACACATCAACCACCAACACACACATCAACCCCCACACACACACACCACTAAACACACACATCACCACTAACACACACATCACCACTAACACACACACATCACCACCAACACACACACATCACCACTAACACACACACATCACCACTAACACACACACATCACCACTCACACACACACATCACCACTAACACACACACACATCACCACTAACACACACACATCACCACTAACACACACACACACACCACCACCACACACACACATCACCACCAACACACACACACCACCAACACACACACCACCAACACACACACACATCACCACTAACACATACATCACCACCACAAACATCACCACTAACACACACACATCACCACTAACACACACACACACCACCAACACACACACATCACCACCACACACACACATCACCACTAACACACACACATCACCAGTACACACATACATCACCACTAACACACAACACATCACCACTAACACACACACATCACCACTAACACACACACATCACCACTAACACACACACATCACCACTAACACACACATACACACACACATTGGTTGTTTACGTTTTAATTTGTGTTTAGTTGTTGGCGTCTTGTTATGAGTGTGAATTTTAATGTGTGTCGTGTTACCTTTGTTTATGTGTGACAAGAATAACCTGTTATTAGCGTGTCTGCCACCACTTAACGCAACAGGAGGCCACTTTTATCTGTTAAGTGGATGAAGACATGTGTATTCCTAGATGTAAAACTGGTAAACTGTGTCAGATAAAGTATACAGAAAGGTATAACATTGATTTAAGGTGTATTCATATATGTAAACTGGTAAACTCTGTCAGATAGAGTGTACAGAAAGGTATAACATTGATTTAAGGTGTATTCATATATGTAAACTGGTAAACTCTGTCAGATAGAGTGTACAGAAAGGTATAACATTGATTTAAGGTGTATTCATATATGTAAACTGGTAAACTCTGTCAGATAGAGTATACAGAAAGGTATAACGTTGATTTAAGGTGTATTCATATATAAACTGGTAACTCTGTCAGATAGAGTGTGTACAGAAAGGTATAACATTGATTTAAGGTGTATTCATATATGTAAACTTTTAGATGTAGTATACTGTAAGACATATTTGGGTTTACTTTATATATATTGTAATGTATATAAAACAGTAATGTATATGGATAAACAGACATTATTATTAGTTCTCCAGGTTAATTTGTTGACAGGTGTACGAAACTTCCTCAAAATGTTGGTAGAAATAGTTCAATGAAATGTCACGGAGGACTTGTCTGAGGTGCCAAGAAACTAGTTGTTCACGGTAAATATTGGAGGCACTTATGACCAGCTGAGTGGGATGTTGGTGAGTGGGATGTTGGTGAGTGATGTTGATGACTAGGATGTTGGGTGAGTGGGATGTTGGTGAGGATGTTGATGACTGGATGTTGATATGGGATGTTGATGACTGATGTTGATGAGTGGGATGTTGGTGAGTGGATGTTGGTGGAGTGGGATGTTGATGACTGGGATGTTGATGAGGGATGTTGATGACTGATGTTGATGAGTGATGTTGGTGAGTGATGTTGGTGGAGGATGTTGGTGAGTAGGATGTTGGTGAGGATGTTGATGAGTGGGATGTTGCGGAGTGGGATGTTGGTAGGAGTGATGTTGGTGAGTGGGATGTTGATGACTGGGATGTTGATGACTGGGATGTTGGTAAGTGGGATGTTGGTGAGTGGGATGTTGATGACTGGGATGTTGATGAGTGGGATGTTGGTGAGTGGGATGTTGGTGAGTGGGATGTTGGTGAGTGATTTTCCTGACCAACACATAAATCTATCAAGTTTTAGAACCGATTCACTTACATTTTTTGACCCTCTGTTACATCTTAACCTTTGACCTTGACTCTTGACCTAGTCCTCCAAAATTAAGCTAGCTCGTCCTCAACCTTGACCCATCTCGTGTTCAATTAAGGGAAGGCGTTAATGAGCAACTCTCGTGACTCCTCAACACACTGGGGCAGCTGTGATGACATGATATAACAACCAATTTAGACTCGCTGCCAATTTGCCCATTTAGTAAAGATAGATGGAAAGTGAAGGGGCGGTCCCATAAACAGTGCGGATACATTATACTAAATTCTAAGCCTCGGATACACAAGGAGGTATTATGACTGCCATTGTATAGGACCGTCTTTACCCAACCAACGTTAGGTACTCACTTGCAGCTCAGTATAGGCTGGTGTTATCTCGTGCTCGGCCCAGGGACCTTAGGACAATAGGCCAGTGCTGCATCTAGCCAGTAAGTGCAGTCACAGGTAAAATACATATCAAAGTAATCACGCTGAAACTATTACAATATTGCTCAAATATCATCAACAAAAATTAATTATAATTCCATACACACCTAACTATCCTGACCAGGTATTTTGAATCTAATTTAAACTAACAAGTGTGTACATGTTAGGTGCAAGGAACGAATTCGCTCATTGAGCTAAAAGAACAAACACAACCACAATGCGTTGTGGTCGTTTTCAAAATAACCAGAAAGCTAAATTTCATTATAGGTTAGGTAGGTGAGGTGAGGTGAGGTTTGTTTAGGTTAGTTTGAGTTGGGTTAGGGTAGGTTAGGTTAGATGAATTTTGAGACCGTCCAAGACGCGTTGGAGCCGTAGGTAAAACCCATGACGCCAAATTTCGCATTCCGGTTATTTTGAAAGCGCCCATTTTTTTTCACTCTCAGTGCGCTAACTCGTCCTTTGAGCCTAACATATACAAATGAATTAAGAAACGAATTTTGTTATTCGTCTTACCTATGTACAGGCACACGGTACAGTGACAAGAACTATATAAAGTCACAACTATTATTACATGAATTACCTGTAACTTTGTCTAATATTGTACAGTACCTCAGTAAGACGTGCTGGGACCTGGTGTGACCTGTCTGACTTGGTGACTGATATAATTATATGGATTCCTGTCTAATATGATTTTAGACCGTCATAATTAGCCTCAATCCCACTGGGCCCCAATCCTATTCGATTCGTAAATAGTTAGGTTAGGTTAACTTAGGTTAGGTTAGGTCAGCTTAGGTTAGGTTGAGGCATTTTAGAACAAAAGCCCATTTAAACAGCAATCCCTTGAAGCTAGCTGCCATCCCTCACTCCAGGGCTCCAGCGAAGCAGGGAGGGACTCAGCGGGTCGGTTCAGCATTACAGCATCGCACACCTTGACAGGGCTACCTGAGCACAATGGGAGGATGAAGACAAGGCAGGTGAAGTGTTGTTATCGGCTCTGGTCAGGTGATAATACCTTGTAACACTGGTTTACTCTCCTCCACCACCCCACCACACCTATACCTGCCTGCCTGCCTGTCTCCCTAAATACCTGCCAGCCTATCCACCTGACTGCATATCCACCTGCCTGCCTGCCTGCTTGCATACCCACTTGTCAGCATAACTAACTGCCTGCCTGCCTACATACATACATACATACATACATACATACATACATACATACATACATACATACATACATTATCTAACCAACGTTCTTCTCATATACTGTAAGTCTCAATGGACTCAAATATGTCTAATGGATTCTAGTTTTAATGGGACCGAGCCTTAATAGGACCTTGTCTAAATTGGGATCTGAATCTTAATGGGGAATCCTAAGAATTTAAGGGAGTCCTAAGCCTTAACGGGACCATCGATCTTAATTGGACACCTCCACCCATTAAGACTGAGCCCCAATCATAAAGGCTGGGGGTAGATTAGGTTAGGTTAGGTTAGCTGATGTGAAGTTAGGTTAGGTTAGGTTAGGTGAGTAAACGAGATCTCCTCCACGTCACTTTAAATTCCTGCTCTGCATTGGTCATCAGGGCAAACACCTCCTGCCCGGGCGAGTGACCTTGACCTTTGCCACTCATTTCTCAAGAAAGATGTGTGTATGTAGGTCACCTCTTCTCCCATGGTGTGTGTGTGTGTGTGTGTGTGTGTGTGTGTGTGTGTGTGTGTGTGTGTGTGTGTGTGTGTGTGTGTGTGTGTGTGTGTGTGTGTAATTAACCCAAATGCTAAAATTTTATCTCTATAATATTAAAACCCTTAAACATTGTGTTTTCTTCACCTCGCCCACCCAGTGCCTCGCCCACCCAGTGCCTCGCCCACCTACTACCTGACTCACCTAGTGCCTCGCCCACCCAATTACTACCTGACTCCCCCAGTGCCTCGCCCACCAGGACAATTGCCACCATTGCTCAGTCATAACCAATATCTAAAACCTCATCGACGCGTTCCCTCATCACACACTAAATTTGGTAAGACGTTGAGTATCCGTACCTGTATCAAGTAATTGGCTGTCTAGTATATACGCAGGTCAGAGGTTACGTCTAGTATATACGCCAGGTCAAGAGTTACGCCTTGTATATACGCCAGGTCAAGAGTTACGCCTTGTATATACGTCAGGTCAAGAGTTACGCCTTGTATATACGCCAGGTCAAGAGTTGCGCCTTGTACTGTATATACGCCAGGTCAAGAGTTACGTCTAAGTGATATACAAAGGACATGTGTGGTGTGGGCGACCTCTGGCACACTCAGGGTCAAGGACGCTTGGAAATTCCCCCACAAGACGAGACAGTTTCCACGGTCACAAGACGACACCTGTTCAACAGTAATTTGTTAGAACACATCTCAGGGAGTTCTGGCTGACAATGGCGTTTGATTCAAGAAATGTATATGGACAATCACATCATTTGCATCCCAGTCGTAAAGTATTTCACCTGAGTTTGTTCATTAAGACGAGACTTTCAAGTGTTGCCTCTGGTATTTTTCCTCTTAATAAATCATACGATCTTATAAGAATTTACACCGTGGTGTGGAGTATGGACGACCTGATGAAGCTCCTACTCAGATAAATATGACTTTTTAAAGCTCTTCCTGACAGGTATGATTTCATAGAGTCTGGAGAGAGAAAAGTGTGACTCCTCGGAGTCTACGTTTAAGATTTGCATATGAAAGCGTGACAATGATCTCATCTGGAAGGAATGTGCGGCGATTTTTTACTTGTCTACCTGACGCATTCCTGCCCGCTGACGTAACCAGCCAGCGGAGACCTCTGGAGGACGGTCAGCCCGCCGGCCTCACAGCCTGGAACCCGGGAACACTGTCTTCACCCCCACACCCTAACACGCACCCTTAAATCCTGTTGTGCTGGCCTCTCCGGGTTAACTAGTCACTGGCAGAGAGTCAGGTGGAACACACGGATATACTGCTATGTTACCTGTGGGATATACTGTATATACAATGGCTCGGTATTAAGTCCCCGAGTACTGTGTATACAGAGGACCACACACAACACAACTGGAGCTCGCCTGCACGCAGCAAGCACACGCTATCCCAAGGACGTCACCCCACACTTCTCTCCCACAGTCTCTCCTGCGCTCACTCTTCTCTCCCTCCTCCCCCTCTCCCCTCCCTCTCTTCTTCCCTGAGTCATTGCACCTGTCCATAGTCCAAGTTCCTGCTCTGGCCAAACTTTTTCTCTGAATTCTCTTCAAGCTGTGACGGTTGTGTGTGGAGGACTTAATACCCGGGATCTGCTGAGTCAACTGATTTTGTAAAGAATCAGTATTATATATATATATATATATATATATATATATATTTCACTACTGGCGACTTGTGCCACACAAGTTCTTTCAGCCAGTCTTGGCTCTGTACTAACAATGAAGACATTCTCTCGTGTCCTTCACCGTCAACTCGGCCTTCCGCGTTGGTCCGTCCGGCCGTTAGTTCCTGCAGTCCTCACCACCTTTCTCTAACAACTTCAACCTTTACAGGAAGCCTCAACCTCGTACACTGTTATTATTCTCTCTCCACGTGTCATCATCACCATCACTACCACCATCACCACCACCTTCACTAAACCTCACTCCCACACCCACTATTGCACTGTACGGTGAACCTAATATTACACTTTCCGTTCACTAACTGTTTCGTATTACTGTTCCTTTAATACGAGAAATTGGTGATGCTGTGTTGACACTGAGGTTACGCTCTAGGTCAAGAGGGGTCCAGCTGTACCCCAACCTCAACAGATAAAACAAAAGAGCACCAGTGACGAGTCGAGTAGTCCGGATTTAACCATATAAGGAGAATCGAGTATAAACGTTTGAAAAAAAAATCATCACATTTATACAACACAATAAACATTATGTATGTCCTTGAAAACAAAACAAAACAAGTTAATGAGCGGAAGAAAAATCTAATGAAGTTAATTATGAATGTTGTTTAATTTTTATAGGGGAGAGATACAGTAGTCATATAAAGAAATGTCCCGGAGGAAGCGGTGTGGGGAAAGAGGGGAACAGGGGGGGGGGAGATGAAGAAGAGGAGGAGGGAAGGGAAGAGGGAGGAGGAAGGATGGTAAGAAGGAAGAGAGGCAAAAAAGGAAGGAAAGAGGGTTGTATAGATAATATTGGAGGAGGGGGGTGGGAAAGCCTGAGAGGGGAAGCGGAGGGGGAAGAGAGGGAAAGAGAGGAAGGCATTGTGGGAGAAAGTTGAAGGAAGTAGGGAAGGATGGAGAGAAAAAGATGGGATGGGGGATGGAAGAGAAGAGGAGAGAGAAGAGAGAGAGAGGAGAGAGAGAGAGAGAGAGAGAGAGAGAGAGAGAGAGAGAGAGAGAGAGAGAGAGGAGGAGGAGGCTGGGTAGGGGGGGTAGAAGACTTAAGTTCCCGGATGTGAGTGCTTGGAGAGTATAAGTTATTGTCCGTAGTCATTTTAGTTGTTGCACTCACCCGGCTGATGTCATTGCCTTTTGTGGCCAAGCTCTTCCCCCTGGGTGTTGTGGGCGCTGTCGTGCTGGTGGCCGAATACCTGAGAGACTCGGGGAGGTCGCCAGGTTCAAGTGTGGGGTTTGTTGTGGATATATAAAAGCACTGTTGGTAGCAGGACGGTTGTTACTGCCTTAACTTATGATGGTGTGTGTCCTGTAAGAGTTGCTTTGAGTGGCTTGGTGGTGTGGTGTGGTGTGGTGTGGTGGTATGATGAGTGGTGTGGATGGTCTGGCGGTGTGGTATGTGTGATGTGGGTGGAATTGTGAGTGGTGTAAGTGGAATAATTGGTGGTGTGGTGTGTATTGTGGATGGCACGGTGGGTGGCATTGTGGGTGGCATAAGGAATGGTGTGAGGAAACCTGTAAAGATGTTTGGGACTATCTGTAGATTTCTGAGGTAAACTACAGAAATATGAAGGTCAACTCGTAGATGTGAGAGTAAACACTAATATGTGAATCCCAGACTTGAATAACACGATTTCTTCCTCTGGAGAAAAATCACAGTTCCAGGACTCCTTCGGGTACGTGATGGCGTTATCCAGGACCATGTACTAGACCCTTCGGCGTTATCCAGGACCATGCATGTGACTAGATACTACGGCGTTAACCAGGACCATATACTAGACCCTACGGCGTTATCCAGGACCATGCATGTGACTAGATACTACGGCGTTATCCAGGACCATGTACTAGACCCTACGGCGTTATCCAAGACCATGCATGTGACTAGATACTACGGCGTTATCCAGGACCATGTACTAGACCCTACGGCGTTATCCAGGACCATGCATGTGACTAGATACTACGGCGTTAACCAGGACCATGTACTAGACCCTACGGCGTTATCCAGGACCATGCATGTGACTAGATACTACGGCGTTATCCAGGACCATGTACTAGACCCTACGTTTATCAACCATCGTCAGGATCGCTCTACTGCACCGAGTTCCTCAAAGACCCACCAATCACACGGACCTAGACACACACAGTTCTGTCCTCTCTCCTCATATACTGTATAGTCCACTACAAAAGTCAAGTCTACAGTCTACAGTCCACAATATACTGCCTCTAAATGACATAAACATCCACCCTACCCCCCCTCCCTACCCCCAACCCCCTCCCCCCAAAAAAAATCACAGAGTACAGGTACAAAAACAGGTAATCTCTCCCAATCACAGTTAACAAAGCATGTGGTCGTAAGAAGAAGGAAAATCCGGTATATAAGATGATAAAAAAAAAAATCCAACATTTTTCATGATTTTCAAACCTCGTAAGAAGTCTGTACTGTATATTGGATTGTAAATATCGAAGTGGTAGAGTGTAATGGAATAACCTGTAATTCTAAAAGGTGGCCTGTAATTCTAAAAGGTGGCCTGTAATTCTAAGAGGTGGCCTGTAATTCTAAAAGGTGGCCTGTAATTCTAAAAGGTGGCCTGTAATTCTAAAAGGTGGCCTGTAATTCTAAAAGGTGGCCTGTAATTCTAAAAGGTGGCCTGTAATTCTAAAAGGTGGCCTGTAATTCTAAGAGGTGGCCTGTAATTGTAAAGAAACAGCCAGTAACAGCATGTAAATGTAAGGGACAGCCTGTAGATATAAAGGACAGCCTGTAGATGCAAGGGACAGCCTGTAGATTTAAGGGGCAACCTGTAGATGTAAAGGAAAGGCTGTAGATGCTAGAGACAGCCTGTAGATGTAAGGGGTAGCCTGTAGATGTGAGGAACAGCCTGTAAATGTAAGGGACAGCCTGCATTTAAGGGGCAACATGTAGATATAAGGGACAGCCTGTAGATGTAAGGGACAGCCTGTAGATATAAGGGACAGCCTATAAATGTAAGGGACAGCCTGTAGATATAAGGGACAGCCTGTAGATATAAGGGACAGCCTGTAGATATAAGGGACAGCCTGCAGATTTAAGGGGCAACCTGTAGATATAAGGGACAGCCTGTAGATGTAAGGGGTAGCCTGTAGATGTGAGGAACAGCCTGTAGATGTAAGGGACAGCTTGTCGATGCTAGGGGCATCCTGTAAATGTAAAGGTTAACCTGCTCATGAAGAAGTTATTTGTAGGTATGTGAAGAAAGTTGTAAATATCAGAGGGCCAACCTGTAGAAAGCGAGAGGCAGCCTGTAGGGGTGTAGGTCAACCTGTTCTAATGTCTGATTTACATACAGTACATCAGGTGTCATAACTGCTGTCTTCACTTAAGTAATTGTCTATCTAAAAATAATATAAACTTGATAGATAAAATACAAGTGTCGAATAGTCAAGAGGGTCAGGCAGTCATCGCATCCTGGCTGGTGGGGGCTCTTGGGTCATCAGGTGGCCATGTGTCAGGCAGTCATCGCATACTGGCTGGTGGGGGCTCTTGGGTCATCAGGTGGCCATGTGTCAGGCAGTCATCGCATACTGGCTGGTGGGGGTTCTTGGGTCATCAGGTGGCCATGTGTCAGGCAGTCATCGCATACTGGCTGGGGCTCTCGGGTCATCAGGTGGCTATGTGAGGCAGTCATCGCATACTGGCTGGTGGGGGCTCTTGGGTCATCAGGTGGCCATGTGTCAGGCAGTCATCGCATACTGGCTGGTGGGGGCTCTTGGGTCATCAGGTGGCCATGTGTCAGGCAGTCATCGCATACTGGCTGGGAGGGGGTTCTTGGGTCATCAGGTGGCCATGTGTCAGGAAGTCATCGCATCCTGGCTGGTGGGGGCTCTTGGGTCATCAGGTGGCCATGTGTCAGAGTCATCGCATCCTGGCTGGTGGGGCTCTTGGGTCATCAGGTGGCCATGTGTCAGGCCTGTCATCGCATACTGGCTGGGAGGGGGGTTCTTGGGTCATCAGGTGGCCATGTGTCAGACAGTCATCGCATACTGGCTGGTGGGGGCTCTTGGGTCATCAGGTGGCATGTGTCAGGCAGTCATTGCATACTGGCTGGTGGGGCTCTTGGGTCATCAGGTGGCCATTTGTCAGGCAGTCATTGCATACTGGCTGGTGGGGGCTCTTGGGTCATCAGGTGGCCATTGTCAGGCAGTCATTGCATACTGGCTGGTGGGGGCTCTTGGGTCATCAGGTGGCCATGTGTCAGGCAGTCATTGCATACTGGCTGGTGGGGCTCTGGGTCATCAGGTGGCCATGTGTCAGACAGTCATCGCATACTGGCTGGTGGGGGCTCTTGGGTCATCAGGTGGCCATTTGTCAGGCAGTCATTGCATACTGGCTGGTGGGGGCTCTTGGGTCATCAGGTGGCCATGTGTCAGACAGTCATCGCCTGGCTGGTGGGGCTCTGGTCATCAGGTAGCATGTGTCAGGCAGTCATTGCATACTGGCTGGTGGGGCTCTTGGTCATCAGGTGGCCATGTGTCAGTCAGTCATGCATACTGGCTGGTGGGGCTCTTGGTCATCAGGTGGCCATTTGTCGAGCAGTCATGCATACTGGCTGGTGGGGCTCTTGGTCATCAGGTGGCCATGTGTCAGACAGTCATCGCATACTGGCTGGTGGGGGCTCTTGGGTCATCAGGGTGGCCATGTATCAGCCTAGAGTGGCCAATGTTAGCTCTCCCACCTCCGTAGCATTTGGTAATACGTCTATGGGCGAATATCCCTTGTATTTTCCTGTAGCTTGTGCGGGCCTGCAGTGGCATCCTCAACAACACTGAGAGGTATTACTTACAGCTCGTAAAAATGAAAGGAGGCAGCTTATAAGGGGGTGTAGGTCAGTCAGCCTGCACCTGTAGAGACCAAGTTGTTTGGGACTAAAATGAGTGGTAGAGATTTGGGTTAACTTGTAGGGGTGTGGTGGAATACCAAGGCGAGTGGTGGGAAATCCCAACTCTTTTTTTTTCTTTCTCTTCAGAGTGACCCACTGTGTGTGATGTACCTCTCTCCTCTCCCTCCTTCCCTTTCCCTCCTCTTTCTCTCTCTCTCTCTCTCTCTCTCTCTCTCTCTCTCTCTCTCTCTCTCTCTCTCTCTCTCTCTCTCTCTCTCTCTCTCTCTCTCTCTCTCTCTCTCTGTCTCTCTCTCTCTCTCTATCCCAGCTGCATTGCATACCTGTCCTGTATGTTGACCAGCGACTTTATACGTAATATATGCACGTCAGGTCTTGAGTTGGACGACAGCACGGAAGGCTACTGGCTCAAGTGGACAACTAACAAGATATCAACCCAGGCAGCAGTCGTGAGGCGAGACAAAGGACATTAACGAAGCCAAAAATCCATTCACTGATAGACGCAATTACATATGTGTTTAAGTTGTATCTATAGAAACTGAGACTTACTATACGATGTTTCTAATCTTTAAGCGACTAAATAAACAAAGAAAACAGCAACACCATTATCACAATTAGACGTTTCTTGTGTAATATTGTTCACGCTGACCACTGACCCGAGGCCAAGAAATGGTGATGATGATTAAATTAAGGATAATATGGTTCACTGATGTTCATATGTGGGAAGAAGGAAATTGGAGAAAAACTATATTAGGAATAATGAGAAGAGAAATATATAAGAGATCCCAGATACAATAGACCATAATAAATATAGTCCCTTATGTTCACGGTGTTGCTCCTCTGACATATAGGATCGGAATCCCCTGAAACACGAAGTCTTTCCGTGGGTTTAAGAATGCATTGTTTGACAGTAAATTTGGTTAAAAATCTTATAATATTTGATGAATTTACGGCATAAACAACTAACTGACACGGACGGAAGGACGGACGGAACAATATACAAGTAATAACGGTACTTGTAAACACTCAGACATCAGCGGTACTCGTAAACACTCAGACATCAACGGTACTTGTAAACACTCAGACATCAACGGTACTTGTAAACACTCAGACATCAACGGTACTTGTAAACACTCAGACATCAACGGTACTTGTAAACACTCAGACATCAGCGGTACTTGTAAACACTCAGACATCAACGGTACTTGTAAACACTCAGACATCAACGGTACTTGTAAACACTCAGACATCAGTGGTACTCGTAAACACTCAGACATCAGCGGTACTTGTAAACACTCAGCCATCAGCGAAACTTTTCCTGGATTTTATTATGTTTGTTGAGACATAAAGGTGACAACATCATATCCATATCACTTAAAAACATTTATTCAGAAATAGAAGAGTAACTGCAGTGGATTCTTGTTTATTTATCAACCTAGAAGAGGTGAAGAGGTGCAACAAATCTGTGTACATGAATACAAAAGAATCTAAAAACAGACAAAAAAAAGAAAAATCACGGAAAAATATTTATAGCTTTTACTTTTTTTCGATTCATCTCTTACACAATCATACATAAAATGCTAAATGAACTTCTCTTGCATTGTTCAGGAAGAGGCCATCTGTTTTGTGAGTGACTTCATCGTGGTGTCAGATATCCTGTTCAAGGTTTCGTTTCTCTTAAGCTTTCTGACCTTTCTCTGTATATTAGTTGGTTACAATATTTAGTTTATAATGTAGCCATGAGGGACAGACGGACAGCTACAGCGTCCTTTAACACTGACCTCATGTTGTGGTGTTCCATGACTTAGTGTATGGTTTGACCTGTGGATATATCTCTCCTTCTCTCAAAATCACACGGGTTTTTTTTTACCGTTTTCACTCATATTTACACCTCAAGCAACCATTATGTTTGATCTAAGAAACATTAACACTTACTATATATTCTCATTCAGTTGATTCTCCCTATCTCCCAGGACAAACTCACTCCATAATGCCCTCACCGGTGAACGACCTCTGACCACACAACCAGAGGTATCCTTACGTAGTGCCTCGCGTGTCGTCCTCCTCTCCTCCACGCGTCACATTCTTTTCCAGTCACTACCCGTCCCCTCTCACCTCCCTCCTCTCCCCTCCCCTCCCCTCCCCTCCCCTCCGTCACCCCCCCCCCCCCACCACCACCACTAGATGCCTTGGCGGTCACTCTCCCCTCCACACCTCGCTCACACCACTACCTTCTTATATTACCATCACCTGCCGACACCACTCTTCGCTCTCTCCCATAATATTTACCTACACTCACTCACTCGCCTACAACATCAATGCTTCCTCTAGTACCAAGCCTGCCTCTGGTCCTCTGCTTGTGTCATCATCCACCAGCTCTCACTCCCCCCTTCCTCCTCCCCTCCCCCCCTCCCCGTGGCGTGCCCCAGCCCCCTCCCCCCCTCACTATCCAGAGGTCTAGCTGCGACCTTCACAACGGCCGTGTGTGGTATGTGGATAAACATAGTGAGGTGCGATAGCCGGGTGGCTTATTGGCTGGCGGGGGGGAGTTGTGCGTCAGAGTGGGACACGACGCGCTTCGGCCCCCTGCTGAGGCGCCAGTCATGCACCGCTCAGCAGGAGAGAGTGACCCACCTGCTGCTGCCTGCTGCTGCCCTCTCCTGCTATGTGGCGCCCGTGTGCCTCCCCCTTCCACTACCTCAACCCCAGCCATCCACCCTCATAACCACCGCTGCCACCAACACATAACCAAAGGATCGCCTCTACAACACCAACAATATCTCTCCCCACCACTGTCTCCACCACACCACCACCACCACTACCACCAGCCAGACTTCACCACCATCCACACCCCATCACCATCCACACCTCATTACCATCCACACCCCACCACCACTTACACCTCATCACCATCCACACCTCATCACCATCCACATCTCACCACCATCCACACTGCATCACCACCATCCACACCTCATCACCATCCACACCTCATCACCACACACACCTCATCACCATCCACACCTCATCACCACCCACACCTCATCACCATCCACACCTCATCACCAGCCACACCTCATCACAAGCCACACCTCATCACCAGCCACACTCAACACCCCTTAACACTCACCGTCACCTCTGCCTGATTTCTCCTCCAGGTGGCCATCTCACACACACACACACACCTGTACCCTCACACCTGCTACCTCTCTACCACACTCCACACCTGCTACCTCTCTACCACACCTCCACACCCACACCTCTAACACACCTCCACACCCGCTGCCTCACCTACCACACCCACACACCTGCCACCCCACCACACCTCCACACCTGCTACCTCACTACCAAAACCCACACCTGCCCCACCACAACACCTCCACCTCACCACCACACCTCCACACCTACCACACCCACACCTGCCACCACTACCACAACCCACACCTGCTGCCCCACCACCACACCTCACCACCTGCCACCCCCACTCACCACAACCCACACCCAAGCACCACCACACACCTCCACACCTGCTACCACCACCACATCACACCCACACCACCACACCTCCACACCTGTTACCCCACCACTACACCCACACCTGCTACCCCACCACACACCTCCACACCTGTTAACGATACCACACCTCCACACCCTGCTACCTCACCACCACACCTCCACACCTGCTACCTCTACCACACCTGCACCTCACTACCACACCTCCACACCTGCTACCTCCACCACACCCTCCACACCTGCTACCACCACCACACCTCCACACCTGCTACCTCACCACCACACCTCCACACCTGTTAACCCACACCACACCTCCACACCTGCACCCCACCACCACTTCCACACCTGCCACCTCACCACCACCTCCACACCCACACCTCACCACCACACCTCCACACCCTGCCACCTCACCACCACACCTCCACACCTGCCACCACCACATCACACCCGCCACCTCACCACACCTCCACACTCCACACCACACACCTCCACACCTCACCTCACCACCACACCTCCACACCTGCCACCTCACTACCACACCTCCACACCTGGACCCCACCACACCTCCACATCTCCACCACCACACCTCCACACCTGCTACTCACTACCACACCTCCACACCTGCTACCTCACTACCACACCTGCTACCTCATTACAATGCCACATCTGAGCAGGGGTGAAGGTGGTTGTAACGTTCAACTGGTGGTGGCGGTAGTCGTTATAAAGGTCACCTGATGGGTTTAACGGTAGCTTTTTAAAGTACACCATCATGGTAGTATTAGAGGATTACAACACCGTCATGGTAGTATTAGTGGAGCTACAACACCATCATGGTAGTATTAGTGGAGCTACAACACCGTCATGGTAGTATTAGAGACACACCATCATGGTAGTATTAGTGGAGCTACAACACCGTCATGGTAGTATTAGTGAGCTACAACACCGTCATGGTAGTATTAGAGAGCTACAACACCATCATGGTAGTATTAGTGGGCCACAACACCATCATGTAGTATTAGAGAGCTACAACACCATCATGGTAGTATTAGAGAGCTACAACACCATCATGGTAGTATTAGAGGAGCTACAACACCATCATGGTAGTATTAGTGGAGCTACAACACCATCATGGTAGTATTAGAGGAGCAACACCATCATGGTAGTTTAGAGGAGCTACAACACCATCCTGGTAGTATGAGGAGCTACAACACCATCATGGTAGTATAGGAGGAGCTACAACACCGTCATGGTAGTATTAGAGGAGCTACAACACCATCATGGTAGTATTAGAGGAGCTACAACACCATCATAGTAGTATTAGAGGAGCTACACCACCATCATGGTAGTATAGAGGAGCTACAACACCGTCATGGTAATATTAGTGGAACTACAACACCATCATGGTAGTATTGAGGAGCTACAACACCATCATGGTAGTATTAGAGGAGCTACAACACCGTCATGGTAGTATTAGTGGAGCTACAACACCATCATGGTAGTATTAGAGGAGCTACAACAACGTCATGGTAGTATTAGTGAGCTACAACACCATCATGCTAGTATTACAGGAGCTACAACACCATCATGGTAGTATTAGTGGAGCTACAACACTATCATGGTAGTATTAGAGGAGCTACAACACCATCATGGTAGTATTAGTAGATACAACACCATCATGGTGTATTAGTGGAGCTACAACATCATCATGGTAGTATTAGAGGACACAACACCACTGTTGGTATTAGAGGAGCTACAACACCATCATGGTAGTATTAGAGGAGCTACAACACCATCATGGTAGTATTAGTGAGCTACAACACCATCATGGTAGTATTAGTGGAGCTACAACACCATCATAGTAGTATTAGAGGAGCTACAACACCATCATGGTAGTATTAGTGGAGCTACAACACCATCATGGTAGTATTAGTGGAGCCACAACACCATCATGGTAGTATTAATGGAGCTACAACACCATCATGGTAGTATTAGTGAGCTACAACACCATCATGGTAGTATTAGAGGAGCTACAACACTATCATGGTAGTATTGAGAGCTACAACACCATCATGTTAGTATTAGAGGAGCTACAACACCATCATGGTAGTATTAGTGGAGCTACAACACCATCATGGTAGTATTAGAGAGCTACAACACCATCATGGTAGTATTAGAGGAGCTACAGCACCATCATGGTAGTATTAGAGGAGCTACAACACCATCATGGTAGTATTAGCTACAACACCATCATGGTAGTATTAGAGGAGCTACAACACCATCATGGTAGTATTAGTAGCTACAACACCATCATGGTAGTATTAGTGAGCTACAACATCATCATGGTAGTATTAGAGGAGCTACAACACCATCATGTTGGTATAGAGGAGCTACAACACCATCATGGTAGTATTAGTAGCCACAACACCATCATGGTAGTATTAGTGAGCTACAACATCATCATGGTAGTATTAGAGGAGCTACAACACCATCATGTTGGCATTAGAGGAGCTACAACACCATCATGGTAGTATTAGTGGGCTACAACACCATCATGGTAGTATTAGTGGAGCCAACACCATCATGGTAGTATTAGAGGAGCTACAACACTATCATGGTAGTATTAGAGGAGCTACAACACCATCATGGTAGTATTAGTGGAGCTACAATACCATCATGGTAGTATTAGAGGAGCTACAACACCATCATGGTAGTATTAGAGGAGCTACAGCACCATCATGGTAGTAGTTGGGGAGCTACAACACCGTCATGGTAGTATTAGGAGCTACAACACCGTCATGGTAGTATTAGGGCTGCCAACGCCATAATGATAGTATTAGAGAGCTACAACACCATCATGGTAGTATTAGTGGAGCTACAACACCATCATGGTAGTATTGGAGAGCTACAACACCATCATGGTAGTATTAGAGGAGCTACAACGCTATCATGGTAGTATTGGAGGAGCTACAACGCCATAATGATAGTATTAGAGGAGCTACAACACCATCATGGTAGTATTAGTGGAGCTACAACACCGTCATGGTAGTATTAGTGGAGCTACAACACCATCATGGTAGTATTAGAGAGCTACAACACCATCATGGTAGTATTAGAGGAGCTACAACACCGTCATGGTATTAGTGGAGCTACAACACCATCATGGTAGTATTAGTGGGCCACAACACCGTCATGGTAGTATTAGTGAGCTACAACACCGTCAGGGTATTAGTGGGGCTACAACATCATGGTAGTATTAGTGTAACTACAGCACTATCATGGTTGTATTAGTGAGGTACAACACCATCATGGTAGTATTAGTGAGGCTACAACACCGTCATTGGTAGTATTAGGCTACAACAACATCATTGTAGTATTAGTGTAACTACAGCACTATCATGGTTGTATTAGTGAGGCACAACACCGTCATGGTAGTATTAGTGAGGCTACAACACCATCATGCTTGTATTATTGGAGCTACAACACTGTCATGGTAGTATTACTGGAGCTACAACACCATCATGGTAGTATTAGTGGATACAACACCATCATGGTAGTATTAGAGGAGCTACAACACCATCATGGTAGTATTAGAGGAGCTACAACACCATCATGGTAGTACTAGTGGAGCTACAACACCATCATAGATAGAGCTACACCATCATGGTAGTATTAGAGGAGCTACAACACCATCATGGTAGTATTAGAGGAGCTACAACACCATCATGGTAGTACTAGTGAGCTACAACACCATCATGGTAGTATTAGAGGAGCTACAACACCATCATGGTAGTACTAGTGGAGCTACAACACCATCATGGTAGTATTAGAGGAGCTACAACACCATCATGTTAGTATTGAGGAGCTACAACACCATCATGGTAGTATTAGAGGAGCTACAACACCATCATGGTAGTATTAGAGGAGCTACAACACCATCATGTTAGTTGAGGAGCTACAACACCATTACAGTAGATAGAGGAGCTACAAAACCATCATGGTAGTATTAGGTGAGCCTACAACACCATCATGGTAGTACTAGTGAGCTACAACACCATCATGGTAGTATTAGAGGAGCTACAACACCATCATGTTAGTATTGAGAGCTACAACACCATCATGGTAGTATTAGAGGAGTTACAACACCATCATGGTAGTATTAGAGAGCTACAACACCATCATGGTAGTACTAGTGGAGCTACAACACCATCATGGTAGTATTAGAGGAGCTACAACACCATCATGGTAGTATTGAGGAGCTACAACACCATCATGGTAGTATTAGAGGAGCTACAACACCATCATGGTAGTACTAGTGGAGCTACAACACCATCATGGTAGTATTAGAGGAGCTACAACACCATCATGGTAGTATTGGTGGAGCTACAACACCATCATGGTAGTATTAGAGGAGCTACAACACCATCATGGTAGTACTAGTGGAGCTACAACACCATCATGGTAGTATTAGAGGAGCTACAACACCATCATGGTAGTATTAGAGGAGCTACAACACCATCATGGTAGTATTAGAGGAGCCACAACACCATCATGGTAGTACTAGTGGAGCTACAACACCATCATGGTAGTATTAGAGGAGCTACAACACCATCATGGTAGTATTAGAGGAGCTACAACACCATCATGGTAGTATTAGAGGAGCTACAACACCATCATGGTAGTATTAGAGAGCTAACACCATCATGGTAGTACTAGTGAGCTACAACACCATCATGGTAGTACTATGGAGCTACAACACCATCATGGTAGTATTAGTGAGGCTACAATACCATCATGCTTGTGTTACGAGCTACAACACCATCATGGTAGTATTAGTGGAGCTACAACACCATCATGGTAGTATTAGAGGATATGCAACACCATCATGGTAGTATTAGAGGAGCTACAACACCATCATGGTAGTATTAGAGGAGCCACACCATCATGGTAGTACTAGTGGAGCTACAACACCATCATGGTAGTATTAGAGGAGCTACAAACACCATCATGTTAGTATTGGAGGAGCTACAACACCATCATGGTAGTATTAGAGGAGCTACAACACCAATGGTAGTACTAGTGGAGCTACAACACCATCATGGTAGTATTAGAGGAGCTACAACACCATCATGGTAGTACTAGTGGAGCTACAACACCATCATGGTAGTATTAGAGGAGCTACAACACCATCATGTTAGTATTGGAGGAGCTACAACACCATCATGGTAGTATTAGAGGAGCTACAACACCATCATGGTAGTATTAGAGGAGCTACAACACCATCATGTTAGTATTGGAGGAGCTACAACACCATCATGGTAGTATTAGAGAGAGCTACAACACCACCATGGTAGTATTAGAGGAGCTACAACACCATCATGGTAGTATTAGAGGAGCTACAACACCATCATGGTAGTACTAGTGGAGCTACAACACCATCATGGTAGTATTAGAGGAGCTACAACACCATCATGTTAGTATTGAGAGGCTACAACACCATCATGGTAGTATTAGAGGAGCTACAACACCATCATGGTAGTATTAGTGGAGCTACAACACCATCATGGTAGTACTAGTGAGCTACAACACCATCATGGTAGAATTAGAGGAGCTACAACACCATCATGGTAGTATTGGAGGAGCTACAACACCATCATGGTAGTATTAGAGGAGCTACAACACCATCATGGTAGTACTAGTGGAGCTACAACACCAACATGGTAGTATTAGAGGAGCTACAACACCATCATGGTAGTATTGGTATCTACAACACCATCATGGTAGTATTAGAGGCTACAACACCATCATGGTAGTACTAGTGGAGCCACCATCATGGTAGTATTAGAGGAGCTACAACACCATCATGGTAGTACTAGTGGAGCTACAACACCATCATGGTAGTATTAGAGGAGCTACAACACCATCATGGTAGTATTGTGGAGCTACAACACCATCATGGTAGTATTAGAGGAGCTACAACACCATCATGGTAGTACTAGTGGAGCTACAACACCGTCATGGTAGTACTAGTGAGCTACAACACCATCATGGTAGTATTGGTGGAGCTACAACACCATCATGGTAGTATTGTGGAGCTACAACACCATCATGGTAGTATTAGAGAGCTACAACACCATCATGGTAGTATTAGAGGAGCTACAACACCATCATGGTAGTATTAGAGGAGCTACAACACCATCATGGTAGTATTAGAGGAGCTACAACACCGTCATGGTAATATTAGTGGAGCTACAACACCATCATGGTAGTATTAGAGGAGCTACAACACCATCATGGTAGTATTAGAGGAGCTACAACACCGTCATGGTAGTATTAGTGGAGCTACAACACCATCATGGTAGTATTAGAGGAGCTACAACACCACTGCGGTAGTATTAGAGGAGCCAACACCATGGTATTATTAGTGGAGCTACAACACCATCATGGTAGTATTAGTGGAGCTACAACACCGTCATGGTAGTATTAGTGGAGCTACAACACCGTCATGGGGGTATTAGTGGGGCTACAACAACATCATGGTAGTATTAGTGTAACTACAGCACTATCATGGTTGTATTAGTGGAGGTACAACACCATCATGGTAGTATTAGTGAGGCTACAACACCGGCATGGTAGTATTAGTGGGGCTACAACAACATCATTGTAGTATTAGTGTAACTACAGCACTATCATTGTTGTATTAGTGGAGGTACAACACCGTCATGGTAGTATTAGTGAGGCTACAACACCATCATGCTTGTATTATTGGAGCTACAACACCGTCATGGTAGTATTACTGGAGCTACAACACCATCATGGTAGTATTAGTGGAGCTACAACACCATCATGGTAGTATTAGAGGAGCTACAACACCATCATGGTAGTATTAGAGGAGCTACAGCACCATCATGGTAGTATTAGTGGAGCTACAGCACCATCATGGTAGTATTAGTGGAGCTACAGCACCATCATGGTAGTATTAGAGGAGCTACAACACCATCATGGTAGTATTAGAGGAGCTACAACACCATCATGGTAGTATTAGTGGAGCTACAACACCATCATGGTAGAATTAGTGGAGCTACAACACCATCATGGTAGTATTAGAGGAGCTACAACACCATCATGGTAGTATTAGAGGAGCTACAACACCGTCATGATAGTATTAGTGGAGCTACAACACCATCATGGTAGTATTAGAGGAGCTACAACACCATCATGGTAGTACTAGTGGAGCTACAACACCATCATGGTAGTATTAGAGGAGCTACAACACCATCATGGTAGTATTAGTGGAGCTACAACACCATCATGGTAGTATTAGAGGAGCTACAACACCATCATGGTAGTACTAGTGGAGCTACAACACCATCATGGTAGTATTAGTGGAGCTACAACACCACCATGGTAGTATTAGAGGAGCTACAACACCATCATGGTAGTATTAGTGGAGCTACAACACCATCATGTTGAGGCTAGAGGAGCCATACCACCATCATGGTAGTATGAGAGTGAGCTACAACACCATCATGGTAGTATTAGTGGAGCTACAACACCATCATGGTAGTATTAGTGGAGCTACAACACCATCATGGTAGTATTAGTGGAGCTACAACACCATCATGGTAGTATTAGTGGAGCTACAGCACCATCATGGTAGTATTAGTGGAGCTACAGCACCATCATGGTAGTATTAGTGGAGCTACAGCACCATCATGGTAGTATTAGAGGAGCTACAGCACCATCATGGTAGTATTAGTGGAGCTACAGCACCATCATGGTAGTATTAGAGGAGCTACAGCACCATCATGGTAGTATTAGTGAAGCTACAACACCATCATGGTAGTATTAGAGGAGCTACAACATCATCATGGTAGTATTAGTGGAGCTACAACACCACCATGGTAGTATCAGTGATGGTTAGGTTAGGTTATTAGATATAAACCCAGAAGTAGAAGCCAAATATTGCCAAGTGTACAGAGAGTTTGTCTGTACCTGTACATGAAACCATTCTACCATGATGAGGTGAGGGGAGGGGAGGTGAGGAGAGGGAAAGGGAGATGAGATGGGATGAGTGGAGGTGAGGGGAGGTGAAGGGTGGCGAGGTGAGGTGAGATGAAGCAGCAACATAACCTGGATAAAGATCTTGGTTTCTTAATAATCAACAGTGTGACTTTTTTTCGACCATAACAAGTATTGCCTGAAGATTATTCCTCCCAAGCTTATTTCACTTTAAGATCAAGCACCCACACACTAACCTAACCTAACCTAACCTAACCTAACCTACCCTACCCTAACCTAACCTAACCTAACCTAACCTAACCTAACCTAACCTAACCTAACCTAACCTAACCTAACTTACACTAACTCCTCCAGGTCATGCTAGGGTGGTTATTCTTCAGGTGATCCTATAACATTATGCATAAACCGATTATATGACTATAATTATTTCTGAACAATGAGAGTGTCATTGTTGTACTCTACACAGAAGCCTTGGGTCGTATCGTACTCGGGTCGTATTGTACTCGGATCGCCAGCTAATGGGGTCGTATCGTACTCTGTCGTATCGCATTTGGGTCGTATGGCACCGTCGTATTGCACTTGGGTCGTATCGTAATTTCGGCTCGTATTTGCACTCCCGGGTCGTATTGGTAATTTGGTCGCATTGGTACTTTTGGGTCGTATCGTACTTGGGTCGTATGGCACTTCGGGTCGTATTGTACCGGGTCGTATTGTACTGGGTCGTATTATACTTGGGTCGTATGGTACTACCGGTTGTACTCGGTCGTATTGGTGGAATGGGTCGTATTGGTACTTGGGTCGTATCGTACACGGTCGTATTGTACTTGGGTCGTATTGCACTTGGTTCATTGTACTTGGGTCGTATCGCAAGAAGTGGGTCGCATCGTACCCGGTCGTATTGCACTCTGGTCGTATGGCACTCGGGTCGTATTGTACTTGGGTCGCATCGTACTCGGGTCGTATTGTACTCGGGTCGTATTGTACTTTAGGTCAGTATTGTACTTGGGTCGGTCAGTAATTTGGGTCAGGCGGTATCAATGTATTGTACTTGGGTCGTATTGGTACTTGGGTCGTATTGTACCGTCGTATCGTACACGGGATCGTATCGTACTCGGGTCGTATTGTTCTCGGGTCGTATTGTACTTGGGTCGTATTGTACTTGGGTCGTATCGTACAGGGGTCGTATCGTACTCGGGTCGTATTGTACTTGGGTCGTATCGTACACGGGTCGTATTGAACACAGTCATCTCTTATGCGGGTCGTTTAGTACCTAGGAGCCTTGGTTAATGGATCCTTTTATTAATCGATTTATTTTATATCAGTGTATCGTTGAATTAGATTAGGTTAGTTTGCGTCAGTTTAAGTTAGGGTAGGTTGGATTAGGTTAAGTTAGATTAGATTACATTAGTTTTAGTTAGGTTAGGTTAGATTGGGTTAGTTTGGGTCAGTTTAAGTTAGGGTAGGTTGGATTAGGTTAAGTTAGATTAGATTAGATTACATTAGTTTTAGTTAGGTTAGGTTAGATTGGGTTAGTTTGGGTCAGTTTAAGTTAGGGTAGGTTGGATTAGGTTAAGTTAGATTAGATTAGATTACATTAGTTTTAGTTAGGTTAGGTTAGATTGGGTTAGTTTGGGTCAGTTTAAGTTAGGGTAGGTTGGATTAGGTTAAGTTAGATTAGATTACATTAGTTTTAGTTAGGTTAGGTTAGATTGGGTTAGTTTGGGTCAGTTTAAGTTAGGGTAGGTTGGATTAGGTTAAGTTAGATTAGATTAGATTACATTAGTTTTAGTTAGGTTAGGTTAGATAGGGTTAGTTTTTAGGTTAGGTTAGGTTAGATTAAGTTTGTTAGGTTAGGTTAGATTAGGTTTCAACTAACATCGATATCTGTACAAATCAATTAAGCTAAGTTCTCCACTACAATGTTTCACCACACATAAACGTTCGTATTTGGTAAACATTTGTGTGTGTGTGTGTGTGTATGTGTGTGTGTGTGTGTGTGTGTGTGTGTGTGTGTGTGTGTGTGTGTGTGTGTGTGTGTGTGTGTGTGTCTACGGGATGTGAACGCCCTGCCTGATTCAGTGAAGGTCGGGCAAGGACACTCCAATGGTAATGAGGTGCGCCTTCTTTGTTGAGGCATCTGCTCCTCCTACCTCTTCCCTCCTCCTCCTCCTTCTTCTTCCCTACTCCTCCCCCTTCCCTCCTCTCTCTTACTACTCCCTCCTCTCTTTTACTCCTCCTCCTCACTCCTCCTCCCTCTTTCCTTCTCATCTTCCCTTCCCATCTCTTGCTATTCCTCCTCTCCTCCCCCCTCCTCCCATACACAACTTTCCACGCCTCCCTCTTCCTTCCTTCCTCCTCTATTCTTCTTCCTCTTCTAACGACTCTTCTTACACTTCCTCCTCCTCTTCTTCCATCAATACAATTCTTACTCCACCTCTTCCTCCGCATCTCCTCCATTTACCTCCTTCCATTGGTATGTTGTGTTTGATAAGTGATTGTTCTAATGTGTGTGTGTGTGTGTGTGTGTGTGTGTGTGTTTGTTGTGCCAGACGTATAAGTACCGTTTGTGTTGCTTGTTGAGTTGTTACATTAAGTGTTGTAACCTCTTATGTACTTCTTTAGTCGTGCTGTGTGTGTGTGTGTGTGTGTCATGGTTGTTGTTGTTATTATTATTATTGTTGATCTCTGTTTGTTTACCATTCACTGACAGGTGTGTTGTGCGGCGCCAGCTGGGCCAGTGAGGTACAAGTAACCTTTTAAACAGCTCTGTGTGTGTGTGTATGTGTATATGAGATGTGCGAATATGAGCGTATTTTCTAATGTGTGTGTGTGTGTTAGAGTCTGCTTGCCAAACTGTCTGTAAGAGTTGAATTGCCACACAAACAATACCTAATTGCCTAACTCAGAGGGATGGTGCCATGATATGAACGCAATAACCATCTTAATGTTAACAGAAGCGGCAGTAACACAGCAAGACGTTCCTCTTCAAATCACTTGGCAAGGTAACATTGCCAGGTCTGGAAAGGTCAGGCCAAGATTATTTCACCTCTCACTTTACCTGACCATAATTGTGTTACATAGACCATAATTGTGTTACATAGTTGTGTTACTCAGACCATAATTGTGTTACATAGACCATATTTGTGTTACTCAGACCATACTTGTGTTACTCAGACCATAGTTGTGTTACTCAGACCATACTTGTGTTACTCAGACCACACTTGCGTTACTCAGACTATACTTGTGTTACATAGACCATACTTGTGTTACATAGACCATACTTGTGTTACATAGATCATACTTGTGTTACATAGACCATACTTGTGTTACATAGATCATACTTGTGTTACTGAGACCACACTTGTGTTACATAGACCATACTGAAACCATACTTGTGTTACTCAGACCATACTTGTGTTACATAGACCATACTTGTGTTACATAGACCATACTTGTGTTACTCAGATCATACTTGTGTTACTGAGACCACACTTGTGTTACATAGACCATACTGAAACCATACTTGTGTTACTCAGACCATACTTGTGTTGCATAGACCATACTTGTGTTACATAGACCATACTTTTGTTGCATAGACCATACTTGTGTTACATAGACCATACTTGTGTTACATAGATCATACTTGTGTTACATAGACCATACTTGCGTTACATAGACCCGTACTTTAAAGTATAGACCATACTTGTGTTACATAGACCATTCTTGTGTTACATAGACCATACTTGTGTTAAGCAGACCATACTTGTGTTACATAGACCATACTTGTGTTACATAGACCATACTTGTGTTACATAGATCATACTTGTGTTACATAGACCATACTTGTGTTACATAGATCATACTTGTGTTACATAGACCATACTTGCGTTACATAGACCATACTTGTGTTACATAGACCATACTTGCGTTACATAGACCATACTTGTGTTACATAGACCATACTTGTGTTACATAGACCAGACTTGTGTTACATAGACCATACTTGCGTTACATAGACCATACTTGCGTTACATAGACCATACTTGTGTTACATAGACCATACTTGCGTTACATAGACCATACTTGTGTTACATAGACCATACTTGTGTTACATAGACCATACTTGTGTTACATAGATCATACTTGTGTTACATAGACCATACTTGCGTTACATAGACCATACTTGTGCTATGGTATCCATACTTGTGTTACATAGACCATACTTGTGTTACATAGACCATACTTGCGTTACATAGACCATACTTGTGTTACATAGACCATACTTGTGTTACATAGACCATACTTGCGTTACATAGACCATACTTGTGTTACATAGACCATACTTGTGTTACATAGACCAGACTTGTGTTACATAGACCATACTTGTGTTAAGCAGACCATACTTGTGTTACATAGACAATTCTTGTGTTACATAGACCATACTTGTGTTAAGCAGACCATACTTGTGTTACATAGACCATACTTGCGTTACATAGACCATACTTGTGTTACATAGACCATACTTGTGTTACATAGACTATACTTGTGTTACATAGACCATACTTGTGTTAAGCAGACGATACTTGTGTTACATAGACCATTCTTGTGTTACATAGATCATACTTGTGTTAAGCAGACCATACTTGTGTTACATAGACCATACTTGCGTTACATAGACCATACTTGTGTTACATAGACCATACTTGTGTTAAGCAGACCATACTTGTGTTACATAGACCATTCTTGTGTTACATAGACCATACTTGTGTTAAGCAGACCATACTTGTGTTACACATAGACCATACTTAGTTACATAGATCATATACTTGTGTTATATAGATCATTCTTATGTTACATAGATCATAATTTCTTTGTGTTAAGCAGACCATACTCTGTAAGTTATATAGACCATAATTTGCGTTACATAGACTATAATTTGTGTTACATAGACCATAATTGCGTTACATAGACCATAATTTGTGTTTACATGGTGACCATACTTGTGTTACATAGACCATACTTGTGTTACATAGAATCATAATTTATGCTACATAGACCATACTTGTGTTAAGCAGACCATGCCTTGTGTTACATAGACTATACTTGGTGTTACATAAGAGACCATTCTTATGTTACAGATCATACTTGTGCTAGCTAAGACCATACTTCTGTGTTATATAGACCATACTGTGTTACATAGACTATACTTGGTGCTACATAGACCATACTTGTGTTGGCATAGACCAATGTTACATAGACCATACTTGCGTTACATAGACCATACTTGTGTTACATAGACCATACTTGTGTTACATAGACCATACTTGTGTTACATAGACCATACTTGTGTTAAGCAGACCATACTTGTGTTACATAGACCATTCTTGAGTTACATAGACCATACTTGTGTTAAGCTTACCATACTTGTGTTACATAGACCATACTTGCCTTACATAGACCATTCTTGCGTTACATAGATCATACTTGTGTTAAGCAGACCATACTTGTGTTAGATAGACCATACTTGCCTTACATAGACCATTCTTGCGTTACATAGATCATACTTGTGTTAAGCAGACCATACTTGTGTTACATAGACCATACTTGTGTTACATAGACCATACTTGCGTTACATAGACCATACTTGTGTTAAGCAGACCATACTTGTGTTACATAGACCATACTTGCCTTACATAGACCATTCTTGCGTTACATAGATCATACTTGTGTTAAGCAGACCATACTTGTGTTACATAGACCATACTTGTGTTACATAGACTTACACTTACTGACCATCTTTACATAGACCATACTTGTGTTACATAGATCATTTTTGTTACATAGATCATACTTGTGTTAAGCAGACCATACTTGTGTTACATAGACCATACTTGCGTTACATAGATCATTCTTGCGTTACATAGATCATACTTGTGTTAAGCAGACCATACTTGTGTTACATAGACCATACTTGCGTTACATAGACCATACTTGTGTTACATAGACCATACTTGCGTTACATAGACCATACTTGTGTTACATAGACCATACTTGTGTTACATAGACCATACTTGCGTTACATAGACCATACTTGTGTTAAGCAGACCATACTTGTGTTACATGACCATACTTGTGTTATAGACCATACTTGCTTACATAGACCATACTAGTGTTAAGCAGACCATACTTGTGTTACATAGACCATACTTGTGTTACATAGACCATCTTGCGTTACATAAATCATATACTTGTGTTAAACGGACCATACTTGTGTACATAGACCATACTTGTGTTACATAGACCATACTTGCGTTACATAGACCATACTTGTGTTACATAGACCATACTTGTGTTACATAGACCATACTTGCGTTACATAGACCATACTTATGTTATAGACCATACTTATGTTACATAGACCATACTTGCGTTACATAGACCATTCTTGTGTTACATAGACCATACTTATGTTACATAGACCATACTTGCGTTACATAGACCATTCTTGTGTTATGATAGACTTATGTTACATAGTCATATGTTACATAGACCATACTTGTGTTACATAGACCATACTTGCGTTACATAGACCATACTTATGTTACATAGACCATACTTATGTTACATAGACCATATATGTTACATAGACCATATTGTTATATCTTGTGTTACATAGACCATACTTGCGTTACATAGACCATACTTATGTTACATAGATATGCATAGACCATTCTTGTGTTACATAGACCATACTTGTGTTAAGCAGACCATACTTGTGTTACATAGACCATACTTGTGTTACATAGATCATACTTGTGTTACATAGATCATTCTTGCGTTACATAGATCATACTTGTGTTAAGCAGACCATACTTGTGTTACATAGACCATACTTGCGTTACATAGACCATACTTGTGTTACATAGACCATACTTGCGTTACATAGACCATACTTGCGTTACATAGACCATACTTGTGTTACATAGACCATACTTGTGTTACATAGACCATACTTGCGTTACATAGACCATACTTGTGTTAAGCAGACCATACTTGTGTTACATAGACCATACTTGTGTTACATAGACCATTCTTGCGTTACATAGATCATACTTGTGTTAAGCAGACCATACTTGTGTTACATAGACCATACTTGTGTTACATAGACCATACTTGCGTTACATAGACCATACTTATGTTACATAGACCATACTTGTGTTACATAGACCATACTTGCGTTACATAGACCATACTTATGTTACATAGACCATACTTATGTTACATAGACCATACTTGCGTTACATAGACCATTCTTGTGTTACATAGACCATACTTGTGTTAATCAGACCATTCTTGTGTTAAGTGGTGGATAAACAAACAAAAAACAATCCCCAGAAGTAAAATCTTTATAAACAAAAATGAGGAAATATGGACTTACGAGTATGTCGCCTTTGTCACTCATATAATTCCAGGGGAGTTCATGAGCCACCTGATGATAAAAGATCTTTAACCCATAACCTAACCTAACCTTCCCCCCCCCCCAATTAGTTTTAGGGTGGTTAATCTTTACGTGAAATAAGTTAGGATGGAGTATTCTTCGGGGGATTCCGTATATTTAATAAGCAGAGTCTAAAGGTCAAGACACAACAGAATCTTGTGTTTCCTGATGGGGGTGTCGTGTCGTGTCGTGTCGTGTCGTGTCGTGTCGTTCAGATCCTTGTTATATACTAGGTAATATCAACATCAAATCCCTTCTACATATCATCCTTGAAAGGTCGTGTTTATGCCAGGTTTAGACGCTGTAAGGCAGATCATGAAAAAGGCCTTAGGGTAATAGTTTAAGACAGGTTATATTCAGTACCGATTAAACACGGATAATCGCCACCACTAGACACCACGACACATAAGACATGGACATCCGAGGAAATACGAACGGCGACTTTGAAATAAATATCACTGTGATCTATTTTATTATACATTAAACACGAGAAAAAAATTGCATCACTTTCTGCAAGGCAAGAATTAGTTCACTTTTGTATCTATAGTCTACGATAAATCTACTAGTGTGGTTCCTCATTGTTAGTCCAGTCTTCGGGTGATGGACAGGTAGATGAGAGGTACTGTACGGTGGCTCATCTATATAGCTTGAAAGAGAACTTGAGAAATAATGTCAAGACTCTACGAAACCAGAATGATAATGTTGCCTCAATATCGTGTCCAGAGTTCATGAATTCAGGGTCATTTTAACTCACCCGTGTCTTGTGGATGACCAGGACAAGATAAAAGGGTTTACAGCACGAATGAAGACGACCAAAGGCAGATTCATCTTAGCAGGGAGAGTTTCATGAACATCGATTGCCTCAGAGATCTTTCATTCCACGCTCTTCCTTTACAGTCCTGAAATAGATTTCACGAGATGTAAACAGTTGAGGAAATCAAGTTTGTTAATATATACTTGAAGCAACTGCTCAGGAGTGAAGTGGCTATGGCATCTGTACAGCATTCCCAACTTTCGGGAGGCAGCTTTAGCTATATTAAGGATGTGTGATTTCCAGGACATATTGGAGGAAATGGTGAGGCCTAGCATATTTATTTCAGAATTTGGCAGAATGATAGCTTCCTGAAATGTAATTGGTGGGAGATCATCTAATTTAGAAAGTGTAATTGGTATATACTGACTTTTATTAATATTGAATTTAACCAAGTTTGTATCTCCCCATTCAGAGATACTGCACAGATCCGCATTGATAGAAGTAATGATATCAGCTCTAGAAACAGATCTAGTTTGAGAGTTAGGAGGAAATGGAAAATGTGAAGAAGAGTGAAGAGTAGAATCATCAGCGTAAGAATGGATAGAATTAGTTGTAGTGTGAAATAAATCATTGATAAAAAGAAGAACAGAGTAGGTGAAAGAACAGAACCCTGTGGGACACCACTATTGGTAGAGAAAGTGCCAGAGATCGATCCCTCGACAACAACTGCCATAGATCGGTTATCAAGGAAGCTAGAGATTAGAAAACAAAGTGGGGAGAGAAACCAAAAGAGGGAAGTTTAGAAAGCAAAGACTTGTGCCATACCCTGTCAAATGCTTTGGAGATGTCGAGGGCCACGACGAAAGTTTCCCCATAATCCCTAAGAGAGGATGACCAAAGATGGGTGCAATAGGAGAGCAGATCACCAGTAGATCTTGCCTGGCGAAAGCCATACTGGTGATCCGACAAAAGAGAAAGGCGTTCAAGGTGACGGAGAAAATGGGAGTTCAAGATAGTTTCGAAAATCTTAGAGAGGGATGAAGTTAGGGCAATGGGGCCATAGTTAGAGGGATTAGAATGATCACCCTTAATTAATAGAATACAGATTTGGAAGACTGTGTGTGTGTGTGTGTGTGTGTGTGTGTGTAATAATAATAATTAACGGTTTATTGAAAGAGCTTGGCAGCCAGAAGGCTGAAAATATACAGTTACATATTTGGGGAATGAGTTTCGAATTACAAATAATATACAAGTAACATAAGTGATACAAATAAGATATATAATAACTAGATGTGTGTGTGTGTGTGTGTGTGTGTACACACTTATCCAGGCTAGACAGAAACAGATAAAGAAAGCCAGACAAAGAGAGCGTGTAGGTGTGTGTAATACAAAATCCGTGAGGTGGCTGCTTGCAACACATCCTCCCGCCCACCGAGCGTCACAGCGTCGCCTGCACCCAGTCCGGAGATTAGTGGTCCTGGCTTGGGCCACAACACATCCAGTAATCTCATGCAGGCAGAGTTTGTCACGCAGATGTTCTAGTAAACACGACTACATGCACTTTCTTATGACTATTCCAAATTATTAGTCTCTTCTCTCTTATTAAATGATCATTCACAAGTTTACAAGCAACATAACAGTAAAAACGACAACTGTATCATACTTCAATTACACTTCCTACCTGGTTTGCTTCTCTTCATTTCAATATGCTTCGCCATAAAGATAATTTTCCTGTTCGCAATAAATCTGATAATATATTCAGAATCTCCCTCACAAAATTAATCTCAGAGATCAGATTTAATCCTATAAATAATCTCGATACTAAATCCTTTACCCCAACACCATATTATCTGGTAGTGTTGGGGGTCAGGGGCCTCGACACACCACCTTCACACCATCACCATCACACCAACACACACCACCATCACACACCATCACCATCACACCAACACCATCACACCATCACACCATCACCATCACACCATCACCAAACACCATCACCATCACACCATCACACACCATCACACCATCATCACCATCACACACCATCACACCATCATCACCATCACACCATCACACTACCATCATCACCAATCACCATCACACCATCATCACCATCACACCATCACCATCACACCATCACCGTCACACCATCACCATCGCACCATCACTTCACACAACACCATCAACCACACCATCACCATCACACCATCACCTTCACACCATCACCATCACACCAACACCTTCACACCATCCACCACACCTATCACCATCACCATCACCTTCACACCAACACCTTCACACCACCACCCACACACATCACCATCACACCATCACCTTCACACCATCACCATCACCATCACCTTCACACCACATCACCATCACACCATCACCTTCACCCATCACACCATCACCATCACACCACCACCATCACACCACCACCATCACACCATCACCATCACACCACCACCTTCACACCATCACCATCACACCATCACCTTCACACCATCACACCATCACACCATCACACCTCATTATCTCATTCCTTACCACATCTGATTTGACTTGATACATGACTCACCTATAACTAATGTCATCTCAATCGACAAAATCCCTTAATAGTTTTTAATCCTTATTTAACGAAGATTATTATTTTATTTTACAAGGAGAAATTTTTACATTAAATGACTCATAAATTTTAACTTAGATGTAATAGTAGTGTATAAGCTGCTGTTAAAGGCGTTAATAATAGTGGTGTTAACAATAGTGGTGTTAACAATAGTGGTGTTAACAATAGTGGTGTTAACAATATTGGTGTTAATAATAGTGGTGTTAATAATAGTGGTGTTAATAATAGTGGTGTTAACAATAGTGGTGTTAATAATAGTGGTGTTAACAATAGTGGTGTTAATAATAGTGGTGTTAATAATAGTGGTGTTAACAATAGTGGTGTTAACAATAGTGGTGTTAACAATAGTAGTGTTAACAATATTGGTGTTAATAATAGTGGTGTTAATAATGGTGGTGTTAATAATAGTGTTGTTAATAATAGTGGTGTTAACAATAGTGGTGTTAATAATAGTGGTGTTAACAATAGTGGTGTTAATAATAGTGGTGTTAACAATAGTGGTGTTAACAATAGTGGTGTTAATAATAGTGGTGTTAATAATAGTGGTGTTAACAATAGTGGTGTTAACAATAGTGGTGTTAACAATAGTGGTGTTAACAATAGTGGTGTTAATAATAGTGTGTTAATAATAGCGGTTAACAATAGTGGTATTAATAATAGTGGTGTTAATAATAGTGGTGTTAACAATAGTGGTGTTAACAATAGATGGTGTTAATAATAGTGGTGTTAATAATAGTGGTGTTAATAATAGTGATGTTAATAATAGTGGTGTTAATAATAGTGGTGTTAATAATAGTGGTGTTAATAATAGTGGTGTTAACAATAGTGGTGTTAATAATAGTGATGTTAATAATAGTGGTGTTAACAATAGTGGTGTTAATAATAGTGGTGTTAATAATAGTGGTGTTAATAATAGTGGTGTTAACAATAGTGGTGTTAATAATAGTGTTGTTAATAATAGTGGTGTTAATAATAGTGGTGTTAATAATAGTGGTGTTAACAATAGTGGTGTAAATAATAGTGTTGTTAATAATAGTGGTGTTAATAATAGTGGTGTTAATAATAGTGGTGTTAATAATAGTGGTGTTAACAATAGTGGTGTTAATAATAGTGGTGTTAACAATAGTGGTGTTAATATGTGTGGTGTTAATAATAGTGGTGTTAAGGTCAGAGGTGTTACAGTTTCTATACAGAATAATAGTGGTGTTTGGGATAGTGGTGTTAATAATAAAAAAAAAAACATAGTGGTGTTAATAATAGTGGTGTTAACAATAGTGGTGTTAATAATAGTGTTGTTAATAATAGTGGTGTTAATAATAGTGGTGTTAATAATAGTGGTGTTAACAATAGTGGTGTAAATAATAGTGTTGTTAATAATAGTGGTGTTAATAATAGTGGTGTTAATAATAGTGGTGTTAATAATAGTGGTGTTAACAATAGTGGTGTTAATAATAGTGGTGTTAACAATAGTGGTGTTAATATGTGTGTGGCAGCTGGCGTGAAAGGTGAGGTCAGAGGTGTTACAGTTTCTATACAGACAGTGACACATTATTTGGGAGGATACAGCGGTCATAAAAAAAAAACACACACACACACACACACACACGCATACACACACACACACACACAAATACATATTCATACACAAATAATACACACACAAACACATGCGCGCGCACACATACACACACGCACTCACTCTCGAGGTATAGCGGTTATCCAGACAAATTAAACTTTTAACCTAACCTAACCTAACCTAACCTAAGCCTAACCTAAGCCTAACCTAACCTATATGTCTGTCTGTCTGTCTGTCTGTCTGTCTGTCTGTCTGTCTGTCTGTCTGTCTGTCTGTCTGTTCTTGGTAATTTTATCTCAAGTTTATTTAAGTTTTATCATTACTTCCGCCGTCATTACCGTGCTGCTTATTTCCTGCCCCCCCTTTTCCCCTCCTCCTTCCCCTTCTCTGCCCCTTGCCCCCTCCTCATCTGCCCTCCCCGTCTCCCTCCTCCTCCCCCTCCTCTACCCCTGTGCCTTCTTCCTCCCAAAATCCATCTCTTTATATGTGACATTTTGTTTCCTATTGTAGGTTGGTAGAGATTAGCACCTCCCTGTGCTGGTGTGTGTGTGTGTGTGTGTGTGTGTGTGTGTGTGTGTGTGTGTGTGTGTGTGTGTGTGTGTGTGTGTGTGTGTCTTGCTGTCAAGGATTAAATCTCTAGTTTAGGTGAAGGTTACAGTAGTGGATATTGTTTACAGCCCTCACCTGGCTCTGATGTCTTACAGGAGCTAGGTCGGAAGGGGCTAGGTCAAGGAGGTGCTGGGTCGAGATGGTGCTGGGTCGGGAAGGGCTAGGGTCAAGGAGGGGCTGAGTCGAGGAGGTGCTGGGTCGAGATTATGCTGGGTCGAGATGAAAGGTCGAGATGGTGCTGGGTCGGGGAGGGGCTAGGTCAAGGAGGCCAGAGTCGAGGAGGTGCTGGGTCGAGGATGGAAGTTGGGGTCGAGGAGGGGCTAGGGTCATGAGGGCTAGGGCTCAAGGGAGGGGCTGAGTCGAGGAGGGGTTAGGTCGAGGAGGCGTTAGGTCAAGGAGGGCTGAGTCGAGGAGGGGCTGAGTCGAGAAGGTGCTGGGTCGAGAGTGTGCTGGGCCGAGAAGGTGCTGGGTCGAGGAGGTGCTGGGTCGAGGAGGGGTTAGGGGCCGAAGGAGGCTGAGCCGAGGAGGTGCTGGTCGAGGAGGTGCTGGGTCGAGGAGGGGTTAGGGCTCGAAGGAGGGGCTGGAGTCGAGGAGGTGCTGGGTCGAGGAGGTGCTGGGTCGAGGAGGGTTAGGTCAAGGAGGCTGAGTCGAGAGGTGCTGGGTCGAGAAGGTGCTGGGTCGAGGAGGTGCTGGGTCGAGGAGGTGCTGGGTCTTAGGCTAAATAATATAAGCCTCTGTACTACCTCGCTCTATTATCTTGTTGCTACATTAATAACAACACTATTACTTGCCACCACAACGCTTCAACATAGGAATCATCGTCACCACTGGCCTTGGAGGAGCTCTTGTTTAACAGTATAGCTTAACAATCAACAATATTATCACTCTGCCATGTTGCATAGCCGATGGAGTCGAGTGAGAATGACCTTTACTTCTAAATTATCAAAGTCAACCCATAATAAAAGTTTCAGGACTACAAATAACACCAGTGAGTATTAAATCCCCGAAAGCGAGGTGTGTATATATCAAGGTCATGGAGGGTGTGATCTCATCTGGTGCTGATCTTGTATGAGTGGCTGGAGTCCATTATTCTCTCTCCCTGTAATGAGATATTTACTGCCATTGATCTGACGGGGAACGTTAGTAGGACGCCATGTGATGCATAAAGTGATGAGGTGTAGCATAAAAAAAATATAAATATATTAAAAAATCGATAGAAATTCCGAGCTACAAAAATACCGGCGTGAGCATTTTTCTTACTCTTGGTGTCACGTACGACGACCGAGGCCAGACCAGAACCGCTAACTCCCTCTCCCTCTCTCTCTCTCACACACACACACACACACACACACACACACACACAACTGCTACTTTGCTGTCACTCGGAATCGAGTATGACGATCATCCAGCTATGCTACAATGATACGAGTTATTAGGGATGTCACCTAGGTTAGTGAGTTTTGAGGTGACTAAAGAGGCCGATACGGAACCCGCAGCGTCGTCCACATTCGTTGCACATGTGGAGGGCTCCATCTACTGTGGGAGGGGCGGTGACAGCGTCTTTCTGACGTTGGCGCTTGTCTGCCTCGGTTTGAAGTCGGGCTAACTCGAAAGTATTGACACCTCGTGTGGTGCTTATCCAAGCGTTACGATGTGGAGTAATCGACTCCCAGGTGAGGGGGTCGATTTGGCACCTTTTTAAGTTTGTCTTAAGACTATCCTTATACCTTTTCAATTGTCCGTCGGCGTTACGTTTACTATTCGTTAGGTGACTGTAAAGTAGCTGCTTTGGCAGTCTACTGTCGTCCATGCGGGTAGCATGGCCAGTCCAATGTAGTTTTTCATGGATAATGGTAACCTCGATGCTCCTACAGTTGGTATCAGCATTTCAAGTGCCTTGAGGTGCCCCCTGTATGTGACCCATGTCTCACTGCCATATCGTAGGGTGGGGAGGACCACTGCTCGATATACGTGCAGCGTTGTGGATAATTTCAGCTCCCTACAATTGAACACACGATTTCGGAGTCTTCCCAATGCTTGAGATGCACATCTGATCCGATGATGAATCTCTTCATTGATGTTTGCCGTGGAAGACAGGTGGGAGCCGAGATACCGAAAGTGGTCAACATTAGAGAGGGTAGTACTGTTAAGCTGGATGGATGGTGGAGGTGCGTCTAAACCAGGGGCAGGCTGAAAGAGAATTTGAGTCTTACGTACATTCACCTCAAGGCCGAAGTGTGCATACGCGTCTGCATAGGTGTTCAGGATCTCCTGTAGGTCGTGTTCAGTGTGAGCAACAAGGGTGAGGTCGTCTGCATACTGAAGCTCAGTAATGGAAGCTGCCGACACTCGATGTTCACCCCGCTGGCTAAATTGGCACTGGCAAGAGTAAGGAAGGCAGCCAAGAAGATGGAAAAGAGAGTTGGTGCCAGTACACACCCTTGTTTAACCCCTGATTGGATGGGGAAGAACTCTGACTGGGTGCCGTTGTGTAGGACACTGCCGTTCATGCCGTCGTGGAGTTGCCTCACAATGGCGATGAATTTTGGTGGACAGCCAAAACGGCTGAGGGTCCGCCAGAGGGCTTCCCTGTTGACCGAGTCGAAGGCCTTGGTTAGATCGATGAAAGCCATGTACAGGTCACGACGTTGTTCTCTGTACTTTTCCTGTATCTGGCAGGCAGCAAAGATCATGTTAGCGGTGCCACGTGGTGGTCTGAAACCACATTGAGATTCTGGGAGGAAGTTTTCCGCGTCTGGAAGAGAAGTCTGTTTAGGAGGACTCGGGCGATAATCTTGCCAACTACAGAGAGCAGCGAGATCCGCCGGTAGTTGCCACAGTTTGACCGGTCCCCCTTGTTCTTATAAATATTGACAACGGAGGCGTCTTTAAGAGCCTGGGGGATTTCCTCCTTTTCCCATATATTCTCCAGAAGAGAGTGGAGACGGCTGGTAAGCAGAGGTTCCCCTGCCTTATACACCTCGGCTGGGATTCCATCAGGCCCTGAGGCTTTGTTTTTTTTCATCTGTTTGATGGCGGTAGCTACCTCATCCAGGGATGGAGGATAGCTGAGGTGGGTCAGCTCTGGATGCTGAGGGACCTGCTGGGTAGTCAGGACATCCACATCGGTGTTTCGTTTGAGCAATGAATGGTAGTGCTCTTTCCAGCGCTGAAGGAGGACTTCATCGTCTTTAATTATGTGGTTACCGTCAGATGAGCGAAGGGGGGCTGCACCATGAGTGACTGGCCCATAAAATGTTTTAGTGGAAATTAAAAATTCGCGCATCTTTTGCTGATCTGCAAGTTTTTGTGCTTCACATGCTTTATTTTTAAGCCAGTCGTTCTTTAGATTGCGAAGTTCCCGCTGGGCTGCCGCTTTCTTCTTGCGGGAGGTATCAGCTTTGGTCCGAGACTGAGAGTTGTTCTGCCAGTCAGGAAAAGCAGCACGTTTATCATTGATGAGTACTTTGATTGCCGGGCCATTTTCATCAATCCAGTCCTGATGTATTCTTTTGGTCTAACCGAGGGTCTCTCTGCAGGTCTTTGTCATAACAGTATTAAGAGTATCCCATTCGGCACTGGGATTCACGTTGTTTGCTGTTGGGTTGTTTATAGGCCCATGTTCGAGCTGCTCTCTGAAAGTATGTGCTACCGCTGGATCCTCCAGACACTTAGTATTAAATTCTCTTCTGGAGGCTTGCTGCCTTCGCCGTTTTGGAGCAACGTGAAGTGAGAGTTTGGATCTGATAAGTCGATGATCAGTGTCACAGTGGTCTGAGCCACACATTGCACGGGTGATGAGGACATCTCGGTGATCTCTTTCTCTGACAATGATGTAGTCAATGAAATGCTAGTGTTTGGCTCGTGGGTATTGCCACGATCCCTTGAACTTGTCGGCCTGCCTAAACTAGGTACTGGTGATCTTGAGGTTATGAGCAGCACACTTGTTGAGAAGGAGTAGACCATTGGGATTACACTTGCCTAGTCCATTTCTCCCTATAGTTCCCTGCCAAATGTTAGCATCTCTGCCAACTCTGGCACTGAAGTCGCCAAGGAGCACAACCTTGTCTTCTCTGGGGATGGCGGTTAACACTCTGTCAAGGTCGGCATAAAAGGCCTCCTTGATATCATCCTCTGTATCCAGTGTTGGGGCGTATGCACTGAAGAAGAAGGCATGACGTGAGTGATTCAGTGGGACTCGAAGCGTCATGAGGTGCTCGTTGATCCCAATAGGCATTTCGGTTATCCTGTGTAGGATGCATTGGCGGATGGCAAAGCCAACTCCATAAATGCGGTTTCTCTCCGCAGCAGGCTTACTCTTCCAAAAGAAGGTGTGGCCAGACCCCCGTTCTGTGAGTTGGCCCTCAACTGGGAGCCGGGACTTACTGATGGGTGCTATGTCTTTGCCACAAGGGCAGTTCTTCTTTCAGGACGTACATTTGTGCCAGTATCCAGAAGGGTCCTGACATTCCATGCAGCGACCATAAGAGGTTGTATGGTTTGTTTTTGTTCATATCTGTGCTTTTGATTGTGTTTTCGACCGCATAAGGTTGACCCTACTGGGTGCGGTTGCCCAGTCAGGTTGGGTTTTAGGCAGGCTATATATAGGGCACCTTTTCTAGCCCCCTCCCTGTGTGGGGTGAGCAGAGTGGCTCCTTGTAAGGGCTGCTCAGTCACGTAGACAGGACCGGATTGCAGTGCTGCCTAGATCCCAGTGCATAAACGGCCATCTTATCTGTGCCGCCCATGTGTAGAGTTGTGACTAGAGACTCCCGGCAGTCATCTCTGCCTGTCCCTGTCGCCACTCGTCCGTCGCCATAGGACTTTTGGGGGGTATAAGGGGTTTGATGATGATGAGTTGTATGATGAGCTGGATGATGGTTGCAAATGAGTTAATTTATGTGGTGAGGCAGGAGCTCATGCTGCAACCACACATCTTGGCTCTTCCTTTTCCTGATTCAGTGGTGCAAGTGTTGCAACGACTGGGGAGAGGGAGAGTTGCAATGGACTGCCGATAGCCCAGTTTGTTGGGTTTCGCCTTGGTAGCCTGTCCATCAGGCATTGCCTTCGTCCGCCGGTGTAGTCGTTGAGTTTCCATGGTGGTCACCTCCTCCGCCTACACCACCGTTGGGGTCTTGTTGGAGCTCTGTAAGCATGTCTGCCTGATGTGGGGCTCCACCGCAGATTTTTCATTTGGGGTTTACTCCCGTAGCCTTATACCTGCCAAGGTTAATCCGCAAGGCAGTGGGGTGGTGCTTGTAGGTGCCCGGACGTGTCCACATGCCAGTGAGCCTATGCGCCATCCCTCTGGGGCCCACTGCTACTCCAAAATCCCCTGCTAATCTAGCCTGGGCCCACGAGGCACCCAGTTACCGTGTGTTGCCACGAGGAGGCACAGCAGGAGTCTTGATGGTGAGGAGGCTGTGTAGTGGCAGGGGAAGACTTAAGTAAGTTGCTTCCCTGTTCGCCTCGAGGGCTAACCAGCGGCGGCAGCTGAAAGCGAGAAGGAGCAAGCAGTACTTGCACCTTAACACTAACATAATGCTGCCACACTCGACGCATTTCACCACACTTCTTGATGAAATCTTTCCTCAAATATTTACTTAAAAGCATGAAATAAGTCTGCTTCTCTGGTAACTATCGTCTAAAATTCAGGACATTAGAGGCTACCAATGCCCTTCATAACGCCAACACCCCCCACTCGTCTAACTGACCTTAAAATCATCTGTTTTTTAATCCATTTCAAGAATACATTTCCCAAATACTTTATATATTACGTATTAAATATTATAAAAATTGTCTTTTTCAAATCCTATTGGCACCATCAACTTCGTGCCAACGTGGAGTGCCATTATCAGATCACCTTTCTTGAGGACCTTTCAACACGCACCTCAAAAAACACGCAACATTGTAATATTTTCTCCCACACGGTTCACCACCACGCTCTAGACTGGATACTTCTCCCCTGGGATTAAAAATTATATACGTTCAGATCGAGATAATTGATCACTTACCGTATGTGTTTGTGAAGATTGATCAAATTGTTAACACTTTTATACCTTATCGAACTTGTATGAAGATGAATTGATTATGTTTTGGTCTAAGTGTCTTTGTTGTTTGTTTTTCTTAATGGCGAAAATAATAACTAAAGAGTTGTGTAAATGGTGACTGCCTCGGCTGCTATTCCTCCCCTTAGGTTCAACCTTCCCTCACACCCCATCTCCCCTCACAGCCCTCCTCCCTCTCAGAACCCACCTCCCCTATCAACCCACCTCCCCCTCACAACCCACCTTCCCCTCTCAACCCACCTCCCCCTCACAACCCACCTTCCCCTCTCACCCCACCTCCCCCTCACAACCCACCTCCCCTATAAACCCACTTCCCAACCAACCCAAGGAAAGCTTACTGACATGATCGCTACAGACGTGACAAATACATCGTTATTACACTCAAATATTCTTTTAGTCATTAAAAAAAATAATTGACCTCGAAAACATTTAAAAAAAACTAAAAGTCACATTGGCTTCATTAACCTGAAAATTATGTTGATTTTATCGAGACAAAAATGGTAAAAATTTGTTCAGAATGTATAAAAAAAAATATATCCATAATGTTACTAAAACTCCATCTTTGTTTTTATATTACAGTATATTGTATATTTTTATAATTATTGCTAAAACTTATAATAATATTGATATGATTTTATGTTGAGAATTTCTTTATAAATGAAGTAATAAGTAGTAATTAATAGTGAAGATACATTACAACAAAATACCCAATGTGATATAGATTAGTTTTTGTACGATCGTGAAACTGAAACATTATCAAAGAATAATATATTTCAGCTTATGTTTACCACTCGGGCGACCTACTGTACAACCATAAAATATTCCCACTAACAGCACAAGTTCTCGAGATTACGAAACAGTTTTGTAAGTCATCAAAAACTGGTTTACGTTACAGCTGAGCCCAAGTGCTTCTGTGACCACAACAACACGCAAACAGCCAGGGAGGAGAAATGTTACCTCTAGGGATGACGGAGTTAGGATGGACGTTTAGACAGTTGATTAAAACACAGCAAAACAAATTACAGTCCAGTGAAGTATGAGAAATAATCACAGCGGTATTTATTTTAGTAATTTTATGATGAGGCCCGATAGAATTAGTGAGCTTGGGGCCCGGTAGAATTAGTGAGCTTGGGGCCCGGTAGAATTAGTGAGCTTGGGGCCCGGTAGAATTAGTGAGCTTGGGGCCTGGTAGAATTAGTGAGCTTGGGGCCCGGTAGAATTAGTGAGCTTGGTGGCCCGCTAGGATTGGTGAGATTGGGGCCCATTAGGACAAGTCACCGAGTGGTATTACATCAGGTAAAGGATCATCTTATCATCAGTATGTTGGTTAACCTGATGGACAAGAAAAATGTATCGCTCATGTGTCAGTGAAGGCTAAGATCTATTGTATAAGGTATCCCCGCTGACACCACATAACACGTCCAGCATAACACTTAATGGTGGAGGGGTGTGTGAACTGACCCCCTAACACCACATAACACGTCCAGCATAACACTTAATGGTGGAGGAGTGTGTGAACTGACCCCCTAACACTACATAACACGTCCAGCATAACACTTAATGGTGGAGGAGTGTGTGAACTGACCCCCTAACACCACATAACACGTCCAGCATAACACTTAATGGTGGAGGAGTGTGTGAACTGACCCCCTAACACCACATAACACGTCCAGCATAACACTTAATGGTGGAGGAGTGTGAACTGACCCCCTAACACCACATAACACGTCCAGCATAACACTTAATGGTGGAGGAGTGTGTGAACTGACCCCTAACACCACATAACACGTCCAGCATAACACTTAATGGTGGAGGAGTGTGTGAACTGACCCCCTAACACTACATAACACGTCCAGCATAACACTTAATGGTGGAGGAGTGTGTGAACTGACCCCCTAACACCACATAACACGTCCAGCATAACACTTAATGGTGGAGGAGTGTGTGAACTGACCCCCTAACACACATAACACGTCCAGCATAACACTTAATGGTGGAGGAGTGTGTGAACTGACCCCCTAACACCACATAACACGTCCAGCATAACACTTAATGGTGGAGGAGTGTGTGAACTGACCCCCTAACACCACATAACACGTCCAGCATAACACTTAATGGTGGAGGAGTGTGTGAACTGACCCCCTAACACCACATAACACGTTCAGCATAACACTTAATGGTGGAGGAGTGTGTGAACTGACCTCCTAACATTACATAACACGTCCAGCATAACACTTCAGTACACCTTGAGGACAACTGCACAAACAAACACTACATATCAGTTTATTTTTCAGTGACATGAACTATAACATAAAAGATTGAGGCTTTTTTTTTTCAATTTGAATGTCATTAAAATCTCCTTAACTTTGGAAGGTCAAACACCACTCTAGAAGAAAGGCAAAGAAAACTATTAGTACTCATAACAAGACTCTATGACACTTAGTTCCCAAGATAATGCTAAACCAAAGTAATGACTCAGTATAACTCTCGCCTCTACCGTCATGGCTGTCAACACTGTCACTGATACTACGGGTTTAATGTTGACAAGATACTGTATTAAAATCTGTGATAGTATGTATGTAATGGAGACGTCTGTAAAGTGTCTTGCCTAAAAATTAAAATCAATGTCCTGCCCACCTTGAACGCCTGATTTAACCCTTGAGAGGTGAAAGTTGGTCCCATGCGCCTGGTTTGGTAGTTACGGGCAGTGTGGATACAGTACACGGCAGACTAAGCCATCGTTTTATGAAGAGGAAGCATGGCCGGCTTCTACTCGACTGTTTTCACTTTTCCAAATTATAAAGTTAGGATACCTATTCACAGCTGGGTGAACTGGGAGTCCCCTGGGTGCAAACCAGAGATTCTTAGGACAGTAGGTGAGCGCTGTATTAACTCGGCCACTTCACCCATTGGACTAACCCTAAACTATATTAAGGAGATATTCGTCTCCTCAACACACCTGAAATTTTGTTTAAGTTCATATAATTAAAGTTATCATGCCACTCATTATATGGTTCATAGACACATAATAAACGTCTCCTTTACACATAAACTCACAGGTATGAAAAACAGTATCTTGCCAACACTGACACCCTAATAACGACAACTTCATCTCGAGGCGGCGAACTGAAAAAAAAATATATATATATATAAAATCCAAACGTCGAACGTGACCTCGACTTTGATATCTTAAGGATCTTGATAACAAAAACACACACAAAAAAAAGGTCTCCGAGAACTACACCTCAGAATGTAATTAGACGCTTTAAGAGCCAAGAACTTGAGACAGTCATCAGTTGCATCATAAGAGAGATATAAAAAAAATATTTAACATGTATTACTTAATGAAAAAACTCCATTTAATATTACCTATCAGCATAAACATACAAATATAAACGAAAACTCAACATATTAGTCAAAAATATTCACCAAACAACAATAATCTAACTTAAAATATAGTTTATTGAGTATTATAAGAACGATGTGTCGATCAATTAAAAGACGAATTAGGTCACCTGTATCGTGGGCTAATGAGAGCAGCGCCACACACCTGCGTAGACCATCACCTCGACAAAGGAGTATATACAGTACAATACGATGGGTGAGGATTTTAGTATGTGTTGAGGCGAGAGTTTTGTGATATGGATGTGAATGATAACTGCCGCTTGAACAATAAGAGTTATAAGTAAAGGAAAAATGAGGGTTGAATGTGGAGGAACGGGGAGAGTGAGGGGAGAATGAGAGTTAGATGTGGAGAAACAGGGAGAGTGAGGCGAGAATGAGAGTTGAATGTGAAGAAGCAAGGACAGATAGCTGGGACTACTAGACTATCATTAAACCTACGATGTGAAGGTTAAATTTGAGTATAGATGCAAAAAATGATGATCATAAACGGTGTTGTTGATGGGATTCAATACTGTCTCAAAGGAGTTAGTGTTTTCTTCTATAGAGACTTTTGGTGGAGAAGAGGATCAATCAGGTGAGGTCAATGAAGTTTTAGACATGTTTTACCTTCTGTTGTTTCTTAATGTTAAAGAGAAAATAAGGTGTGCTGACTGTTGTGTTGTCCAGCGGCATTAAAGAGAGGTGACGGATACCACAACACCAACACATTGATAAAATCGCTGATCCTAACATCATTTGGTAGTTTCTTGTTCATTCATAGTTACATTACATTTGGTGTTTTAGAAAATATTTAAGGTTATTCTTCTTAATAGTTTTTTTTTAATATATCGCCAATCAAATGCATTATGTACAGGTGTTTAGGAAGGTAAAACTGATCTTTTAACAGCATGAGGAACGTTGGTGGGGCGTATGAGAATGACATCACCTCATACGTGCTGCATATAACGTCGGTCTACAGTGTTGTTGCTTCACTATTACCTCCTATCACCACACCCCACCCCACCCCACCCTACCCAACCCAACCCAACCCAACCCAACCCAACCCAACCCAACCCAACCCAACCCCACCCAACCCCACCCCACCCCACCCCACTCACGTTCCTGTGGGCCAGTATGCAGAATATGTGCTCTTCTAAAATTACAATCAAGTCACTGTCACTTTATATTTTTTTTGACAGAGATCTCGTGTTATATAAGAGTTAGAAGCCAGTTATCAGTTATACATGGCAGACTACGTGTTTAAAATATGAATGAACAACACTCACTGCCTCTGATCTTACCCAGGCACCGTTCTCTCTTGCTGTTAGTTTGTATGATAGTTCTCAAGGGTGTTGTAGTTTGCATCAAGACCCTCACTACCAATACACTAGGTTTACTAAATGTCTTCCTTACCTCATTAGCTTATTGCATCCTACAGGTATATACTACTAAAGCTCTTGAAGTTATTTTCTCGATTTAGCGTCTGTAGAATTCACGTTTTTTTTCTTCTTCTTCTTCTTTCATCCAAATGACGAGTTATTCCTCATATTCAATAATATTTTCATTCTACTTCTTATTTTATCTTTCCTCGTCAACCAACTCCAGTGTTTGTGTGAACGGATCGCTGCCTGAAGCTCCCTCGTGTGTATCTGTATGTAAACACGTAATCAGTAAGGGTTGTGAGGAGGAGGAGGTCAGTTAGTTACCAGAGGTCTCTCCTTTGCTTGTGACTGACTATAAAGGCCTGTGTGTACCTCGCGCCTCTACCCTTCTTCTATCCCCCTCCCCTACCCTCCTTCTATCCCCCCTCCCCTACCCTCCTTCTACCCCCCACCCTCCTCCTCCTCCTCCTCCTCGTTCTCCTTCCTTTCAGTCTCAACTCCAAATTATGAAGGGGAATAATGGTGATAAAAGTGCATAAGAATATTGAATGTGAGACGGTAAATGCATAACCAAAGATTGAATAAATGGAGGCTGGTGAGCTGGAGGGGTGCGCACGACTGATGTTAGTAGTAGTAGTAGTAGTAGTAGTAGTAGTAGTAGTAGTAAAGCAGCAAGCGACCAATGCCGAGGCCAAGCCGATTGATCCCAAGTGATGACAGCATACGAGCTTAACAGATGAAGTAGCAACAAGAACTGTGTACCAGGTTTTAAACTCATTGTCATTTCGTATTTAAATATCTTCGTACCCCAGAGAGAGGGTTTTTTTTTTTATTCATAGTTCTTTTTGCTGTGGTGGTATCCCTTTGTGTTCACTACCCATCTCCTCCTCCCTCCCTCCCTCCTCCCTCCCTCCTCCCTTCCCTTCCCTCCCTCCTTCCCACCCTCCCCTTCCTCCCGTCTAAACACCAACTTCCATGCATTGTACCTACAGACATTAGTGTAAATAAGAATAGCGAGGTAAAGTTAATAGTTTCTAGTTAGTAACCTGTTTTAGATGACTTGGCCTTGAGATTACCCGTTAGTACCTTAGGAAGTTAAAGTACAAAGTTACGTAACGAAGAGCTTTTATAAGACGACTCTACACACACACACACACACACACACACTCACACACACACACACACACACTGTCATCACCAATCGAGAATTTAATAATTTTTTTCTTAAAGTTCAGGTGATATTTTTTAGTTAATGTGAAATATTTTGTGGGTTACAGGTTAATTATCTCACACCTGGATGATGACACACCTAGCAGTTGGTACCTGTAATCGACCACCTGTGCCCTGAGAGTTAAATAGCACTATGGCAATATGGCACTGTGGTTACTTCATCACCTCGTTACACAGAGCCTTTCTGACGCTGGTCATAAAATTAATCTATAACCCTTTGAGGACGAGGGTTTAAGTTATAACCCTTTGAGGACGACATTTCAAGTACTAAATCTCGAGGGGTTAAATCGTCGTCCTCAAAGGGTTAATCATCGTCCTCAAAGGGTTAAATCGTCGTCCTCAAAGGGTTAATCATCGTCCTCAAAGGGTTAAATCGTCGTCCTCAAAGGGTTAAATCATCGTCCCCAAAGGGTTAAGACATCGTCCTCAAAGGGTTAAATCATCGTCCCCAAAGGGTTAAGTCATCGTCCTCAAAGGGTTAAATTCTCTAAATGTGTATTGATATCATGGAAACTCCCAAAAGCTTACTAATAGTTTTTAACTAATAGCGTCTGGTAGTTCAGTTCTGCTAATCACAATAAACTAGGAATGGTCTGACAGGGTGATTGCAGTACACAAGCTTAGTCGTGTCCTTGAAAATATTCGTTTACAGAACCTTATGTAAGCCATTGAAGAGAGAGTGTGTGTGTATGTGTGTGTAAAAGCTTTCAAAATCATTTATAGTCACAATATAAAATGCGAAATTATATATTCAACATTACAATTAAAACAAAATATTATAGAAAAAAAAAATATATATATATACTATATAAATATAAATATATATATATATATATATATATATATATATATATATATATATATATATATATATATATATATATATATATATATATATATATATATATATAAATCACAATGAAAACGTGGATAGATAATCTTGATAAATCACACAGAAGAAATTAGAAGTAACAGGTACCTTGCTTTTCGTCTTTATTCCAAGACATCACGAAGATGGCGAATAAAGACAACAAAACATATATATATATATATATATATATATATATATATATATATATATATATATATATATATATATATATATTTGCCGTAAACAATAGAAAAGACATTAATTAAATATTGATTAGACAGCTTATTGTGACGTGACTATTGAGGAGTATATACTGATTGACCAATGTATTATGACGTCATTTTTGAGGACTAAGGTAGTAGGCAGCTCCCAAACAGGGAGGTATTACCGCCTGGGAAGATATTGGAAGCATAATGTGTTGTCTAATGGTAGATCCTGCTGCCATATGGCATCACGAAAATTGTGACCAAGTCCCAGGTTGATGATCTGACTTTCTGCCTCATTTACACACAATTGTAGGGTCTCAATTGTTTCTCTTATTATTGACAACACAATATATATATATATATATATATATATATATATATATATATATATATATATATATATATATATATATGCATAATGTTTCTCACTATTGATCTTTTTTCTTTATGGTTCTTTATTATTATTATTATTATTATTATTATTATTATTAGTATTATTAGTATTATTATTAGTATTATTATTATTATTACATTTTCGCCCCCCCAGGCCCCGATGTGGGTCAGTGACCTGTGCCCGGGTGGGCTAATTCCAGTGAAAAAAAAAACCTGATTGGACAGTACATTGTGACGTCAACCAAAATTGACCTCACTATTTTACATCATCAATAATTACCTGAATTAGGTTATGATTATGGGTTGTTAGGTTGTTACTTAGTACTATAGGTACGTTATTTACACATATTTAGATGATAATACTGCACATATGATAACTTAGGTCAGTGCTCGAGGAACGGAAGGCATTACTATCAGTTATCCATCATCTAACCTAACCTAACCTAACCTAACCTAACCCAACTCATGACCTACATTCCAGCCTTACTCGACCTGCCCAAACCCGCTGCTCTCTGCAATGACCTAATTTGACCTCACCTCATTATTATATGACCCAGGAAGTAATTATAATAACGTCATGATTTATTAAATGGTCTAAGCTGTAACGTTGTTGAAACATCTATATTAAGAATGACATCGACTACAAGGTCATAAGAAAATCTGTAAGCTTGAATACGTTTATCTATATTTCCTAAGCTTTAAATCTCATACTTGAGGCTTATAACTTATCCAGACGCTTAGGGTTTGTTGATCATGTCTCTCAACTCAACTCCATATGCTCATTAGGGACACGAACTCGGGACAAGACCCTTCGAACTCAGCTACCGAGGTTGTGGGATGGTTGGCGGGACACTGTTTCACTGCTTATACCATCCAAGTGTAGCGCTGGGAATGAATCACTGTAAGAGACTGCTGTAAATAACTCTCTGTAAAATAACCGCTGTAAATGAATCGGTAACAGACTTGTAAATGCCTCGTTGTAAATAACCACTCTAAATATACTACTAAACAAATCATTATAAATGTCGCCTTGTAAAATACCCCACTGTAAATGAGTTACTGATGTAAATGAATCACTATTAGTAAATCACTGCAATTGGTAACTTAATCATATTTTTTACCACGCTGTAAATTGTACCACTTGTTCAATCATACTCTACCGCTGTAACTTCATTAACATATTACATAATAAACTCGTTCTTCCTGGCTACTGTACCATACTGGGCTGGTTACAGGAAGTGATGTGTATCCAAGAATCATCATTGCCGTACCCGTATTTACTGATTCTTATACTGTACCACACTTTTTGTACCACACTTTTTGTACAACACTTTTTGCACCACACTTTTTGTACCACACTTCTTGTACCACACTTTTTGTACCACACTTCTTGTACCACACTTTTTGTACCACACTTTTTGAACCACACTTTTTGTACCACACTTCTTGTACCACACTTTTTGTACCACACTTCTTGTACCACACTTCTTGTACCACACTTTTTGTACCACACTTTTTGTACCACACTTTTTGCACCACACTTCTTGTACCACATTTTTTGTACCACACTTTTTGTACCACACTTCTTGTACCACACTTTTCGTACCACACTTTTTGTACCACACTTTTTGTACCACACTTTTTGTACCACACTTCTTGTACCACACTTCTTTTACCACACTAGGGCGTTTACTTTATCTGATGAACAATTTGAGGAATGAAACTCTCACTGAACGACTCCCCTACACCCCTCCCAGTATGTATGTATGTATGTATGTATGTGTATGTATGTATGTATGTATGTATGTATGTATGTATGTATGTATGCCTCAACCACAGCTGAGCAGACAAGGGCTGGAGGCGGCGCCATAGAGGGTAGAGAGGAACCCTCCACACACAACGTACAATGGAAAACGAAAAAAACTTTAGAGGCAGTGAATGTGTGGCCATCAGTATGCAGGTGGTGATGCCCGGGCCACTAACCACCGCCATCCACTACTACCACTATCACCACCACTATCCATTTCTACCACTATCACCATCTTCATCCACTACTACCGTCACCATCATTATCCACTACCACTACCATCATCACCATCATCAATCACTACCAACTACCATCATCAACCACCACCAACTACCACCATCAGGACCCCAGCAGCCTCCACCGTGTTACCAAGACCCCAGCAGGCTCCACCGTGTTGCTAGGACCCCAACAGAATACCTGAAGGCGCCAGGTGTGCCATAAACTGTGGTGTAGGGGGAGGGAGGTTAGTCAGGGCCAGTATGTACCTTGCACCAGTGTGTCACGACCTACTTCCCTCCCTGACCTGCCTCTCGTGTGTGTGTCTGTCTTGTATGTTTACGTGTGTGTAGGCGTTAAACATAGACACTTAGAGAGTTAATTAAACACAGACACAGGTAGATAGTTACAGACACAGGTAGATAGTTATACACAGACACAGGTAGATAGTTACAGACACAGGTAGATAATTACAGACACAGGTAGATAGTTATACACAGACACAGGTAGATAGTTATACACAGACACAGGTAGATAGTTATACACAGACACAGGTAGATAGTTATACACAGACACAGGTAGCTAGTTATACACAGACACAGGTAGATAGTTATACACAGACACAGGTAGATAGTTATACACAGACACAGGTAGATAGTTATACACAGACACAGGTAGATAGTTATACAGACACAGGTAGATAGTTATACAGACACAGGTAGCTAGTTATACACAGACACAGGTAGATAGTTATACACAGACACAGGTAGATAGTTACAGACACAGGTAGCTAGTTATACACAGACACAGGTAGATAGTTATACACAGACACAGGTGGATGGTTATACACAGACACAGGTAGATAGTTATACACAGACACAGGTAGATAGTTATACACAGACACAGGTAGATAGTTATACACTGACACAGGTAGATAGTTATACACAGCAGACACAGGTAGATAGTTATACACAGACACAGGTAGATAGTTATACACAGACACAGGTAGATAGTTATACACAGACACAGGTAGATAGTTATACACAGACACAGGTAGATAGTTATACACAGACACAGGTAGATAGTTACAGACTGGGTAGATAATTACAGACACAGGTAGATAGTTATACACTGACAGAGACAGGTGACCGGCCCACACCTGAGTAATTACCGGACTGGGTAAAATGACCAGACGGGGAGAAAGGGATGACACGCCAGATATAAATGATGATTTGTAGAAAAACAAGAATTGGAAGTTGAGCTGAGGTGGGGTGTGGGACACTGTGGTGGTGTGGGACACTGTGGGGGTGTGGGACACTGTGGTGGTGTGGGACACTGTGGTGGTGTGGGACACTGTGGTGGTGTAGGACACTGTGGGGGTTAGGACACTGTGGTGGTGTGGGACACTGTGGGGTGTGGGACACTGTGGTGGTGTAGGACACTGTGGTGGTGTGGGACACTGTGGTGGTGTGGGACACTGTGGGGGGTGTGGGACACTGTGGTGGTGTGGGACACTGTGGTGGTGTGGGACACTGTGGTGGTGGGACACTGTGGTGGTGTGGGACACTGTGGTGGTGTGGGACACTGTGGTGGTGTGGGACACTGTGGTGGTGTGGGGACACTGTGGTGTGGGACACTGTGGTGGTGTGGGGACACTGTGGTGGTGTGGGACACTGTGGTGGTGAGGACACTGTGGTGGTGTGGGACACTGTGGTGGTGTGGGACACTGTGGTGGTGTGGACACTGTGGGGGTGTGGGACACTGTGGTGGTGTGGGACACTGTGGTGGTGTGGGACACTGTGGGGGTGTGGGACACTGTGGTGGTGTAGGACACTGTGGTGGTGTGGGATGTGGTGGTGTGGGACACTGTGGGTGGTGTGGGACACTGTGGTGGTGTGGGACACTGTGGTGGTGTAGGACACTGTGGTGGTGTGGGACACTGTGGGTGGTGTGGGACACTGTGGTGGTGTGGGGTGTGGGACACTGTGGTGGTGTAGGACACTGTGGTGGTGTAGGACACTGTGTGGTGTGGGACACTGTGGTGTGGGACACTGTGGTGGTGTGGGACACTGTGGGGTGTGGGACACTGTGGTGGTGTGGGACACTGTGGTGGTGTGGGACACTGTGGGGTGTGGGACACTGTGGTGGTGTGGGACACTGTGGTGGTGTGGGACACTGTGGTGGTGTGGGACACTGTGTGGTGTGGAGGACACTGTGGTGGTGTGTGGGACACTGTGGGGGTGTAGGACACTGTGGTGGTGTGGGACACTGTGGTGGTGTGGGACACTGTGGGGTGTAGGACACTGGGGTGTGGGACACTGTGGGGGTGTGGGACACTGTGGTGGTGTGGGACACTGTGGGGTGTGGGACACTGTGGGGTGTGGGACACTGTGGGGTGTGGGACACTGTGGTGGTGTGGGACACTGTGGTGGTGTGTGGACACTGTGGTGGTGTAGGACACTGTGGTGGGGTGTAGGACACTGTGGGGTGTGGGACACTGTGGTGGTGTGGGACACTGTGGTGGTGTGGGACACTGTGGTGGTGTGGGACACTGTGGTGGTGTAGGACACTGTGGTGGTGTGGGACACTGTGGTGGTGTGGGACACTGTGGGTGTGGGACACTGTGGGGTTGGCTGTGGTGGTGTAGGACACTGTGGGGGTGTGGGACTGTGGGGTGTGGGACTGTGGTGGGTGTGGGACACTGTGGTGGTGTGGGACACTGTGGGGTGTGGGACACTGTGGTGGTGTAGGACACTGTGGTGGTGTGGGACACTGTGGTGGTGTGGGACACTGTGGTGGTGTGGGACACTGTGGGGTGTGGGACACTGTGGTGGTGTGGGACACTGTGGTGGTGTGGGACACTGTGGGGGTGTGGACACTGTGGTGGTGTGGGACACTGTGGGGTGTGGGACACTGTGGGGTGTGGACACTGTGGTGGTGTGGGACACTGTGGTGGTGTGGGACACCGTGGTGGTGTGGGACACTGTGGTGGTGTGGGACACTGTGGTGGGGTGTGGGACACTGTGGGGGTGTGGGACACTGTGGGGTGTGGGACACTGTGGTGGTGTGGGACACTGTGGGGGTGTGGGACACTGTGGGGGTGTGGGACACTGTGGTGGTGTAGGACACTGGTGGTGTGGGACACTGTGGTGGTGTGGGACACTGTGGGGGTGTAGGACACTGTGGTGGTGAGGGACACTGTGGTGGTGTAGGACACTTGGTGGTGTTGAGACACTGTCGGGGTGTAGGACACTGTGGGGTGTAGGACACTGTCGGGGTGTAGGACACTGTGGGGGTGTAGGACACTGTGGTGGTGTGTGGGACACTGTGGGGTGTGGGACACTGTGGGGGTGTGGGACACTGTGGGGGGTGTAGGACACTGTGGTGGGTGAGGACACTGTGGGGTGTGGGGACACTGTGGGGTGTAGGACACTGTGGGGTGGTGTGGGGACACTGTGGTGGTGTGGGACACTGTGGGGTGTAGGGACACTGTGGTGGTGTAGGACACTGTGGGGTGTGGGACACTGGTGGTGTGGGACACTGTGGTGGTGTAGGACACTGTGGTGGTGTGGGACACTGTCGGGTGTGGGACACTGTGGGGTGTAGGACACTGTGGTGGTGTGGGACTGTGGTGGTGTAGGACACTGTGGGGGTGTAGGACACTGTGGGGTGTAGGACACTGTGGTGGTGTGGGACACTGTGGGGGTGTGGGACACTGTGGGGGTGTGTGGACACTGTGGGTGTGGGGACACTGTGGTGGTGTGGGACACTGTGGTGGTGTGGGACCACTGGGGTTGTGGGACACTGTGGTGGTGTGGGACACTGTGGTGGTGTGGGACATGCTGTGGTGGTGTAGGACACTGTCGGGGTGTGGGACACTGTGGGGTGTAGGACACTGTGGTGGTGTAGGACACTGTGGGGTGGAGGACACTGTGGTGGTGTGGGACACTGTGGGGTGTGGGACACTGTGGTGGTGTAGGACACTGTGGGGTGTGGGACACTGTCAGGGTGTGGGACACTGTGGTGGTGTGGGACACTGTGGTGGGGTGTGGGACACTGTGGGGGTGTGGGACACTGTGGTGGGGTGTGGAGGACACTGTGGGGTGTGGGACACTGTGGTGGTGGGACACTGTGGGGTGTGTGGACACTGTGGGGGTGGGACACTGTGTGGGGTGTGGGACACTGTGGGGTGTGGGACACTGTGGTGGTGTGGGACACTGTGGTGGTGTGGGACACTGTGGTGGTGTGGGACACTGTGGGGTGTGGGACACTGTGGTGGTGTGGGACACTGTGGGGGTGTGGGACACTGTGGTGGTGTAGGACACTGTGGTGGTGTAGGACACTGTGGGGTGTAGGACACTGTGGTGGTGTAGGGACACTGTGGTGGTGGACACTGTGGGGGTGTGGGACACTGTGGTGGTGTGGGACACTGTGGTGGTGTGGGACACTGTGGTGGTGTGGGACACTGTGGTGTGTGGGACACTGTGGTGGTGTGGGACACTGTGGTGGTGTGGGACACTGTGGTGGTGTGGGACACTGTGGTGGTGTAGGACACTGTGGTGGTGTGGGACACTGTGGTGGTGTGGGACACTGTGGGGGTGTGGGACACTGTGGTGGTGTGGGGACACTGTGGTGGTGTGGGACTGTGGTGGTGTGGGACACTGTGGTGGTGTAGGACACTGTGGGGGTGTGGGACACTGTGGTGGTGTAGGACACTGTGGTGGTGTAGGACTGTGGTGGTGTGGGACACTGTGGTGGTGTAGGACACTGTGGTGGTGTGGGACACTGTGGTGGTGTAGGACACTGTGGTGGTGTGGACACTGTGGTGGTGTGGGACACTGTGGGGGTGTGGGACACTGTGGTGGTGTGTGGGACTCTGTGGTGGTGTAGGACACTGTGGGGTGTGGGACACGTGGTGTGGGACACTGTGGTGGTGTGGGGCACTGTGGTGGTGTGGGACACTGTGGGGTGTGGGACACTGTGGTGGTGTAGGACACTGTGGGGTGTGGGACACTGTGGGTGTAGGACACTGTGGTGGTGTAGGACACTGTGGTGGTGTGGGACACTGTGGTGGTGTGGGACACTGTGGTGGTGTAGGGACACTGTGGGGTGTGGGACACTGTGGTGTGAGGACACTGTGGGGGTGTGGGACACTGTGGTGGTGTGGGACACTGTGGTGGTGTGGGACACTGTGGGGGTGTAGGACTGTGGTGGTGTGGGACACTGTGGTGGTGTGGGACTGTGGTGTGGGGACACTGTGGTGGTGTAGGACACTGTGGTGGTGTGGGACACTGTGGTGGTGTGGGACACTGGGGTGTGGGGACACTGTGGTGTGTAGGACACTGTGGTGGTGTAGGACACTGTGGTGGTGTGGGACACTGTGGTGTGTGGGGGACACTGTGGTGGTGTGGACACTGTGGGTGGTGTAGGACACTGTGGTGGTGTGGGACACTGTGGTGGTGTAGGACACTGTGGGGGTGTAGGACACTGTCAGGGGGGTGTGGGACACTGTGGTGTTGTGGGGTGTGGGCTGTGGTGTTGTGGGGGTGTGGGACACTGTGGTGTTGTGGGGTGTAGAGCACTGGGTGTTGTGGGGGTGTAGGACACTGTGGGTTGTGGGGTGTAGGACACTGTGGTGGTGTGGGACACTGTGTGGGTACTGTGGTGGTGTAGGACACTGTGGTGGTGTGGGACACTGCTGGGTGTTGTGGAGACACTGTGGGGTGTGGGACACTGTGGGGGTGCAGGACACTGTCGGGGTGTGGGACACTGTGGTGTTGTGGGGTGTGGGACACTGTGGTGTTGTGGGGGTGTAGGACACTGTGGTGTTGTGTGGGGGTGTGGACACTGTGGTGTTGTGGGGTTGTAGGACACTGTGGGGTTGGGGGGTGTAGGACACTGTGGTGTTGTGGGGTGTAGGACACTGTGGTGGTGTGGGACACTGTGGGGTGTAGGACACTGTGGTGTTGTGGGGGTGTGGGACACTGTGGGGTTGTGGTGGTGTGGGACACTGTGGTGGTGTGGGACATGGGGGTGTAGGACACTGTGGTGGTGTAGGACAGTGTTGTGGGGTGTAGGACACTGTGGGTGTTGTGGGGGTGTGTAGGACACTGTGGTGTTGTGGGGGGTGTAGGACACTGTGGTGGGGTGTAGAACACTGTGGTGTTGTGGGGGTGTAGGACACTGTGGTGTTGTGGGGGTGTAGAACACTGTGGTGTTGTGGGGGTGTAGGACACTGTGGGGTTGTGGGGGTGTAGGACACTGTGGTGTGGGACACTGTGGTGGTGTAGGACACTGTGAGAGGACACTGTGGTGGTGTGGGACACTGTGGTGGTGTAGGACACTGTGGTGGTGTAGGACACTGTGGTGGTGTAGGACACTGTGGGGGTGTAGGACACTGTGTGGGCAGGGACACTGTGGTGGTGTAGACACTGTGGTGGTGTAGGACACTGTGGTGGTGTAGGACACTTGGTGGTGTAGGACACTGTGGTGGTGAGGACACTGTGGTGGTGTAGGACACTGTGGGGGTGTAGGGACACTGTGGGTGGTGCAGGACACTGTGGTGGTGTAGGACACTGTGGTGGTGTAGACACTGTGGGGTGTAGACACTGTGGTGGTGTAGGACACTGTGGTGGTGTAGACACTGTGGTGGTGTGGGACACTGTGGGGTGCAGGACACTGTGGTGGTGTAGACACTGTGGTGGTGCAGGACACTGTGGTGACACTGTGGTGGTGTAGGACACTGTGGTGTGACACTGTGGGGGTGTAGGACACTGTGGTGGTGTAGGACACTGTGGTGGTGTAGGACACTGTGGTGGTGTAGACACTGTGGTGGTGTGACACTGTGGTGGTGTAGGACACTGTGGGGTGTAGGACACTGTGGGGGTGTAGACACTGTGGGTGTGTAGGACACTGTGGTGGTGGTGACACTGTGGTGGTGTAGACACTGTGGTGGTGTAGACACTGTCGGGGTGTAGGACACTGTGGTGGTGTAGGACACTGTGGTGGTGGTAGACACTGTGGTGGTGTAGGACACTGTGTGTGCAGGACACTGTCGGGGGTGTAGGACACTGTGGTGGTGCAGGACACTGCAGGTGTAGACACTGTCGGGGTGAGGACACCGTGGGGTGCAGGACACTGTGGTGGTGTAGGACACTGTGGTGTTGTGGGGTGTAGAACACTGTGGTGTTGTGGGGGTGTAGGACTGTGGTGTTGTGGGGTGTAGGACACTGTGGTGTTGTGGGGGTGTAGAACACTGTGGTGTTGTGGGGGGGTGTAGGACACTGTGGTGTTGTGGGGTGTAGAACACTGTGGTGTTGTGGGGGTGTAGAACACTGTGGTGTTGTGGGGTGTAGACACTGTGGGTTGTGGGGTGCAGGACACTGTGGTGTTGTCGGGGTGTAGAACACTGTAGGTTGTGGGGTTGAGGACACTGTGGTGTTGTGGGGGTGTAGGACACTGTGGTGTTGTGGGGGGGGGCAGGACACTGTGGTGTTGTGGGGTTGTAGGACACTGTGGTGTTGTGGGGTGGACACTGTGGTGTTGTGGGGCTGAGTGACCGTGGTGTTGGGGTGCAGAACACTGTGGGTGTTGTGGGGGTGCAGGACACTGTGGTGTGGCTGTGGTGACACTGAGTGTTGTGGGGGGTGTAGAACACTGTGGTGTTGTGGGGTGTAGGACACTGTGGTGTTGTGGGCTGTAGGACACGTGGTGTTGTGGGGTAGAGACACTGTGGTGTTGTGGGGTTGAGAACACTGTGGTGTTGTGGGGTGTAGGACACTGTGGTGTTGTAGTGCAGGACACTGTGGTGTTGTGGGGGGTGCAGAACACTGTGGTGTTGTGGGGTTGCAGGACACTGTGTGTGGGGTGTGGTGACACTGTGGTGTTGTGGGGCAGAACACTGTGGTGCCAGGGGTGTGCAGGACTGTGGTGTTGTGGGGGTGAGAACACTGTGGTGTTGTGGGGTTGTGGTGACACTGTGGTGTTGTGGGGGTGTAGGACACTGTGGTGTCAGGGGTTGTAGGACACTGTGGTGTTGTGGGGGTGTAGAACACTGTGGTGTTGTGGGGGTGTAGGACACCGTGGTGTTGTGGGGCAGAACACTGTGGTGTTGTGGGGGTGGACACCGTGGTGTTGTGGGGCCGGAGGACACCGTGGTGTTGTGGGGTGTAGAACACTGTGGTGTTGTGGGGGTGCAGGACACTGTGGTGTTGTGGGGTTGTAGGACACTGTGGTGTTGTGGGGTTGTAGGACACTGTGGTGTTGTGGGGCTGTGGTGAACACTGTGGTGTTGTGGGGTGTAGGACACTGTGTTGTTGTGGGGGTGTGAGGACACTGTGGTGTTGTGGGTGTAGGACACTGTGGTGTTGTGGTGTAGAACACGTGGTGTGTTGCAGGACACTGTGGTGTTGTGGGGGTGTAGACACTGTGGTGTTGTGGGGTTGCAGGACACTGGTGTTGTGGGGGTGTAGAACACTGGGTGTTGTGGGGGGGTGCAGGACACTGTGGTGTTGTGGGGTGTAGGACCGTGGTGTTGTGGGGGTGTAGGACCGTGGTGTTGTGGGGTGTAGAACACTGTGGTGTTGTGGGGGTGTAGGACACTGTGTTGTTGTGGGGGTGTAGGACTGTGGTGTTGTGGGGGGTGTAGGACACTGTGGTGTTGTGGGGTTGTAGGACACTGTGGTGTTGTGGGGGTGTAGGACACTGTGGTGTTGTGGGGGTGTAGGACACTGTGGTGTTGTGGGGGTGTGAACACTGTGGTGTTGTGGGGTGTAGAACACTGTGGTGTTGTGGGGTTGCAGGACACTGTGGTGTTGTGGGGGTGTGACACTCGGTGTTGTGGGGTTGTAGGACACTGTGGGTTGTGGGGTGTAGAACACTGTGGTGTTGTGGGGTGTAGGACACTGTGGTGTTGTGGGGGTGTAGAACACTGTGGTGTTGTGGGGGGTGTGGGACACTGTGTGTTGTGGGGGTGTAGAACACTGTGGTGTTGTGGGGTGTGGGACACTGTGGTGTTGTGGGGTGTAGGACACTGTGGTGTTGTGGGGCAGGACACTGGTGTGTTGTGGGGTGTAGACACTGTGGTGTTGTGGGGTGTAAACACTGTGTTGTTGTGGGGGGTGCAGGACACTGTGGTGTTGTGGGGTTGTGGGACACTGTGGTGTTGTGGGGTCAGGACACTGTGGTGTTGTGGGGGGTGAGACACTGTGTTGTTGTGGGGGTGTAGGACACTGTGGTGTTGTGGGGGTTTAGGACACTGTGTTGTTGTGGGGGGTGAGAACACTGTGGTGTTGTGGGGGGTGAGAACGTGGTGTTTGTGGGGTGCAGGACACTGTGGTGTTGTGGGGGTGTAGGACACTGTGGTGTTGGGGTTGTAGGACTGTGGTGTTGTGGGGTGTGGAACACTGTGTGTTGTGGGGGTGAGGACACTGTGGTGTTGTGGGGGGAGAACACGTGGTGTTGTGGGTGAGGACACTGGTGGTGGGGAGGTAGAACGTGGTGTTGTGGGGGCAGGACACTGTGGTGTTGTGGGGTTGTAGGACACTGTGGTGTTGTGGGGTAGGACACTGTGGTGTTGTGGGGGTGAGGACACTGTGGTGTTGTGGGGGTGCAGAACACTGTGCTGTTGTGGGGTGTAGGACACTGTGGTGTTGTGGGGTTGTGGGACACTGTGGTGTTGTGGGGTTGTAGGACACTGTGGTGTTGTGGGGGGTGTAGGACACTGTGTTGTTGTGGGGGTGTAGACACTGTGGTGTTGTGGGGTGTAGGACACTGTGGTGTTGTGGGTTTGTAGGACACTGTGGTGTTGTGGGGGGTGTAGAACACTGTGGGTTGTGGGGGTGTAGGACACTGTGTTGTGGGGTGAACACTGTGGTGTTGTGGGGTGTAGAACACTGTGGTGTTGTGGGGTTGTAGGACACTGTGGTGTTGTGGGGTGTAGGACACTGTGGTGTTGTGGGGTTGTAGGACACTGTGGTGTTGTGGGGGTGTAGAACACTGTGGTGTTGTGGGGTGTAGGACACTGTGGTGTTGTGGGGGTGTAGAACACTGTGTTGGGGGTGTAGGACACTGTGGTGTTGTGGGGTGTAGAACACTGTGTTGTGGGGGTGTTGGACTGTGGTGTTGTGGGGTGAAACAGTGTTGTGGGGGTGTAGGACACTGTGGGTGTAGGACACTGTGAGTAGTTAAGTAGTTCAGTGTTACAGCAGGTAATGATCCAAGATGATCCAGAGTGTGGCAGCACCTCACCTGTGTCCTCCATCCCCCCCCACCATCACCCCTCACCCTCACACCTCTCACTTTCACCATCACCCCATCCCCCACTCCCCACCCATCACCCCCATCCCATCTACCAGCCCTGATTTTGCGTGACGGGAAAAGCATTAACAAACTTGAAAAAATACAAAATAAAACCCTCAGAATTATCCTAGGCTGTCCCATGACCAGCAGAGTACTTAGTATGAGGAAAATAACCAGTTATACCCAGTGTCAGGGATAGAATAATTGAAGTCAACCTCATGATAGCCCTGAGGCTTTTGTATGGTGATCCTGATAACATTGTTTCCATGAAATTGCTAGAAAATATGAGTCGTGTAACTGGTGAATCTTAATGAACCCAAACTACAGCTAAACAACCTGTACTAGACAACCTGTACAAAGCTGAGATACAACAGTGCATCCCGCCACCCTGACGGACAGTTCCCTTCGATATCACAATACCGACATACCTGCCTAAACGACTGATTGCACACAGTCCTTATTTGTAACACACCGCCGCATTGAGAACTCTTGAACACATACACACCCTACAGACCGATAATAACATCACACAGACCATCTACACTGATGGATCTCTTAACACTGCCTGTGGGAGGGCTGTAAGTGCTGTCGTTGTGATGCAACCTAACGGTAATGTTATACAGGATCAACAACTGGCCATCTACTCTTTAAACTGAATTGATTTCCATACTCACAGCCATAAAACTTGTTGAAACCATTGCCACTGACAGTCTCAACATTATTGACTCCCTAGCCTTACTACTTGCCCTTGACACACTTGATGGCGGGGATGTCAAGTTAAGCTGCTGTGGGTCTCCTCTTACTTAGGCTTCAGTGAATATGACAGAGTCGATGCCTTAGTCAAACTCGCGACTAACAAAGACACTGTTGAACACAATATTGGCCTGTCAAAACGAACCCTTAAACATGCACAGTATATAGAGAGCAAGTAACAAGATCACTAGAATACAAGACGTTGTAACCGCTGGACTAAAGTTACCATATAAGTACCTCTGGTAGTATGTCCCTCAAGCAGATGTAAACAAAACTCTTCCCTTACCCTCACCCTTCCCTCACACTCACTCCTCCCTCACCCTTCCCTCACCCTCACTCCTCCCTCACCACACCCCCTTTATATCGTACCACCTAGAAGCCTAGATTAAGAAAGATGACCAGCGGGCTCTTGGGGTGTCACTTTAACGAGGCTCCAAAATATTACTAATTATTATTTACCCACTCTGCTAAGTATTCCCACAACAAACTTAATATAGCAGAATTCATTAAAGAAAATAGATCTGCCTTATCTTCCTCGAATGATCGTTATAAGATGCGTTTTATAATATCACTCTTCGCTATAACTGTCTTTAACATCAGGTATATAATAGTTCATAACGGAGGGTCAGGTTCAGGAAGGGGTCATGACCTCTTGGTGTGTGTATGACTAATTGGGTCAAATATGAATTCTGAAATTTTAGGGAGAAATTTTGGTATTTAACTCCCAGGGGTTGATGTTATTGTTTGTTGTTGTTGTTGTTGCTAGCGTGGTTGGTGATTTCTTTTTGTTTTAAACTGTTAATGCACTTGTATTGTTTTGGTTGTATTGTTGATTGTGTCGTAGGGACGTGTTTATGCTTGGTAGTGACCTCCTCCTCCTCCTCCATTACCTCCATCATTACCACCACCACTACCACTCACCACCATTACTCTCGCCACCACCACCACCACCATTCTCCACCACTACACTCATTACTACCACCACCACCACCACCACATTCCTCACGGGTTCAGACTTTTTGCTCATGTTAAATAACTAACTGCCCCTAGAGAGGTTACTTACACCCTCACCACTCTACACTACACCCTCACCACCCTACCCTACACCCTCACCACCCTACACTACACCCTCACCACCCTGAACTGTATTGAATCTATCTTCTGTAATTTGAGATTAAGTTACATTAAAGTTCACTGCTCTGCTTCGTGTATCAGACAGATTCGAAGCTTCAAAGAAATTGTCGAGTTACTGTACAAACCCTTCATCAACACTACATCTATAAGCAGCTGTTTTGGGGGAACTTAACAGCCATTAAATTCATCCAATCACGTGGCTTTGTCGGTCGAGTCAGGTAACAGAAGTCAGAATTGTGTAGGTTATTTTTTTTACACACACACACACACACACACAAACACACACACACACACACACACACACACACACACACACACACACACACACACACACACACACACACACACACACACACACATACTGTACATCCCTCGGGTCACTTACGGCGGCAACGAGTCCTGGGGGGAATGTTTTGGTGGACTTTGTGAGGAGACGGTCAGAATAATATACAAGTATTAAACTGAGTGCAGCTATGAAAATACACACACACACCGTTATCAATGCACATCACGTTTACAGAGACTCACGCATATTTACTAAACTCACATCTTAATGATATATTAACTAACTCGCTCTCTCTCTCTCTCTCGGTGTTATTATCTCTCTAATGAGGTTAATATCTCACCTGAGCCTCATTTGAGTCTCACCTGAACCTCACCTGAGCTTTACCTGAGACTTACCTGAGTCTTACCTGAGCCTCACCTTGGTCTGTAGAAGGAAACTTTTTTATTTTCCTGTCGTTTATTTCTTTTCTTATATCTTTCAACTCTCCCTTTCCTTCTCATGTGTGTGTGTGTGTGTTTAACTAATAGCGAATACTAATTATATATACATGGATATAAACATACATATAGCAACATATACTTGAGTACATATACCTACATACATGTTTAGCTCAAATATTTACATAACTTATAATATACATTCATAAAACTCCCAAAGCACTGTTTTGTCTTATATAACACCCTAGTTGTTTTCATTTACTGACTATCTAAATGTAACTAAAAAGTCTGTATTAGTTACAACGTTGCCTATATTTGTTGTGATCTTATCCTCGGAGGAACACGCCAAACACGTGCACAGAACGAGACTGTAGTAACACCCTCGACTAACATCTCACCAAACACACAAGTGCTACAAAATTAAACATCAATGCGTATCTACAAACACGTCATCAATACACAGCTAATATACAAATATACAGAGGATATCGCTCCACCTCCCGTCTGTCTCGGGGTGTTGACGGAGGCACCAGCAGCAGCAACAGGGGCAGCAGAGGACAAGCATTACGCAGGTGGGCAACAAGTACACGAGATGCTGCCGCTGCTGCACCGCTCAAGAATGCTAATCATTATCGTGTCTAGACGGTGAGCATAAAAAGTGATCCAGTGATGGCAACGTCTTCCCCGCAACAGATCACCGAGGTTCCAATTTCTCTAATGATACACCACTACAGCAGTACGTAGGTTCACCTCCCTCAGCCCCTCACTGCCAGGGTCCGCGAGATATCATGTTGAGAGTCACATTATGGTCGTATGTCAAACACCCCGAGTCTGTAGTTCATTGTGTGCTGATGGTAGTGAGTACTCCGCGCCCGGGCCTCAGTCTTACCTTAAAAAGTTCAGAGTTCACGGTGCAGTAAGGCATCTGTGTGTGAGATAATCTAAGGCCTTGCTAGTGTATGTGTGTGTTTATATAGTTATTTGGAGGTATCAGTTAAAAGATTATTGGGAGGTGGGAAGAGAAGGGGAAGCAGTGCGCGGGTACGGGAGGGAGTGTGTTGTTTTGATATAGTGCATCATCTCGGGTTCTGGGTCCATAGGTATGAGTTACACTGTTACACTCATTTACTTGGCGACTCATCCGCTCACTGATCATCACACACACACACACACACACACGTTCAAATTCTCAAAGGCGACGTCTTGATAAACCCTTGTGTATATATATATATATTATGTGTGTGTGTGTGTGTGTGTGTGCGTGTGTGTGTGTGTGTGTGTTTGTGTGTGCGTGCGTGTGTGTGTGTGTGTTTGTGTGTGTGTGTGTGTGTGTGTGTGTGTGTGTGTGTGTGTGCGTGGTATGTTAGTAGTCTTTCTATTGTTCATCTCTTAATAATGGTTGTATTAATGTGTACAAAAACGTCTATTTAGTGATATTCAAGTTAATAACTGGTAGCGGTTACTAGCAGTAAAACTAGTAACTGTACTTTGATACTTTGTTTATGAGTAAATAAACTTAACACGTGTATAAACACACAGTCGGGGAGGCGGGGATCATCGAGGGACCAGAGTACACTCGCCTTCATCTGACACTCTTCACATAATAGTATGCTCATCTCCTCTCTTCTAGTCAATTGGTAGACTGCTCTCTCTCTCCTCTTGCTCTCTCTCTCTCTCTCTCTCTCTCTCTCTAGTGTGTGTGTGTGTATGTGTATGTGTGGACGTTCCCATTCTAAAAACGGTCACATCAGAACACCACCTCACGTACGCCCAGCTCCATTCCGTACCAGGGTTTCAGACTGTCTCCCTCCAGAGTACACGTGCCGAGGCCTTCGTCAGTAGTACGGCTGAAGGGAGAACCTCTTTCAGTACGTTAAGGGTATCCACTCAGGTAAGCCTCCTTACAAATACAACAATGAGCACAGGTAACACGAAGAAGGTGCATTAGTGTATTAGTGTATGTTTCTATTGATGAATATATATCGATACGTGTGTTTGTTGGTGTATGTATGTATGTATGTATGTATGTATGTATGTATATCAACATCAATATGAAACTGGTCGCATAACTTCACAAAAAAAAAACTACCCTTCATATAAAAACCCGTTCCAAGGTTTTTTTTTTGTCCTCTCTCCATTAGCTAATTAAGAAAGAGGGGGGTGGGGGGGTGTTGGTTAGGGGTAAGGGTGAGGGTAGGAGTGATGGGTTGGGAAGGGGGATGGGGGGGGGTACAGGTAACCTCTCACGCTAATTACCAACAAAACGCTCCCGTGTACCGATATTCTGCAATCTCACCTCACAAAATGAGTCTCTGTACTAATTGACGATATCGTGTTCGTGTCCAAGAGCTTCGACTTATCGCAGGTGTTGTTGTTGTTGTTGTTTGTTTACATCTAAATAAACCTGGACACGTATGCTGTAGTATGTGTCGTCGTTTTTCTAAGTTATTATTTTGTTAATGTGTTCTTCGTTCTTAATATGTGCAGCAAAGTCATTTCGTCAACGTCGTAAACCGGGAGAGGTTCCTATGACGTCACGTCTTGATCGTCATAAACCAGGTGAGTGTCCAATGACGTCACGTCCTCATCGTTATAAACCAGGTGAGTGTCCTATGACGTCACGCCCTCAACATAAACAGGCGAGTATCTTATGACGTCATTTCCAGATGAGTCAGGTAAATGAACTTTCATGACGCTAATCGCAGGTGAGTCAATTGAAAAGCTTGTATAAAGGTCAAATTTCACAACGTAATGTAAGTGATGAATAACAGCCTTTCATAACACCAGGTTCGGGTTGTAATTTGACGCTACTGTGGTAATTTTGTTCCTTTGATAAATCAACTACGGGGCTGTGAACTCAAGCACGGGAGATTACCTGGGATTAAAATTACAGGCTCTAGGAATCACCTGAAGATTAAGCACCCCATCTTTTATCACCTGAAGGTTAACTATCCTATCCTAATCTAACCTAATCTAACTTTAGGTCGTGTTAGGGTTGTTAACCTTCAGGTGTTTCGTGCTGACCTGCCTCAACCTAACCTTCCGTTGGTCAGGTCAAGATCAGCCCCCTGTGGTAGATCTTAAGACCACAGAGTCATGTTCGAGTCCAAGTCAAGTCAACCCGTCGCTCTACCACACGTTAAAAAAAGGTGAATAGATGAGGTCGGAATCTCATATTACAAGTGATGGAGCAATTCATGATGGCTGGAGTCTCATTGTACTTGATAAGGCCTCTTGAGTCTCATTATTAAAAGACTGATAATACTTTACAATGAGGTGATGAAGTGATGACATTGTATTTTGATATGCTGCAATACTTAACATTAACTTCATTGAGGTATGAATACTGAGTTACATGAGCCAGAATTCCTTCTATATCACAATAATGTCTCAAGCTCGTCTATTATATTCTGCGTAAGAGTATAATAATCTTGACGAGAATCAGCATTAATGTTATGTTTACCCTCAATATTATAATAACATACTCATGACTCTGTACATGTTAGCGGGCTTTTCAGAGAATACATTCGACAGTAGTAAGGATTATGTTGTTGAGGAGGAGGAGGACGAGAAGAACTTCACATGAAACATTAAAGTGGCGCCGGGTTGATGAAGTCAGTCTCATAACTCGTGACACAGACCCACATTCCACCCCCAGGATCATATTTGCTTGGATAAACATACAGACTGGCATTAACAAGTGGCGAAATGAAACGTGATAGGGTCAGAGGTACAGTGACAGAGAGAGATTATTATGGTTGAGAACATCTTTACTCTCAACAAAACCATTGATGTTGGATGTTGTTCTCATCAATGGGGGGGGGGGATGTGGTGTTGTATGTGTGAGTAATGAGAAATAAACAAGTTCTAGGTATTTAAAGAGTTGAGGTCGTTGATAGTTAAGGCTTGTTCATAATGCAAAAACTGGTAAGAGGGGGTGGAGGGAGTGAGGAGGAGGTGGGGGGAGTGAGGAGGAGGTGGAGGGAGTGAGGAGGAGGGAGGGAGGAGGAGGGGATGGAGGGAAGTGAGGAGGGAGGTGGAGGGAGTGAGGAGGGGGGAGGAGGAGGAGGGATGGAGGGGAGTGAGGAGGGGACGGAGGGAGTGAGGAGGGGATAGAGGGAGTGAGGAGGGGATGAAGGGAGTGAGGGGGGAATGGAGGGAGTGAGGAGGGGATGGAGGGAGTGTGAAGGGGATGAAGGGAGTGAGGGCGGGATGGAGGGAGTGAGGAGGGGGATGGAGGGAGTGAGGAGGGGATGGAGGGAGTGAGGAGAGGATGGAGGGAGTGAGGTATAGCCTGGTAGGAGGAGGTGGAGAGAGTGAGGTAGTCGGTTAGGTTAGGTTAGGTTAGTCCGTAAATATTCAATCGAAAGTTTTAAGAGTGAACAAGAGTAAAACACTTATCTCTATAATAATAATAATGTTCTCACCTCACCCTAGTACATACCCACCCTCAGCCCACCTTCAGCCCACCCTCAGCTCTCCCTCAGCCCATTCTCAGCCCACCTTCAGCCCAGCCCACCCTCAGCCTCCCTCAGCCCATTCTCAGCCCACCCTCAACCCTCCCTCAGCCCACCTTCAGCCCACTCTCAGCCCACCTTCAGCCCACTCTCAGCCCACCTTCAGCCCACCCTCAGCTCACTCTCAGCCCACCTGAGTCCACCTGGGAGGGAGTTTGTTTAAAGTGTAATAGAAGTTGACGTTAACACAGCAACAAAAAAAGCAACAACTACAAAACCATTATCAACAACCACAACCTTAGTACACTACGTAATCCCCGTGTTAAATATATAATTAGCCCAGGTAAACCGGACAATTCATCAAACTGCACTGACTAGTCATTTCCCCGGAACACGATACAGTCAACCGATTAACATCCGGGTCCTCGGTTACAGGTGAATGATTAACAACTCTCCCATAGTTCATACCCTATTTCCACCTGTGTACGAAACGACCTTTAGGCGACCAGCAGCAGTCCGTGGGTTTTAGTATTTTTCCAGTCAATATTTTTGCCCTGATTGTGAAGAAAGGGAGAAATTTAGAGAAAGAATAATAGAATGGGAGGAGAGAGAGCGAGAGAGAGAGAGAGAGAGAGGAGAGAGAGAGAGAGAGAGAGAGAGAGAGAGTTACATAAAGCATGGTATCGTGTACTCACTTGCTTGTAGGGCACACAGTTTCTCCTCCAACTCACTCATTCTACACCACCCTACCTAGAGAGAGAGAGAGGAGAGAGAGAGAGAGAGAGAGAGAGAGACCGCACTCTCACTTCACACTCATTAACTGTTGTGCCAGAGGTCGATTGGTGCAGTTTGTTCCTCTCTCTCTCTCTCTCTCTCACAAGCCTTCTAACATTTCAATCCTCTTTCTAGAATCACAATGCCTTTCAATCTCTATCATATCTTTGTTTTTGTTTTCCATTTCCATTCATTTCTTGTTCTTCATATTTATCTAACATTCCCATTATTTCCTTATTATTACCTATTCTCACGTGTAATTTGTCTATTTTGATCACTGTAATTCACCTTTCGTACCTGCTTTTGAGCCTGATCAACACTTCTCTGGGGTTAACACAGAACATTCATATTTTACGAGAGCCAGAAACCGAGCCACACCTTTCTCTCTTATAGTTTAAGCTCTCGTGACTTTATGCCCTTCACTTTCCCCAGCATTCTTCCTCACTATAGGGTACAGTCAACCTCTCTCTCTCTCTCTCTCTCTCTCTCTCTCTCTCTCTCTCTCACTACACCCACCCGTCCCTCTCTCTGCAACCATTCGTCTTTCTCTCTCTCTCTCACTACACCCATCTTTCTCTCACTACACCCATCTTTCTCTCACTACACCCACCCGTCTTTTTCTCAGTACACCCACCCATCCCTCTGCCCCACACCGTCCATATTCGTGGTGATGATATGAGAATAAATAGTATCATCACAGGAGATGTATGGACACACACACACACACACACACACACACACACACACACACACACACACACACACACACACACACACACACACTGCACGGTCCAGAGACTTGTCCTGTGGTCGTCCAAGCCGGTGACCTCGTAAGTTCTCGATCAGTGAACCGGAACTTGCAAAAAAATGCGATTCATCAGTGTTAGGAGGAGGTGAATGAAAGTTAAGATGGTCCTGCCAGCAACTTTCACATCATTCACAGGGCGAGGTGGTGCTGTGAGCTTAGCACCAGGCATGACCAGGCACTACCGACACTGGACGTAAGGAAGCACTACCAAAGGCTGGCTGAGGGAGATAAGGTACACTTGACCTAATATCGGTTACAATTGAGAACACCGCTGCTGCTCCCTCCGTTAATTAGAAAGTACGGAAGACGGAGACGGAGCAGATGCCTCACCGAAGGCGGGTTACTGGCCCCCATAGAAAAGACCTGACACCATCCCACACGGAGAAACTTTCTTTGTGTGGAACAACCTTCACCTAGAGTTTCTTTGTTGACCATGAGGGAGTGTCGTAACTGACCACAGCACAAGTATAAATTTATCAGGAAGTGTGCGTGTGTGTGTGTGTGTGTGTGTGTGTGTGTGTGAAATATAAAGTTTCTACATAAACCGGTAGTGTGTACAGTATTGTGGGCATTATTGTGGTGCACGTATACATAAGATACCTGTGCCTCCCTCTGGCCCACTTCCATGACCACACACTGCATAGTTGATTTTCCTACTTCCATCTTATCTGTTTTCTCTCTAATCATACTGATAACTTCACCTGAGACAGAGAGAAAAAAATAATGACAAGGTTGACTCCGAGGTCTTCTGGAATTTCCGAGCAGGTGTTAGTGAGGAATGGCTGCAACGACCTTTTGGGCTTACGAGCAAGCGTATACCTTTTCTTTGGGAGCACCCGGGATTCTCTGGAGGAAAAGTGATCCCGTTAGGGCAGGGTTCGTTCTTCCATACTGGTGGTAGTGCCACAAGTCCGTGCCCAAAAGAAGCCACTCTCTCCCAGGGCGAGGTCGTCGGCGGCCGCCAGCAGGTGCCGCCCTCGTGTCCTGGTCCACGGGCCCCGGGCCAGGGTTTTCACCCATCATGCGGAGGGACATACGGGTGTTAGGCTTGCAAGATCTTGCCTTGGGTACAGTGACGCCCCTCACCTTCATTGTTACCTGTTCATTGACCTCTTTCTACCAGGATATGTTTGTACCGAGCCTCCTCATTCGCAAACACGCAAGAAGGTGACTTGTGATTGGCTGGTTTGGCCAGGAGAAGCGCGGATATGTAACTCGGCGGGTAGGAAGAGTGGCCCGGGCAACATAAGCAGAAAGGCCTTGGCCAAGGACGCGGAGTCCCCCGTGGCTGGTGTTTGGTCCTCTGCCAACTCAGTCCGCCAAACCGCCGCCACTCGTCGCTTTATCTCATTGTAATTTACGAGAGGATGACTGAGGCTTGTGGCTTGTTAGGATTACACTGGAATTCGTGGTTGATGTAGTGCACTACTCTCAATCATCAGCCACCACCGTCAAGGTACATAAAGAGCGATAAGAGCGGCTCAAACGTCACACCAGGGAAGCAACAATGTATCAGTTGTTGCCACCGTGCGTTATGTTGGTGTTGAGCCCCGACCACGGCCCCTCCACCACCACCTACTGTATCTCTCCATCACTGTTCTGAGCGTGCAGGAAATGCGTTGCATTTATCATGTTCCTTACATACATTTTCAAAGGCTTACGCATTTTCATATATATATATATATATATATATATATATATATATATATATATATATATATATATATATATATATATATATATATATATATAATGTGTGTGTGTATGTAGAAATAAATAAAAATAAATAGCCATAGCTTCTGTAAGATGTATTACCTCAGAGCCTATATGACTTAAAGAATCTTAAGTAACGTTAACTAAAGTTGCATGATGTATTACCTTTACGATACAGTTCCAGGCACACAACAACGTGTACTGTTGCGTTAATTATAAGATACAGATCCCGTCCTCACACCTGCCCTGACTCTTACTCCTTGATATTAACTGTAACCGTTTCAGAGGTTTTGTATTATCGTACATAAAGGTTGGGATGGAATTCATTTGTTTGTTGATGTGTGTAGAGGGCGGCAGGCAGGGGTAGAGTAGGGCACAACACTCGCCGTGAAGGTTTTGTGATAATTGACTTTATGAGAGAAACCACAATGAGGGCGGCGTTACTTACACCCACACACGAGAGACGTCAACAAACAGAGAGGACTTGTGGTAGGAGGTGGTGCAGTGATCTTTAGTTAAGGATTATTTACTCTTAAACGAAAAGTAAACAAATATCTATTGGTTAAGAACATCTCCTACCCCAGCTAAATGTTTACCATCCTTACACTGTGTGGGTAGATGAGGTTAGGTTAGGTTATGTGAGGTTAGCATTAAGGTGGTTAATCTTCAGGTGAAATAAGCTGGGGTGGAGATTCTTCAGGTGATCGTAAAGATGTAATACCATTGTTTACTTGTCTCCCAAAAATAATAATATCCATTGAATATAAAATCATTAATACCCGTAAAATATAACCTCACAAGACGGGAATATTTCTTAAAAGTTCATAAGTGAGGAATTTCCGTATCGTGAGTCTCAGAAACTAAATTAAAATTACTCCACGTCTCTCACCTTCAAAAAATATCTATAACCATCTTTGGACATGTTCCATAGTGCAAATAATGTTGAGATACACGAATAACTTATCTTATATCATTCTTTGTATATGGAGGATCACCAGTAGCATGATCATCTGACACAGGCGACGTTTAACATGTAACTGAAGCCTTGGGTTTATCACAGGGTCTCAATTATGTATCTATGGTGGTAAGAGTTGACTGGTACAGATGAACAACCTGAACAATCATTCCTAGCTCGATGCTGTATCTTGGACCATGTCACTGCCACAATCACAACCTCACCACATCACCATCACAGCCACATAATTACCACAGCCACATCACCACCATATCGCGACCATATCACCATTACAACCACATCATCACCACAATAGTATCATAACCATAACCACACCGCCTACTTCACACACATCACCACCACATCACAACCACATCACCACCATATTACCACCACAACCACATAATCATCACCACAACAACATCACTTTCATAACCACATCACCACATCACTGCCACAACCATATTATCACCACCACAACCACATTATCATCACCACAACAGCTATCACCACCATAACCACATCACCATCACAACCATATCACAACCACACCCTCACCACAACTATAGCACACGCACCACAACCACATCGTCACCAGTCAATAATATATAATAATACTCCAGGTTATTAGACTTCCATTAGTCTCTCAAGTTAACAGTGCAATTAAGTCTACGGCCATTGTGTGATGTATACTATAATGTGTGTGTGTGTGTGTGTGTGTGTGTGTGTGTGTGTGTGTGTGTGTGTGTGTGTGTGTGATATTTTTTATTTTTTTATTTTTTTTTTACGGGGATTAGCCCACCCAGGCACAGGTCACTGAACCACATCGGGGCCTGGGGGGCGAAAATGCAATAATAATAATAATAATAATAATAATAATAATAATAATAATAATAATAATAATAATAATAATAATAATAATAATAATAATAATAATAATAATAATAATAATAATAATAATAATAATAATAATAATAATTCATAAAAATTCATAAAAATTATAATAAATAAAATAATAGTAATAATATTAATAACCAGAAATAATAAAAAAAATATAACAAGAGTGAGAAACAATATACAGTATGTATGTTGTGTTGTCAATAGTAAGAGAAACATTTAAGACCCTGCAATTGTGTGTAAATGAGGCAGAAAGTTAGATCAGCAACCTGGGATTTGGTCACGTTTTTTGAGATGCCATATGGTAGCAGGGTTGTAGTACCACACACTTACTATACCTGCATATTAGATGATGGGAGTGTCCTCTGGGGGCCGTGTGTGTGTGTGTGTGTCCACCGCCTCTCTCTCTCGTCAACGACCTTCCAGAGATAAACAACTCCACTACGAACTCCTACAGTACATACAACACCAACCGCCACAACAAACGCTCCTCCTCCTCCTCCTCCTCCTCCTCCTCCTCATCATCATCATCATCATCATCATCATCATCATCATCATCATCATCATCCTCCTCTTTTCCTGTTTTTTTTTCAATCATCTGACGCCAGGAACTTAAAGTATATAATATATAATTCCCCTAAGATGCAATTATGATACATCTTGGAAGCGATGCGTCTTGGGTCTTGCTGGAAATATGTAACACGTGATTTTGTTTTTCTTTTTTCGTATTTTAGGAAAGAGGACCACAGTCTTCGGTAACTATTCTTCGATGAAAATATAATGTTTTGATACATCGAATTAGTGGTCAAAATCCCAAAGCTGTTCAGGATTCATTTGCCCCACCAGGTAGTGTTAGGGTAATTAATCTTCAGGTGAAATAAGGTTGGGGAGCTGAGGGGCGAATCAACAAGTGATCCTAACTTCCGCCATCACAGGCCGCACTTAGTACTCAACTTTCTGATTCTTTTTACTGACCTATTCAAGGCGACATTCAATCACTTTACAACACTCCTTCGTACCCAACCCTCTCACACGCCACCTCAAACCTCTACACACGACCTCCAACACCTCTACACACCCGCATCAACACCCTCTACACACGCCACCTCAAACCCTCTACACCACCTCAACCCTCTACACACCTCAAACCCTCTACACACGTACCTCAACTCTCTACACACACCTCTCAAACCTCACACCTCAACCCTCTAGCCACCTCAACACCTCTACACACGCCACCTCAAACCCTCTAAGCCACCCCTCCACCCACCCCTCCACACACCACCTCAACCTCTACACACGCCACCTCAACCTCTACACCCACCTCAACACCTCTACACGCCACCTCAAACCCTCTGCCTCAACCCTCTACACACGCCACCTCAACACCCTCTACCTCAACACCTCTACACACGCCACCTCAAACCCTCTACACCGCCTCTAAACCTCTACACGCCACCTCAACACCTACACACCTCAACACCTCTACACATACCTCAAACCCTCTACACCACCCTCAAACATCTACACACACCTCAACATCTACACACCACCTCAAACCCTCTACACGCCACCTCAAACCCTCCCACCTCAACACCTCTGCCACCTCAAACCCTCTACACACATACCTCAAACCCTCTACACCGCCACCTCAAACCTCTACACACGCCACCTCCTTACCTCTACACACCTCAAACCCTCTACACATACCTCAAACCCTCTACACACCCCACCTCTACACACGCCACCTCTACACAAGCCACCTCTACACACGCCACCTCAACACCTCTACACACGCCACCTCTACACACGCCACCTCAACACCTCTACACACGCCACACCAAACCTCTACACACGCCACCTCAAACCCTCTACACACGCCACCTCAAACCCTCACAGCCACACTCTACACACCACCTCAAACCCTCTACACGCCACCTCAACACCTCTACACACATACCTCAAACCCCTCTACACACGCCACCTCAAACCCTCTACACGCCACCTCTACACAAGCCACCTCTACACCACCTCAAACCTCTACACGCCACCTCACACCTCTACACACCACCTCACACCTCCTACACGCCACCTCAACACCTCTACACGCCACCTCCTTGCCTCTACACACGCCACCTCAACACCACACCTCAAACCCTCTACACACGCCACCTCAACACCTCTACACGCCACCTCAACACCTCTACACACAGCCTCAAACCCTCTACACGCCACCTCAAACCCTCTACACACGCCACCTCCATACCTCTACACACGCCCTCAAACCCTCTACACACGCCACCTCAAACCCTCTACACGCCACCTCAGCTCCTCTACACGCCACCTCCTTGCCTCTACACGCCACCTCACTCTACACCTCTCACCTCTACACGCCACCTCAACCTCTACACACGCCACCTCCAACACCTCTACACACGCCACCTCAAACCCTCTACACACGCCACCTCAAACCCTCTACACGCCACCTCAAACCCTCTACACGCCCATCCAACACCTCTACACGCCACCTCAACACCTCTACACACGCCACCTCAACACCTCTACACACGCCACCTCTACCTCCTACACACGCCACCTCAAACCCCTCTACACACATACCTCAAACCCTCTACACGCCACCTCCATACCTCTACACGCCACCTCAAACCTCTACACACGCCACCTCAAACCCTCTGCACACCTCAACTCCTCTACACGCCACCTCAACACCTCTACACACGCCAAAACCCTCTACACACGCCACCTCAAACCCTCTACACGCCACCTCCAACACCTCTACACACGCCACCTCAACCTCTACACGCCACCTCAACACCTCTACACGCCACCTCAACACCTCTACACACACACGCCACCTCAACACCTCTACACACGCCACCTCAACACCTCACACGCCACCTCAAACCCCTCTACACACGCCACCTCAAACCCTCTACACGCCACCTCAACACCTCTACACACGCCACCTCAACACCTACCTCAAACCTCTACACACGCCACCTCCACCCCCACGCCACCTCAAACCCTCTACACACCACCTCCAACCCTCTACACGCCACTGCTCTCTACACACGCCACCTCAACACCTCTGCCACCTCAAACCCTCTACACGCCACCTCAACACCTCTACACACACCCACCACCTCAACACCCAACATCAATTCTGTCCAACTCCCTGATGTTTGTTTACTTCTCCTCCCTCACACCTGGCGACTCTCTCCCTCGTCTTACCTGCAGCTCTTCTAAGCGTAGATAAGTACAGTACATAAACACGGACCAGGTAATGTTCTTATACAAGCTGGTCTTAATTTCCTTGACTTATCCGTCGCAAAGTTAATGGCCTCATTGTCCATTTCGTTACAGCATTTTTTTTATTTTATTTTATTTTTTTTTTTAATCTTCCTTTGCGATCTTCAAGAGGAAAATTTAATTGAGTCCTAAATCAATTTATTCTCTTATTATACTCATGGTCCTTATATTTCGTTTTGCATAATATAGTACAGTTAGTAGGGGTAAATTGTCATTTCCCATCATTGACTTTTAAATATTTTAAAATTTTGTTTTTTATATTTATTTATTTATTATTCACTTAAATTACTCAATTGAAAAAAAAATTATTTCCCGTTATATCTTGCCCCTCGCCACCTGCTTCCCTGCCCTCACCCCCACAGGCTTCTATCTCGCCCTATCACCTTTCCCACACACCAACCATCACCTACTACTGTACATTTCTATATGTATTTATTTTATCTCTATCATTCCATCTTCATCTTTATTTCATTATAATTTTCTTGACATTTTTAGTAGTTTTTTCGTGACTCTTATCCTTCCATTCACAAAATAATAATAAAAAAAATATCTGTTGGTAAGTTCAAACGTACGACTCGGGAATGGCCGAAACGAAATGGTGATCGAAAAGTCCCTGTATATTTGGATGAATTTATATAAACTGTTCTTTCACCTACATTGTTGTATACCTTGTTCTACTTGTTATACCTACTTTGTTATATCTACTTTGTTTATTAGTGAACGTCCATAAGGGATATTTCGATCATCTTGCATAGGTCGGCATAGCGTACTTCTTACACGTCTGAGGTTTATTTTAAACATCCACTCACAACTCGAGATGAACATTGTTAGAAAAGTACCACGAACAGGGTAGCACAGATCCTCTATCACTTCTTTAAGCAAACGATGCAAACCTAATCTAACCTAACCTAACCCAACCTATAATCAACCTTAGTCAGGGAATTCAAATTATAGGTGTATTTTCGTTATTTCCCATCATTTATCTCGATAGAAGATTTCACGTATTTTCAGATGTTAATAAACTGTACAAATGAAATACTATACACGCCATTCTTCTTCATTTCATTCATCGGTTTATGTGTGGAGAAAGTTCCAGAATAAAAATTTGAAACAAAGCACAAAGAGAAGGTTATCAGGCAGAATCGTAAAATACTTAAACATTTAATTAAATTTATCAAAGATCCTCCACACGTCACTTATCCGTGGAGGGCCAAGGTCGACCTCACCCGTTTTTTTTTTTTTTTGCTTACCGTTTTACTGCGAATCTACTGTTTTTTACCGTTTTTTTACCGTTATTTTACCGTTTTTTCTGTTTAATATAATAATGTAATAAAAACAAACCAGTAATTAAAAGGAAAAACAGGAAATTAGTTAGATTGAAAATAAACTTCTATAATTGTATGTCATGAATTCTCGGGATAAGTGTTCCATTATGACTTAAGAACATAAGAATGGAGGAAACTAACGGGCCTATTGACCCATACTGGGCAGTCCCGTTTACACCCAACCCCTATTGCTCATTTATTCATCCAACCTATGTTTGAAGCTATCCAGCGTATTCGAGTTAATGGTGATATTTGGTAACTTGTTCCACTCGTCCACTACTCTATTTTCAAACCAATGTTTACCTATCTCGCGCCGAAATCTAAATTTGTCTAATTTAAAACCATTGTTACGAGCTCGCTCCTCCTTGGACAGTTTGAGTACCTTTTTTAATGTCACCTTTGTTCAGCCCTGACTTCCATTTATACACCTCGATCATATCGCCCCTCACTCTACGTCTCTCGGGGTTTTGAAGTGCGGCCATATTAAACAACAGTATCATAAAATTCCCAACAAAAGAAAGTTCCTCAGTAATAAGAAGTGATGGGCACATGGTGGGAGTGTGTGACACAGATGACCCTCGTATGACACCGTAACAAGGTGGGTCAAGGAGTTCAAGTATAGGAGTGAGCGCCTTGACGATGACCCCGGCCAGGACGGCCTTCAGATGCCGCCGACGAGGTAACAGCCAAGTCAAGAGCTTCAGTATGGCGGACCTCAGTCGATGATACAAGTTTTGAGGTTGACATTTTACATAGAGATGTTGTGACCATCAGCCGCGAACACTTGGGGATGTCTAAGATTTCTGAAGGTTCCCCGAAACCTCAGTGCTCAGGATCGATGCAGAGGATGGCATCAAGTCACAAGCTCCTTGAACTGTACGAAGCTGCAGCCCAACCAAGTTTCTTTACCATCTGGAGACGCAAGATAAGACCTGGATTCACTCTTAAACTCCCAAGATGTTTTGATGTCAACCTTCTACTGGTAGGATTTTGGCCTCCGACTGTACACCCGGTATTAATAGTTCGCTCCCTCCCAAGCTTAACCTGTATTGATCCAGGTGAGATAAAACATCACACCCGCACCAGACAACACACAGGGTAAGTAAGTTTGGGGACTTTTGACCGCGACCGTACTTAAGGCGTTGCGTATAAAGGATCATCATCAGTATTTAACGTAACCTAACTTAATCTACACTTCTACAAGAGTCTTAGAGTGAAGGTGAACCAAACAAATGGCTTCTTCCTTAGATTTACTATCAGCTGAAACCATAAAATCTTTGTGTGTCTAATAGCTGCAGTCACAACAAGGTCAATGACTGTCGAGTAATGTTAAAGCTTCAATTACACCGACAAAATTCAGGTCCTCCATCAAACCTACATTTATCCAGACGGGGAATATTGTGCTTGCCTACCGTGATCATGTTGTGTGAGCGATACTCAACAACAAGAGGCAGATATATAACTAATTTACAAGACAATGGATGCAGACGTCACATTAATTTTAATATTAATGGTTTACAGCAGAAAGGCCAGGGAGGCGACCATTTTGAAACGTTTAATCTTCTAAGAAAGAAAAAAGTCTTTGATGTTCTGCAACCAGAGCGTCGTGGAGACTACAGTAATGTTTTTTAGAAAATATCTACTGTGTAGTCGTAGTCAGGTAAAATCTCTTTAGCTATAAAAAACATGTAACTTACGGACCCCCCCCCCCCACCACACACACACACACACACAAGGAAGAATGCACAACAGGTAATCAACTTGCGCCAGGCCTTGATCAACACTAGAGAGAAGTGGGTGTAATGATAGGCTGGAGGGTGCACTAAGCCCACCACCCCTCAAGGCACAAGAATAAGTAGGAAAAAATTGTAGGTATGCCGTTACTGCCCAGCTAAAAGAAATTACCCGTGAGTCGCCAGGCTAAGAATAGAATACTGGATACTGAACCATTTAGAGATAGAAAAAAAATGCTGTATCTAAATTATTCTTAATTTGGCATTCAAAATTCATCTTGTATATTCATAAGTATTTGTATGCATTGGAAATTCATTCCCAACGAGGACGTAGATGAGCGTGGTGGTGTGGGTAGTGATGTGATGGTGTGGGTAGTGGTAGTGTGGGTGTGGGTGGGAGGTGATTTGGGTGGTTGGGGCGGGTGTGTGATGGTGGTGGTAGTAGGGGTCACACGGTACAGCGGCCAGCCAACCGCGGGGCTCCTTCATCACTGCAACACAACCACTACCTGCTCACATACAACTCATCGATTATTGTACATTATTTCTCACCATAACCAAACCTATGGTGAAGTTACCTTAGATGTGTCTAGATATTGTTATTGTTTACGGGCGAGTGATAAAAGTCATTGTTATTAAGACTGTTAAAAAAAAGGAAGTAATTTTCACCTTTTTGTCTAACCACTGAAAGCATTTATTGATCTTTAACCAGCCATAACCATATCTTTTCTGAAGGTAAGTTAGGTAGAATAATATTAATATTTACTAACAATATTATTTTTTTAAAACTGTATCATCTGGTGATCAGTTCCAGATGGCAGGGGTCACCTTCCTCGCCGCCGCCACTGACCCCGAAAGTCACAACACTAACGCTATTGTAAAGAACATTGTAAAATAAGCAGCGAAAGACCAACTGGAGGAGGCGTGTACTAGTGATGGAAGAGCGCCAACACTAGCATCAGTAACGCCTCGGGAGGGGACGTGCCGAGGTGATGAGGGCTGGAGAAGACCTGGAGAAGATCTTGAGTCCAAATCTCAGATACTAGAGCGTTATTTTCCATCTAACTGACGAAGATAAAAAAAGGATCACTTTATACCTTGTGTTCTGTCCTTCAGTGACCTACAGACAGTCATTACCTCTTAGCTCAATAGACATGTCAAAGGAATATATTCACACACACACTAAAACTACGCATATGGAGCAAAGACCTTTTTTGCCCCGATGCTCCCCAACAGGAACCTGATGCTCCCAAGAGGAACCTGATGCTCCAAAAGGAGTCTGTTGCTCCCAAGAGGAACCTCATGCCCCAAGAAGACCTGTTGCTCCCAAGAGGAACCTGATGCCCCCAAGAGGAGCCTGATGCACCCAAGAGGAACCTCATGCCCCCAAGACGACTGATTAATTCTCCAGCCCAGGTAAATGCCCTTAATTAATGTAAATAAGTAGAAGATGGTTTTGTTAGACTGTACCTTGAGCATACCGACTTGCTGTTTACCATTATATCCCTGCACTGTGTATGTATGTATATTGTGTGTATACCTGCACTGTGTATGTATGTATATTGTTTGTATACCTGCACTGTGTATGTATGTATATTGTTTGTATACCTGCACTGTGTATGTATGTATGTATATTGTTTGTATACCTGCACTGTGTATGTATGTATATTGTTTGTATCCCTGCACTGTGTATGTATGTATATTGTTTGTATACCTGCACTGTGTATGTATGTATATTGTTTGTATACCTGCACTGTGTATGTATGTATATTGTTTGTATACCTGCTCTGTGTATGTATGTATATTGTTTGTATACCTGCTCTGTGTATGTATGTATATTGTGTGTATACCTGCACTGTGTATGTATGTATATTGTTTGTATGCACTGTTTACCCTATGCCCTGTTCTGTACATAGTGTATATACTTTCATTGTAATTTTTTTTGTATACCTGTAGTGTCTATGTGCATACTGAATTAATGTGAGTTTGTATGGCGACTTTACTGAAAATCTCTCTCTCTCTCTCTCTCTCTCTCTCTCTCTCTCTCTCTCTCTCTCTCTCTCAGAAGAAGAAGAAGATGAAGACCGTATGAGGAGCTTAACTGATATAGAGTTGGCAGGGGAGGATGGTGAAACTATACGCCATTTTTACCCTGTAGGTCGGGAAATTACCCCACCAGCCAAGTTAACACTCAAAACAGCCTAGGGGGGGGGAAAAGGGTATCACTCAGGAAGTTAGTCAGAAAACGTGAGTACTGTACCTTACCTAACCTAACCTAACCTAACCTAACCTAACCTAACCTAACCTAACCTAGATAATAAGGAAGAAAGGCGTATAAATTCTTCATCCAGAATACAACTACAAAAATAAACAAGATGAGTTATTGTTGTTGGTTTGTTTGCGTGTGCTTCAACTACTAAGATCTTTATGTCTGCTTAAGTGAGTCAACAAATTAGACAAGACCTATTAAAGGTTATGAGAAGTGGGGGGAATATAGGTCAGGGAAGGAGATGTAGCGCCTCTATCCACGACCTACATCCACATCACGAATATACCCTATTTACCCACACTTGACCCACATCCACATGGTTTATTTACCTTATTTACTCATACTCGACCTTCGACCTTCACCCACACGACATACTTACCCTATTTACCCACACTCGACCCACACCTACACACCACTTATTCATACCGACGCCACATCCCAGTTACCCACACTCAACTCAAATCCACACACCTACTTACCCACACTCAACCTACACCCCACTTATCCACATTATACCCATACATACAACCTACTTACCCATATCCACACCCTACTTACCCACACTCGACCTACACCCCACTTATCCACATTATACCCATACATACAACCTACTTACCCATATCCACACCCTACTTACCCACACTCGACCCACACCCCACTTTGGATTCATTCGTACTCTGTTTTTTGCCCACCATCATTATAATCTCGTAAAGGTGTTCTCTTAGGATTTCACTTTGTCCAGCTGCTCTTAAGTAGGTTCGTAATGCTTCTACCGTTCGTTCTCTGATTACGTTTACAACTCCCGGTCCTGTAGATTAAGTTTATGTCATTACTGTATCGGTGTTATTGAAGTCACTTGTTTCTATAAGATCTGTTAACGCTCATAGGAGCGTTATTGGTTTGTTGCTGGAGAAATAAACCCTCAACGTTGACGCGTACCATATAATTCGGTCAAAACCTGTTAAAGAACAATTCACATATAACAAATGCTGTTATCTCAGGACACATAGATTCAATAATACAATCAATATACAGTACATAGCCTGTTAACATCTTAAGTATAACTCACATGTTACATCTGTTGATACATCAGGAGACAAGTTGCATAATATGATCAAATTACAGGACATAAATATACTTATTAAAGTTATTTAGAGTTTATATTTACGTTTTAGGGTCTTGGGTTCGACCAGCGTGTTGTTTCTTCTGCAAGAATTGGTAGACTACTGAGCAATCGCCATCCAATCGCCGCCCTAGACGAGGGCATCTGTTTTATATTAGACGACCAACAAACAAATTCAATCCAGAATTTATAATCACTCACGGATACACTCGGGCTATACCAAAACAAAACAACATCGACACAATAACACCACAAAAAAAACAAGAAAAACGTAAACAATGATCTGATCTTGTTACCGCCACAGTAAGATAAACATGAGAGAGAGAGGGTGAGAAGGGGGGGCAGTGACTGCCCCCCCTTCTCACCCTCTCTCTCTCATGTTTATCTTACTGTGGCGGTAACAAGATCAGATCATTGTTTACGTTTTTCTTGTTTTTTTTGTGGTGTTATTGTGTCGATGTTGTTTTGTTTTGGTATAGCCCGAGTGTATCCGTGAGTGATTATAGATTCTGGATTGAATTTTTCTTCTGATGATTCTCCACTTATGACAGGTAGTTTAGGGCCATCGTAAACCAGAGAGCTTTAATGGCCAGCAGTAGTGTTTTTATCGACGTCCATCAGAGACAACCACACACCTGGGAGACATTTTTAAGGGAGGGTGTTAGTCGGAGATCACTTATATAAGATGCAGTCAGATCAGTGAAGGTGTTTAACCCAATGTGTTTGTTGTGTTAAGGAAGAGCAGCTACAAAAGGTGTGAATTTTTTCAGAAACTCAATCAAGGTTTTTAAATGCTGCTAACACATCAGTTCATGTGTTTCAAGTGTTAAAAGTATTATTCAAAATATTATCTCTGTATCCAAATAAAACTTTTCCTCCGAATAAGGTGTCAACAAAATCCTGTTCCAGTTTTAGAATCTTATTACAACGAAACAAAAAAAAAGAGACAGATTAATAAAGTTTTGTTGTTGTTGCTGAAGGACTCGAGTTTTATATGTTGTTCAGTTCACCTCAACAGGAGCACCGTTATGTCGCACATCCACCCAACACACCACTTCAGTTGGCGTGTTGGCCAATATATTCTTCGTCACTCTTCGGATGCCATCGGTTAACCTTGTATACCAAGTGTTTCAACTTCAGCAACTGGGACCTGGAAAACCTAACCCTTGACGGCACAGTTTTAATCACCTTCTTCCTTGGGTGGAGGTCGTAGTGTCGACAACCATAATCTTAAACGCTAAGGATCCCGCACTGCAGCGCTAGACTGGCAGGAGCGGCGGAAAAACGAGCTAATAATATCGTAACTTGAAGAGGTAGCAAGTGGCTCCTCTTTTGCATCTTTGTGGTAAATACGATTAATGAACAAAGAGAAACATAATGGTAATTTTATAAACTCTTGTTTTTTTACATTAATATTTTCTGGCCATGTTGAGATCGTCAGCCACTCGTGACAACCAGTCACAAAACGCCTCGTTCGCCAGCCAAGCATCACGAAAGGTCCTCTTAGGCTCCATGGTATTGAAGAGTCTATATAGATATGGGGATATACTTAATATTAGTAACACTTCATAAAATCGCCATGCAAGTTTACAGTTGGTTTGACATGAATAAAGACAAATCAAGAACAGTACATAGTTCCACAGTTCATTATGCACCGTATGTAGACAATGCTGCATCATTTGGGTCTTTACCTGATACTAAAAGAGAACTGTGAATGCAGAGTTAAGTCACATCGAAAGATTTTGTAGCTGTTTTGTAAGTGAGTCTTCTGAAAAGTATAAGCTGGAGAGTATAGCGCTAGCGTTTGTAAACAAATGGACCTCCGACATACCATTCACACGAGTAAGACGACTTATTATGCATCAGCGAAAGGGACAGGTTTGGAATCCTTACCCTCGATGGTCCCGCACGGAGGGGAAGAAGTTCGTGCGATTAAAACTACCGTTTGAAGGAACTACTATCTGCGGGTTCTTCGTGGAATAGGGGTATTTAAAACGGCGTTACGGACGTAACATCGGGAGACTGTGGGGGCCAGGAGACGGGAAGTTCTTGTCAAACTTTACATATTGACGGCGGTAATTCCGTTTAATCATGCAAGCTTCTATCGTTAGCAACTGAACATTAATATCACTGGAGCACACACTGAGTTCAAGAGGTTTATTTAATTTTGCTTTGCTCCATTCGTCTACTTTCATATTTTCAGTCCCTTACTTTACCTTACCTCACCTCACCTCACCTTATCTTTTTTTCCACTAGTCGGTTCTCGAGGCATGTACAAGCTCTAGCACAGGGGTCCGCAACCCTCACATCTCCGGCCGCATGTGGGCTACAGTACGTTAGGTGATGATGAAGTCATTGATGAATTCTCGAGTGGAAACAAACACCTTAGTCACTGAAGTTTGAAATTAGTCATTATTCTCAGTAACTGATTCAGCATTTGTCCCTTTTTCTTAGTAAATTGCCGATTCTATAATGTTTTCTTGTACACCGTGTTTAAGTTTACCCTAAACCTCCTGATTTCAGAATATCAAAGTTTTACAATTCCATGCGTACGCTGGCTTTAACTTAAGTCTGGCCAGTACAAGGGAGATAATGAAGTATAAGTTCAGCTAATTTTCACATATTCGTTACACATTTGCAAAGATACGCCACTACTCATGGCCATACGTTACTTTACTTCAACCTCTTCGCCACTGGTCAGCCTGTTAGCCACCAAGCAGGACTCGAACTCTTGACAATTGGTGAGAGATACGCGCGTTACAGCTGTACCACACTCGCTGCCTTTACAATATTCTAGCAGGTTTTTCCAAGCGTTCATAACTTTCACTACATTCCTGAAAAATATTAATAAAATAAATCACTGAATGTATAACACTTTCAAGAAAAATGGAAGGACCGTGCACTGGCCACTGACCTCCTCTCGGCATGGTCACCTCTAGTGGGTGGTCATCAAGCAAATATAGTTTTAAATAAAGGTCGTGGTATGCAACTTCAAGGGCTCAAATATTTACTTTAGTTCCTGCTTACCTTGATGCATTGTGACTCAAGTTCTCTTTGGTAATCGCTGAGGTAAGCAAGAAAACTTTATATGGGTAACTAGTATAAACCTCACATAACACTGTTTCAATAATAATGATAATAATTTAGAAGTAAAAGTTGTGGAATTCCGGATAGATGAATGCGGGTGAATGATAGCACAGTTTTGCATTATTTATTTTACATCTGAGTGCGGAAAGCGTGGAACTATTAACAATGCTCACCCCCAATGGAGGTGCTACATGCTGTAGAGCATAAACCACAAAATTAATTTGACTGTTTGTGCTTGAATTATTTTTATGTTTACAAGTATGACGTAACGCAGCCAGTAGTCAACACCTTTACCTTATAACTCAGTAATAGTTGTCCTTGTTTCCTTCGAGTGTGATTTCCTGGTATCGCTAATGAATACATGTATATCCTTATACAGAGAACGATATAATAGCTATTAAAAAATAATTAGCATATAGGATTTTACGGCTTTAAAGTGTATCTTAATTTATGAGGTGTTTGGTATTATAAGAATGATGGACACGTGGAGGATGAACGGACCTCAGTTATCCAGAGAGATTAGAACGACTGCATAGCTTATACAATAGACGGGCAAGGGGTGACCTAATTGTAGTTTATAAACATCTCAGAGGGCATTATTCAGTCGAGCGTCCATACCTGGAGCTGGCAGACGCCCTTCCTCACAAGGAGTCACAGCTCAACTTTTACTTTTACTTTTATCCTCTTCGCCACTGATCGGCTCGTTAGCAACTTGGGCGGTCGGTTACGTCTCTGTTACACAATTGGCAAGTACTGGGCATGCACTGGCTCCTGGATGTATCTCTACCTGCTCCAGAGTTGGTCAAGTCTGGTCTTGAAACAAACTCACACTCGGTGCCGTCACAACACTCTTTGGCAGGTTGTTCCAAGAGTTCACAATTATCACTCCGAAAAAGTTTGCCCTCACAGTTTTCTGGACTTGTGGCTTCTTCAACCTGGGTCTCCCTGACGAGGGGGCTGTGGCTCCCCCTAGGCCTCCTGGCACCATCCCTGCATTCAAGTGAAGGAAAATGGAACAAATCAAGGTTGGGGCGAATCATGGAATTTTGATCGGGCTTTACACTCTAAATCGGTTCAGCCCATGTGTGGAGAAGTTCCTCTCCATTGCAGATGTACCCTACACCAGAAGAGAGGGGCGTAAATCTGCGTGAAGTTGTCATTACAGATTGCATTTAAAATACCTTCCCGATGTATTACCTTGATCAAAATTCACAATAGACCGCACGCTTTGCGAACGCATGGCTGATTGGCTGGTTTGCTCTCTTATGACAACTAGGAGTGGACTTAAGTTGGCGAGATGTCCGGTTTTCTCGGACTATACCTTGACACTGGGTCATGCAACTCGTTAACTTAGAGTGTGGTAGTTGTGTTGGCGACAGCTACACTTTAAACAAATTCACGACTAGTTGGCCTTTGGGCCGGTCATCCCCGTACGCGAGGGGCAACGATTATTTGTATTATTATAATAATGATACTAATTATTATTATTACTGTTGTAATAATAATAATATAGGAAAACCTAAAAATTATTTATTCTATAGCGTTTGCGTAGGAAACTTATAGTTTTCCAGTTGTTTTCGCCGTTATATTTTAAATACATTTTCGGCCAATCAGTCTGAGTGTCGATGTGACGTGATTGTCGTGCGCATGCGCTTAATTCTTCATTGGCCATTCAGCGCAAGTCTCGAATCTCGACAAGCGGGCACGGGGCTCGGGCAGTTAGAAAATGGCGTCTGTGTGTGAATGTTGTTCATATTATATAGGCTGACTGGCACGTTATTCAACGCTTTGGGGAGAACTAAGCTGCTGCCGTTGACATCCTTTGGGCTCACGGTGTTTTCGTTTCGTCAGTAAAGTGTCCTAGATGTGATTCCGAGTGCCAGTACCACATAGAGCACCAAACGTGATCTAGTGGTAAGAGACGGACATTGCCGAAGAGAAAGTGGATATTCTCCTGCACCTCTTAATTAAGGTAAGTTTCTTACACACCTGGGGTGTGTAATTTTGCAATCCACTCTTCATTACAGGACAGCTTATGGTCATATGTTGAAATATTGGTACAGAAATATGATAGGTACTGAGCATGCACATTTCAATTTAAACTTAACCTAAAGTACTTGGAATTTTCTTTGTAGTAAATAGTTGGGTGTGTTCCCCACACTTTACAATTTCAGCAAACCAAGAAAAAAACTATTTTAGTTTCGGTCATCCGAGGAATCTTAGGAATTAGGTTAGGTTGGGTTGAAAACATAAGAATGGAGGAAACTGCAGCCGGCCTATTGCCCTTACTGGGCCATATATCCATCCAACCTATATTTGAAGCTATCCAGCGTGTTCGAGTTATGACGATGTTTGGTAACTTGTTCCGCCCATTCGCTATTCTAATTCCAAACCAGTGTTCAACTTTCTCGTTCCTAAATCTAAATTTGTCTAATTTAAGGTCATTGCTACGAGCTCGTTCCTGGTTGGATAATTTAAGCACCTTCGTTATATCAACATTGTTTAGCCCTGACTTCCATTTATACATCTCGATCATATCGCCCTTCATTGTCTCTCGCGGGAGTACAAATTAGATGGTTTAATCTGTCTCTATACTCAAGATTTCTGATGCCCGGGATAGGTCTTGTCAACTTCCTCTGTATGCTTTCAGGGCAGGATGCAAATGCATTACAGGAGGATCTAAATAAACTGCAGGGGTAGTCTGAAAAATGGCAAATGAAATTCAACACCAGCAAGAGCAGCGTACTTAATATTGGAAGAACAAATACTGACAATGTATACAGCCTTAACAACACCAACCTAGAGAAGTCGACTTGTGAAAGAGACCTAGGGGTACTTGTAAGCCCGGACCTACGGTCTAGAAAACAGTGCGTTAATGTTCGAAATAAGGCAAACAGAGTATTGGGTTTTATATCTAGAAGTGTAAGTAATAAGAGTGCAGAGGTCTTATTGCAATTATATCTTGCGACAGTCAGGCCGCACCTCGATTATGCGGTTCAGTTCTGGTGCCCTTATTATAGAATGGATATCAATTCACTATACTGGCATTAAAACTCTTCTCATCTTCACTGACACTTTCACCACTGTAAAAATTGTGCAAAGACTTGGCTTTCTCCCGGAGAGTGCGTGAGTCAGCAGGGATACTTCGGTGGTTGTGCATCACTAACAATAGACTTAAACTCTTCTCCGTCTTGACAACGTTGTTATCTTTGCAGATGCACAGAGGAACACATCTTTTCGAATATTGTATCGCTTTGCCTTGATAGATCTCACTGTTGACTCATTGATACCAAACAGACTCCCAGTAGTGGCGTTGCTCATCCCTTCTTGTAACATGTCTAACACCTTTATCTTCTCTAATGTCATCACTTTCATTTCCCTCTTCTTCTTAGGTGGGGTTTCATTGCGAGAACCACTTGCAGGTCGTTTGGGAGGCATGGTGAAACACACAATGCTGCAAAGAAGCCAGCCGGTGAAAGGCACTGGGAGAACAACAGACTGTAAACAACACTATGTGCGGGAAGCACGTGCGCCATCTTGTGGCCACAAGCTCACCCTGACAGCTGGTCAGCTCGCCTTGCACACCGCCCCGCAGTCTCAGATTTATTTTCCATAGCAACCTCGAGCTTTAAGGAAATTACTGTACCTTAGATGGCATGCACTTCTGAGACGAGTCAGCATTTGGACAACAAGGGACGACTCGTACAATTCCAGTTATACTTCAGGCATTGATGGTCACTGACAGTTTTCTCAAATGATTAATGAGTTTCTTTAATATAAAGATGACATTACCTTCAATAGTTATCAGATTCTCTGGTGGCTGTAAATCAAAGAAATACAACTTCAGTTTTGAAATGATCTCTCGTAAAGTTAGGGTAGGCCACAGCATATATCATATAAGCTTAGCTTTGCAGTCAAAACACATCGTGTTAGTACAATTTTTACTATACGCAAATATAGTTGAAGCTTTCATCATCTACGTACTGAATCTTGAATGATTCAGCTATAGGTAGGAATATATCACGTACTGCTACTCATATATGTTGCATTATAAATTAAAATTTACACTACAGGGGGGCATTTCAGGCACTAGAAAATGGATAATACCTTGTCACTAGAGAAAACACGTAGCTTGGGGGAAACTCACTAGTTTCACACAAGTTTCATGAATGAGTGTGGGTACAGTATTAATATACTAGATATACAACCGTGACCGTTACACTGTAGCCCCTCACTTAGTATCTGTGGTCCTTAGTCTTGACAACCTTCCACTTAACACCTATTTTAACTTTTAAATTCTCAATGTGGCTTCATTTCCTAGGACTTCCTTATTATTTCACTAATTTTCTTTCTTTGATTTTGAATCTCCTTGTAACATTCAATTTTTATGCTTGTGCTAATTTAATTTCCAGACTGCTGTGTAAAATATATCCAATATTATTTTAAGTATTTGTGGTGTGTATTCTGTCCAGACTTCTTAAAAGAAAATTATGAAATCGTCTTCAGCAATTATCTTCTATACAAATATATGTACAGTATAGTGTCATGGTCACGTTGACGGCTAGTCTATTTAACTGATGATTCTTATTAAGCTCCACGACCGCAAAACTTGAGTGGGTTAGCGACCCCTAAGAAGACGTGTTTTCCCCATAGACGCTTACACTTGTTCCCCTCCCAATTTGTCCCGCCTTTGTGAAGACAGTTGTCAATCAATGTTTATTCCCCTTTCTCCTGGGAAGCTCAATCTTGAATTAGGCTGTGTAAATCAACTCAAGTAATTCGCCAGACCTTTGTCAACCGAGGGTCATCCTTGAATGAGTAACCGCTACTTTGTTTGTAATTACTGTCATTGTGTGAGTAGCGATCGCAGGCAACTCGGGTATATATACCCTGGGATCACGCAGGGCTAGCGTCCCCTGACGCCTGCTCCAACGTTTATCCCCAGATCCAATTGTGACTCTTGGATCACTCAACAACTGCTCCAGATGTAGTAGATACTCAGCAGGGATCAATATAAGAGACGATGGCACCGATGCGGCCTGATTAATTTGCTCCACTGCCTCTTGGTGCCAGGCCCCAGACTCGTCATGTGTCTGGCTACCACCGACCATAACAACGGTCGTGAGCCCAGTGTTCCACCTTGGGACACTCCCTGGAAGTTATATGTCATCAGTGTGTGTTGCAATATGTATGTTGGGAATAATTAGTTGGAAATAATTATCCCATGTTGGGTAGTGGATCCATGTATGTGCTGGTGTCAGTATTAACATATATGTTGTTGTGCATCTATTACAGTATGCCCCACCAACCGTCAGCAAGTGATGTAAAGTACCTTATAATGTGTGAGAAGTAAAGTTGTCCACTTGGTACTAGGTGTAAAGTTTTGTAACTGTAATGAGATGTACCACTAGAAGATGTGGGTGAAGTAGAAGTACCCACTTGGAGTGGCAGTAAAGTATTCTACAAGGAGTGCCATGTACCATGTATTGTGAGTAGGGCCAAGGAACTGGTCCTGCATGTAATGTAATGTAATACCAGTAAGGTTGTGTGCAGTATGAGTGTAAGATCTGAGTAATTACTGTTGAGTAAAGAAATAAGAAAATAAGTAAAGAAGAAAGTGCTGAGTCTGCAATAAGCCCAGGAGTTGAGCCTGGTATTTCAATGTTAATAATACCTCTTTTTCCCTTTGATTTTATATTAATAAATTTGTTTTTAGAGTATTTTAGAAGTATTCATTATCCCACAGGAGTTACCTTTATTTCCATTCAAATGACTTGATACCAGAATTACCTTACCCATGTGCCTAGACCCTCGTCCATGCTACCAAAAGAATGTCCATGCTACCAAAAAGAACTGAGTAAGAACTAAAGCAAGAGAAGTAATATAAGGGTGGTGTAGGTGTTGGAAAATACGTGCCCTTACATTGGTTTGCAGTTGTGGGATGTAATTTATATGGTATCAGGTCAGGAGGAATAAAAGTGATACTGTGGGTAATTTTGGGTTGTGTGATTTCTAATAACCATTTCTCCGTGCAGGTACCTAATCATTTCACTGTAACTAATGAATATTTCTGAGTGCTAATAATTTTGTTGTGTAATTTTTCCAGTGTACAGTACAGTATAGTTTGTAATTCTGTGCAAAAATTTTTTTGTGGTTGCGGAGAAATTGAAAACAGTTCACGGTAAATACTTTACTTGGAGTTAGGTTAGAACAATTGCCTCCAGAAAATTAGAAATCTGTTTTAAAGTAAAGTGTACAGTAAAATGTGAATACTTGTAATGTTCAAAGTACTGTATTGAAAAGTGTCTGAGAAACAGAGGTTAGCTACCTAAATTTTTTTTTGCAGCCTTTTTGTGAAATCTCAGGAAAGTGTTGGTTGTATGCCAAGGTAATTTTTTTTTTTTGGGTGCCTTTCTGCACTAGTAACATGGCAATTGTTGTGATCACTCGAGTTAATACCTTCATATTTACAGACAATGAGAGAACAGTGAACATCTGCCGTGTTAAGAGTGTTGGGGCAGTGTTGATTTCTGAGTGTACAGGAAGGCCATACTTGTATTAAGGTTATGTAACTGAGTGCTATTTGAAATTGTAATATATTTTGGAGGTATTTGTTTTGATTTCAATTGGAAGTGTTTTAGTTATAAGTTGATGCCACTTTTGACAAGTGAATTTATTTGTATAACACAAGTTGTGATATATATTTCCGAGTACATTGTATTTTTTTGTGTTTCTATTAGATTATAATTTTAGTCCATAGGGCATTAGTTATAGCAGTGTAGACTTACAGGCATTGTCATTAAGTGTGTTTTATGTTTATTTGAGATCTAATACATGTATAATTTCAGCAATTACTTTGATGGGTTGAGGACTCTGTGGTGATATGGACATCTGTAAAAGAACGCAATATTTGAAAATTGATTGGTGAAAGTACATGTAAGGACCCCCCATTTGTGAGTACAACGGAGTACACTGTGAAGTGATAAGTATTAAAATCATTGCAATTGGAAAGACAGTGAATACTTGTTGAGTACCGAGGGGACAGTCTCGTAAAGTATTACAGTATTAACACTTTATTTTTTGTGAGCGTGACTCTCGGTAATGGAAATGTCTATGATTTTTTTTAAGTTTGATTTGTTAGAGTACAGTGTAATTCCGGAAGAGTTCCTACTGTGTTGCACCCTACAGAGATTGACAATAACAAGTACCATTGCTTTGAGTGTGCACAGTAAGTTTGTCTTGAAAAGTGACAAAAGAGTACAGTGATGTTTTTCTCGTGTATTCATCAGTGAAGCAGTAAAGTAACAGTTCACATTCCAGTATTATCACTAGGGGTTAGTGAGTAATAAGTTGAGTAGTAATTTGTGCAATAATTTTGAGCCAGTATTTCAAGTGTTTTCATGTATTAGGAGGACAGTTAGGCAGTAATCCGTTTGTGTTGAAGGTGTGCACTGTGCCCGTGTAGTGTAGTACAGTGAGTTGTGACCTCCAGGTATGATGGCAGTCACAAGAGAGCAGTTCAGGGCAGTCAGCTCAGAACCTGTGTCCAGTAAGTTGATGTGTAGAGTTGAGAAGTATGTGGGTGGAGACATTTTCATTCTCAGGAATGACACCCAGGTCTCACCACCAGTTGCTTCATCAGGTGCATGGCCTGATGGACAAGGAAGTGTAGAAAAGAAGAATGTGGAATGCTTCTCTTGCTAGTTATGTGAGATGAGCATCAGTGTTGCCGAGATTTCTTTAAAGGGCTGTAGACTTTGACTGGAATGCATTGGTTGTTGATGTGCATGGTGAAGAGTGATGTTTTGCATACTTGTGTTGCAATTGAGAAGTACAACTGGAAAGTGAGTACGTTATTTGCCATGTGAGTTGTGGAATGTGTTGTAGTGGGAATGTTTGTGAGTATGTAGGTGTTTGTGATTTTTTTTCTTTGATTTTTTTTCAGATGGGGCTTGTCAAGTGCAGTAGACACAGAGATTGGAAGATGGATTGGCAGTTATGCAATCATCTGAAGGGTATCTGTTACTAGTTGAGTAAAGATACCAGTTGTGAGTTCTCAAGTTTTGCCGGTAAAGTCCTAGCTAGGCTTGTTGTTGGTGTATATAGGAGTAGTGTTCGTGACTTTTAGGTGGAGTCGGGCCTCGACGATGACGCTGTTTTCACCACATGGCAAATGCCATAAGTACAGACAGTTTTAGGTTTGGTTGTGCTCCCATAAGGACCGTTACGATTTGCATGTATTCTAGGGAATCTCCGCTCGTTCGGGATCCCTCGAAGGTTGCTGCATCTCGCGAGTAGGACATGACTCTTTAGTTTAAAGTCAAACATATCATTCCTTCCACTTGGTGGGGTCTGTTCATCTACGTCCTAGCTTGAGAAGTCTAAGTTAAATCTCAATGGTGTTGAGTAAGCATTTGGTCAGTCTCCTCTTTGAACTTTGATATGAGAAACTGTATCTTAGAGTGTGTATTGTGTAACAAATATTTTATGTATGTACCCCCATTTTTATGCTTTTTCTTTATTGTTACATTATTCTCCTATGTATGTTTAATTGTATTTTGTTTCCCTATGCCATGTGTCAATGATAATAGATTTTTTTTTAGCTACCGTTTATCCCATGTATGTAACCATTGTGTTTTTATTTTGTATGCTTTTGTACCAGATACCTGTAATAGTCCTCATGTGTTGTTACAAGTGTATGTAGTGTGAAACCGTGACAAAAGGTAACAGTTGTTTAAAGAATCTGTGTAATTACTGTACATGTTTAGCGAACGTTACCGCATAATAAGAATCTTGGTCACGTTGACGGCTAGTCTATTTAACTGATGATTCTTATTAAGCTCCACGACAGCAAAACATGAGTGGGTTAGCGACCCCTAAGAAGACATGTTTTCCCCATAGACGCTTACATTTGTGTTTCCCTCCCATTTGTCCCGCCTTTGTGAAGACAGTTGTCGATCAGCGTTTATTACCCTTTCTCCTGGGAAGCTCAATCTTGAATTAGGCTGTGTAAATCAACTCAAGTAATTCGCCAGACCTTTGTCAACTGAGGGTCATCCTTGAATGAATAACCGCTAGTTTGTTTGTAATTACTGTTGCGTGAGTAGCGATCGCTGGCAACTCAGGGGTATATATACCCTGGGATCATGCAGGGCTAGCTTCCCCTGACCCCTGCTCCAACGTTTGGCCCCAGATCCAATTGTGACTCTTGGATCACTCGACAACTGCCCCGGATGTAGTAGATACTCAGCAGGGATCAATATAAGAGACGATGGCACCGATGCGGCCTGATTAATCTGCTCCACTGCCTCTTGGTGCCAGGCCCCAGACTCGCCATGTGTCTGGCTACCACCGACCATAACAACGGTCGTGAGCCCAGTGTTCCACCTTGGGACACTCCCTGGAAGTTATATGTCATCAGTGTGTGTTGTAATATGTATGTTGGGAATAATTAGTTGGAAATAATTATCCCATGTTAGGTAGTGGACCCATGTATGTGCTGGTGTCAGTATTAACGTATATGTTGTGCATCTATTATGCCCCACCAACCGTCAGTAAGTGATGTAAAGTACCTTATAATGTATGAGAAGTAAAGTTGTCCACTTGGTACTAGGAGTAAAGTTTTGTAACTGTAATGAGATGTATCACTAGAAGATGTGGGTGAAGTAGAAGTACCCACTTGGAGTGGCAGTAAAGTAATCTACAAGGAGTGCCATGTACCATTGTAAGGGCGCGTGTTTTCCCACACCTACACCACCCTTATCTTACTTATTCTCTTGTCTTAGTTCTTACTCTTACTCAGTTCTGTCATATATTCTTTGTAGCATGGACATTCTTTTGGTAGCATGGTCGAGGGTCTAGGCACATGGGTAGGGTAATTGTGGTATCAAGTCACTTGGACAGAAATATAGGTAAAATACTGTGGGAGAAATGAATACACCTAAAGTACTCTAAGAACAAATTTATTAATATGAAATCAAAGGGAAAAAGAGATATTATTAATCATACAACTACCAGGTTCAACTCCTGGGCTTATTGCAGGCTCAGTACTTCCTTCTTTACTTATTTGCTTATTTTCTTTGCTGAACAGCAATTACTCAGATCTTACACTCTTGCTGCATACACCCTTACTGGTGTTACATTACATACATAGCAGGACCAGTTCCATGGCCCTACTCACAATACATAGTACATGGCACTCCTTGTACATTACTGTACTTCTCTCACCTACTGGTGGTACGTGGCATTACAGTACAGATACAAGACTTTACTCCACATACACGTTAATACTGAAACCAGCAGATACACGAGTCCACTATCCAACATGGGATAATTATTTCCTGCTAACTATCCCTAACATACATCTTACAACACCCTCTGTTGACATATACTTCCAGGGTGCATCCCAGGGTAGAACACTGAGATTCACGACTGTTGTTATGGTAGGTGGTAGCCAGACACATGGCAAGTCTGGGGTCTGGCACCACGATGCAGTGGAGCATATTAATCAGGCTGCATCGGTGCCATCGTTTCATAAATGGTCCCTGCTGGGTTTCTACTACATCCGGGGCAGTTGTTGAGTGATGCAAGAATCACAAGGGGATCTGGAGAAACGTTGGAAAGCGTCAGGGGACGGAAGCATGACAACACAAACAAATCTCTGGTCTAGAAACGACAGACATATTTACGTAATATTACTTCTTACACTGGGTGAATGACAATTCAACTGTTGAAGCATGAACACTGATGAACACTGATATTCACTACAATTGACTGAATCAAACTGAATGGCTACACATAAACATACCTGGGGAAACATTGGAGCGGCGTCAGGGGACGCTCGCCCTGCCTCATCCCTGGGTGTATATATATATATATCCCTGAGTTGCCAGTGATCGCTACTCTCGCAATGACAATAATTACAAACAAACTAACTGTTACTCTTTCAAAGATGACCCTCAGTTGACAAAGGTCTGGCGAATTACTTGAGTTGATTTACACAGACTAATTCAAGATTGAGCTTCCCAGGAGAATGTGGAATAAACAACGCATTGATAACTGTCTTCACAAAGGCGAGGGAAACACAATTGTAGCGTCTATGGGGAAAAACACGTCTTCTCGGGGGTTGCTAACCCACTCATGTTTTGCGACCGTGGAGTTTAATAAGAATCATTAGTTAAATAGACTAGCAGTCAACGTGACCATGACACCATGTATTGTGAGTAGGGCCAAGGAACTGGTCCTGCTATGTAATGTAATGTAATACTAGTAAGGTTGTGTGCAGTAAGAGTGGAAGATCTGAGTAATTACTGTTGAGTAAAGAAATAAGAAAATAAATAAAGAAGAAAGTACTGAGTCTGCAATAAGCCCAGGAGTTGAGCCTGGTAGTTCTATGTTAATAATACCTCTTTTTCCCTTTGATTTTATATTAATAAATTTGTTTTTAGAGTATTTTAGGAGTATTCATTATCCCACAGTAGTTACCTTTATTTCCGTTCAAGTGACTTGATACCAGAATTACCATACCCTTGTGCCTAGACCCTCGTCCATGCTAACCAAAAGAATGTCCATGCTCCCAAAAAGAACAGAGTAAGAACTAAAGCAAGAGAAGTAAGTAAGATAAGGGTGGGGTAGGTGTTGGAAAACACGCGCCCTTACAATAGTATTGCAGTTCAGATCCATATTAAAATGTGCTATTATCTTGTATCTAATTTAAATCTTCATTTTAGACAATGCTTCAACTGCACACAATTAAACCCGAAGAGCATCCACTGAGAGGAGTTGTTTTCTATGGTCCTCCAGGTAGCTGCAAGACCTTGTTTGTCAGGGCGTTGGTCCATGAAACAAGCTTCAGTTTTCTTTCTCAAGGTGCGTCATGTTTAGTTATTATGATATATTTGAAAGCTTAGTCAAAACATTAATAAGACTGGGTGTATGAATGCCTTATCCAGTACAGTTATCCATTCAAAGTCTGTACATCTGAAGGCCAGCATAACTGAGTTCTGTATACCCATAATATCACAATTGTTAACATTTACATACAGAGAATTCCCATTTGGTCCCACAAATTTTGCAGAGCAGTATATGAGTGAATGATCAGAGCTCCTACATTGCGTTTCGGCACGTGGGGTCATACCATGTATTTTGTTCTAATTTCCTACAAAGGTACTACTTTTCATTTAATTTTGCCACTTACAGCAGCTAGTTTATTGTGCACCCCATATTCATCTTGTAGCGCAAAAGGGATTAGAGAGTAGAGGTCACTATAGTAAGCTTTGTCAGATCAAACTATGCCAGTAGAAAAACATACATCTCTAGTGTTATAATTTGTAAAATGTAAGGATGCATTATCGCCTCAGGGACTATATTAGATACTGCACATGATGTTACTGTCTACTTTAAATGTGTCATCAGTTCTCTGAGCATGAAAGCTTTGGTCTTGGCGGGAGGTGTAGTGATGGGTTGTCAGACCACAGCTTACATCTCAGAAACAGTCCAGACTTGACCCGACATTAGGGGGGTCAAATGTAAGGGTACCCCTCGCAACCACTCAAGGAGTTACAAATCAACTGGCTCCCCTCCCATGTCACACGGCCCCAACAAACATGTAAGAAGGCACCGGCCGACTCTCTCCCAATATACACAATAACCTACACCGCAGAAGAAGTCCAGACCTGACCTCACATTAGCCAGGTCAAATGTAACCCTCGAGCCCAAGTCAAGGGGCCACAAATCAACCAGGGCCTCTCATGTCACACGGCCCCATCTGAAGATTTCTCCAGAATATACAACTTATAGTCTTTGAAAAAGTCCAGACCTGACCCTACATTAGCGAGGGCAAATGTAAGGAGACCCTTCGCCGCCCCCCCCCCTCCCCCCCGATCAGCTCAACCTGACGGCTCGCCTCCCAATATATAGGACGTCCTAGTCCTCCCTCTGCCCAGAGAGAGACAGAGAGAGAGTGTGTCTTGTAAGGAGGAAGGGCCAGCAACTACCACAGCCCAGTCCCGCTCGTAGCCCTCCCTCAGGGGAGCGACGAGAGGGAGAGGGAGTGAGACACAGGGATCGGAGGAGGAGGTCCACCACAGCCCAGGCCCACTCACGGGAGGAGAGTCACGCAAGACTTCCCTCCCCGACTTCCCTCCGGTGTCCCAGCTAAGCAGTCGCCCTCCCGACACCAGTGTTCCAGCTAAGCAGTCTCCCTGCTAGGCCTCCCCTAGGTCACGTGAGTTTTTGTCAGAGCTTTCCATGGGATGAGTTACTTACGTGGGAAGTGTATTCATTTCATGTTCGTGTCCGAGAATCAGTGTCTAGTAACGTAATATGATGTCCTAGTAACGTAAATATAATGTCCTAGTAACTTCAATAGAAGGTGTTATTAATGTGTCCATGTCATTGTCGTAATTAATAAAGAGTTGAAACGAAGCGGTGTTTGAGAAGTCGTCCTTAAGAACGTAATAGATGTGTATTGACGTATAAGATACGATAAGTGTAAGTTCAGTTCAAATAACTATCACGGCCACGCTACCAAAATCTTCCTCTCTTTTATACTCTTATACTATCAATATTCTACCTATATGTAATCTTCTTATTGTGAGATTTGTCTCATTACATCACAAAGGGTTTGTATAACTAACCCCAACGGTCAGGATATTATGGCATTAAATGTTAAGAGTATTTCAAATACATAGTTTAGTTCTGTACATAGAGAGTGACTTATTCGCATTTGCGTGAGAGGTATTCAAGCACACTGTATTTTTGGTTCTAGCAGTTACAACCTCTTGTAATCTAGTGATCATATTACTTGCTCTGTATACTGTACGTGTTTCACTTGAAACGTCTCTTCATGGTAAACAATGGATGGACTAATACCTGTTTGCACTTGTCTACTTGCGTCAAATTCATCAATAAGTTCCTTCCTAATTACAGTTTTAAGGGTTCTTTTTGACAGACCCAGATTGTATTCAACAGTGTCTTTGTTAGATGCGAGTTTGGCGAGGGCATCAACTGTCATGTTCTTTGAGGCCTATGTGAGAGGGGATCCAGAACAATTTGATTTTCACACCCTGGTCAACAAGGTACGCATATTTGTCTGGCTTCAGAGACAAGCACGTGACAACTTGAGTTCAGGGTGTCAAAGGCAAGTAGTGGGGATAGAAAATCGTTGATAAGGCTTTCTGTTAAAGTGGTTTCAATAATTGTAATGGCTTTACGTATGGCAACTAATTCAGTTTGTAAAATGGGTGCCCAGTTGTTTATTCTAACTCCTTTCTCATTTGTATTCCCGTTAGGTGGAGTCACAGCGACAGCACTTCCAGCCTTCCCTTGGTCAGTGTTAAGAGCTCCATCAGTGCACTGCAGATGGCGTGTGCGATGTTATCAGTCTGTAGGGTGTGTGTGTGTGTTCAAGAGCTCTCACTTTGGCAGTGTGTTGGAGATGAATACTTTGCGTAATTAATCGTTCAGGCGGATATGTCGGTATTGTGATATCGAAGGTATTACAGTTACCCCGTGTCCTAACCCTCGAGCCATGCTACCACAGGTCAGAGGTTGGGAGGTAGCCACGAGAAGTAAAGTAACTAAGACATAGCTAACATATGGAATTAATAAAGTAAGACATTGAAAGGAAGAAGGTTTGAATAGTTAAGAAATTAAGACAAAGGAAAGTAGTTGTTTAAAAGTAGTGGGACAGAGAAAAATTAAAGTAAAATATTAAAGGAAGATGATCCCCTACAGTATATGTTGACAGTGGCTCTCCCCAACAAAATGGTGGCAACTTTTTCAACCCCCCCCTACAGTGTATCTGTGTGTTTCATCACCATGTACAGTTAAAAGTGTAGTGGTGCAATTATGTTAGGGGACATGTGTTCTCTGATTCTATACACGAGTAAGAGTCTGCCAAGAACCATCCTCTTAAAGGTTTTACACAGGCAACTGGTTAGCGATGTTGGGACGAAAAGCATCGGGCTATCTTAGTATCGGTATAGGTACAACAATACTGTTGATCCGTGATGTGGGTAGTTGGCCTTCGGCATGACTTATATTGTACAATGCTAGTAATGTATTGCCCGACACACGCCTTAGTTAATCTAATGATATTGTAGATGACTCCATCCTCACCAGGGACAGTGGTGAGGACGGTGTCAAGCTCCCACTCAGTACATGTACATGGAACATCACACTCGAGTCCTAGTTGGTAACATGTTAGGAGCTCATTCGATTTTTGAAGCGGGTTTGGATAAGAGACGTGTCTACTGTTTTTCCCTCTAATTGTGTTTGTCCTTCCAGGCTTCGCTGAGAGGAGTGTTGACGTATGGTGAGGAATGCTTAAGTCCTATCTACACGATCATCATGGAGACTTTAGTAATTGTGAGGGTTGTACCAATCATGTTCGTGCTTGACGAGTCAACGTCTGTTGAGTTTAGCGGCAGCAGGGAAGGCATTGGCTACATGTATATACTGGCTTGGAATGGAAAAATATGAAAATTCCCTTTTTCTTTGACCAGAATTTAACGTTCTCTAATGATAATGTTTTTATCTTTTTTTTTTTTATAGAAATGCAGTGATTACATTCCCCCTCCCCCTTTGATGGGATGAAACCAGCTTTAATCTCCACCACGCTCCACCACCTCCACCACGCTTCCACACCACCTCACCCCCTCCACCACGACTCCTCCACGACTCCACCACCACGCTCACCACCAGGATTCCCACCACCACGACTCCACCACGCTCACCACCAGGACTCACCACCAGGATTCCACCACCACGACTCCACCACCACCACGACCACCCAGGACACCACCACCAGGACACCACCACCAGGACACCACCACCAGGACACCACCACCAGGACTCACAGGACTCCACCACCACCACCAGGATTCACCACCCGACTCCACCACCACACTCACCACCACGACTCCACCACCAGAACTCCTCCACCACCAGGACTCACCACCAGGACACCACCACCAGGACTCCCACCACACGACTCCACCACCACGACCACCACCACTCCACCCACCACCAGGACTCACGACGACTCCACCCACGACTCCACCACCACGGACTCCACCACCACCAGAGACACCACCACCAGGACACCACCACCACGAATCCACCACACCACCACCAGGAACCCCACCACCAGCTCCTCCACCACCCAGGACTCCACCTGGGCTCCACCACCACCAGGACTCCACCACCACAGGACTCCACCACCACCACCCACCACCAGACTCACCACCACCACTCCACAGGACTCCGACTCCACCCATCCACCACCACACGACTCTGCCACCGCCGCTCTACCACAGGACTCCGACTCCACCACCACTCCACACCACGACTCCACCACCACCACTCACACCCACCATCACGACTCCCACCACAGGACTCACCACCACGACTCCACCACCATCCGGCTCACCACCATCACGACTCCACCACTCACACCACCATCACACTACCCCGTCTCACCACCAGGACTCCACCACCCACGGCTCACCACGCTCCACCACCATCGACTCCACCACCATCACGACTTCACCACCACCGACTCCACCACGGCTCACTACCCACCACCACAGACGCCACAGGACTACACGACACCACCACCACTCCACCACACCACCACCACTCCACCCACCACGACTCCATCACCACTCCACCACCACCACCCACCACCACCACACTCCACCACCGACTCCACGACTCCACCACCACCACGGCTCCACCACCACCCCCACCACCACCACCACCACTCACCACCACCACCACCACCCACCACCACCACCACCACCACCACCACCACCACCACCACCACCCTCCACCACCACCACACCACCACCACCACACCACCACGACTCCACCACCACCACCACCACCACCACCACCACCTCCACCACCACACCACCACCACCACCACCACCACCACTCCACCACCACCACCACCACGACCACCACCACCACACTCCACCACCACCACCACCTCCACCACCTCCCACCACCACCACGACTCCACCACCACCACGCTCCACCACCACCACCACCACTCCACCACGACCACCACCACGGCCACCACCACCACCACCACCACGACTCCACCACCACCACGACTCCCACCACCACCACCACCACCACCACCACGACCACCACCACCACGACTCACCACCCACCACCACCACCACCACCGCCCACCACCACCACGGACTCCACCACCACCACGGCTCCACCACCACCACGACTCACCACCACCACACGGGCTCACCACCACCACGGCTCCACCACCACCACGACTCCACCACGACCACCACCACCACTCCACCACCACCACGACCACCACCACGCTCACCACCACCACGACCACCACCACGACCACCACCACCACGACCACCACCACGACCACCACCACCACGACTCCACCACCACCACGACTCCACCACGACTCACGGGCCACCACCACACGGCCCACCACCACCCGCTCCACCACCACCACGGACCACCACCACCACGACCACCACCACGACCACCACCACGGGACCACCACCACGACCACCACCACCACACCACCACCACCACACCCACCACCACGCTCCACCACCACCACTCCACCACCACGACTCCACCACCACCACGACCACCACCACCACGACCACCACCACCACGACCACCACCACGACTCCACCACCACCACCGACCACCACCACCACACTCGACCACCACCACCACTCACCACCACCACGACCACCACCACCACCACCAACACCACCACCACGACTCCACCACCACCACCACCACCACGACCACCCACCACCACCACGACTCACCACCACCACGACTCACCACCACCACGACCTCCACCACCACCACGACTCCACCACCACCACGGCCACGACTCCACCACCACCACGGCTCCACCACCACCACGACTCACCACCACCTCCACCACCACACCACCACCACGACTCACCACCACCACACCGACTCCGCTCCACCACCACTCCCACCACCACCGCTCACCACCCCCGACTCACCACCACACCACGCTCACACCACCACCACGCTCACACCACCGGCTCCACCACCAGGGACCACCGACTCCACCACCACGGCTCACCACGACTCTCCACCACACTCCCACCACCACGACTCCACCACCACCACGGCTCCACCACCCACCACCACCGCTCCACCACCACCACGACTCCCACCACCACTGCAACTCCACCACCCACGGACTCCACCACGCTCCACCACCACGACTCCACCACCACGACTCCCACCACCACCACGACTCCACCACCACCACCGGCTCCACCACCACCACGACTCCACCACCACCACCACGACTCCACCACCACCACCACGGCTCCACCACCACCACCGGCACCACGACTCCACCACACCGCAGCTCCACCACCACGCTCCACCACCACCACCACTCCACCACCACCACACCACCACACCACCACCACGACCACCACCACCACGCTCCACCACCACGACTCCACCACCACCACGACCACACCACCACCACGACTCCACCACCACCACGACTCCACCACCACCACGACTCCTCCTCCTCCACCACCACCACCACCACGGGAAATTTGTATCATAGAAAATGGGAAATATCTACTTTCCCGAAAAGTAGATTATCTACTTTTCGGGAAAATAAATTATCGACTTTTCGGGGAAGTAGATTATCGACTTTTTGGGAAATATTGTAGTGGATTTCTCCCCTACAAACGCTGTTTGTCGCTGAGTAGCCGACCCCACGAATTTTCAGTGGATGCCTCGTGGTCTAGGTCAACCAGCGCCGCCCACAGAGCGGGGGTCAGCTATCTACCCACGCCTACCTCCGCTATAAAAGACCTGACCTCGTGGTGATCTCTCTCTTTCTACCTACACCAACCAGCCAGCAACACCACCTCCTCCTCCACCTGCCTGGCGGTCCTCGCTCCCGCCGGCGAGCATGGCGACCCACAAGCTGTCCTCCTCTGAGCATCCTCACCAACCACCTCTCTACATCACGCTTGTAACCATGCTGCCTTCCCAGTACCAAGTTGCATTGTACATCCAATACAACATGTATACATGAGAGCACATTGTGAGTTTCCTTTCTCCATCCCATCCTGAGTGTGAACCCAAACATTTCATACCCCACAAATGGTGACCCCCGGAGATTCGCACTCACACAGGATGGAGGAGAAACCGATCACTCCCAGTCTTCAAGGAACATGGAAGACTGGCTTATCCACACAGAAGCAGCTCTCATCGGCTCTACAGCTACTGTCTACACCGCAGGTTAGACACCCTAGAGCAGCTCTGCTACTCTAAGCAGACAGCCGCTCCTCTTCCTGCCCCAAGCACCACGTCCTACAGACCCCAGCACACCCGTCCTGCCTCAGACGCCGACCCCGGCCCAGCAGTACCCCCTGCCGCTTCTGCTGATGCAGCCCCTGCTCCCGACGCGGCCCATGCGCCTGAGTGCGGACCCACACACCCTTCTTTTCTCCCTCAGGTACTCCCTGCTACTGTCCTGCACCCTGCTGCTGTCGTGGACCCAGCTGCTGTCACGAGCCCTCATCCGCTTCTGCTGATGCAGCCCCTGCTTCCGACGCGGCCCATGCGCCTGAGTGCGGACCCACGCATCCCTCTTTTCTCCCTCAGGTACTCCCTGCTACTGTCCTGCACCCTGCTGCTGTCGTGGACCCAGCTGCTGTCACGAGCCCTCATCCGCTTCTGCTGACGCAGCCCCTGCTCCTGACCCAGGCCAACACACCCCAGCAGGCGCATCTGACGACTCTGTACCTGCCGTGAGGGAAGCACAACATTCATCGCCTCAACACCCTCTTTCTCCCTCTCTTCTCCCACAGCTAGTGTGTATATAGACAGTTGTCTCTTCTAGCGGCCGGCTCATCCACGCCCTGCCGTTATGTCTCACATGAGGCATGCACCGCCCGTTCTGCCTCACATGTGCCGTGCACCCCTGCAGACAACAAGTCTCCTACACCGCCTGGAGGGAAGGAGGGAGTATTGTAGTGGATTTCTCCCCTACAAACGCTGTTTGTCGCTGAGTAGCGGACCCCACGAATTTTCAGTGGATGCCTCGTGGTCTAGGTCAACCAGCGCCGCCCACAGAGCGGGGGTCAGCTATCTACCCACGCCTACCTCCGCTATAAAAGACCTGACCTCGTGGTGATCTCTCTCTTTCTACCTACACCAACCAGCCAGCAACACCTCCTCCTCCGCGTGCCTGGCGGTCCTCGCTCCCGCCGGCGAGCATGGCGACCCACAAGCTGGTCCTCCTCTGAGCATCCTCACCAACCAGCTCTCTACATCACGCTTGTAACCATGCTGCCTTCCCAGCACCAAGCTGCATTGTACATCCAATACAACATGTATACATGAGAGCACATTGTGAGTTTCCTTTCTCCATCCCATCCTGAGTGTGAACCAAACATCTCATACCCCACAATATTACCTAATTTTCCGAAGTAGATTATCATAGAAAACGGGAAATTTGTATCACAGTAAATGGGAAATATGAGAAAGTTGATTATCTACTTATCATAGAAAACGGGAAATGTGTATCATAGAAACTGTGAAATATCTACTTTCTGGGAAAGTTGGTTATCTAATTATCATAGAAAATGGGAAATTTGTATCATAGAAAATGGGAAATATCTACTTTCCGGGAAAGTTGGTTATCTACTTTCCCGAAAAGTAGATTATCTACTTTTCGGAAAAGTAGTTTATCGACTTTTCGGGGAAGTAGATTATCGACTTTTGGGGAAATATTACCTAATTTTCCAAAGTAGATTAACATAGAAAACGGGAAATTTGTATCACAGTAAATGGGAAATATGAGAAAGTTGATTATCTACTTATCATAGAAAACGGGAAATGTGTATCATAGAAACTGTGAAATATCTACTTTCTGGGAAAGTTGGTTATCTACTTTCCCGAAAGTAGATTATCTACATTTCTGGTAGATTATCGACTTTGGGAAATATTATCTAATTTTCCAGTAGATTACCATAGAAAACGGAAATTTGTATCATAGAAACTAGGAAATATGGGAAAGTTGGTTATCTACTTATCATGAAAATGTAAAATATCTACTTTCCTTGAAAGCTGGTACTACTTTCCCAAAAAGTAGATTATCTACTTTTCGGGGAGATAGATATACGACTTTAAGAGATACCAATTTTCCGAAGTAGATTATCATAGAAAACAGGAAATTTGTACCACAGAAAATGGGAGAATATCTACTTTTCTGGAAAAGTTGGTTATCCTACTTATCAAAAGAGAACGGGAAATTTGTATCATAGAAAATGGAAATATCTACTTTCGGAAGGTGGTTATCGCAAAAGAAAAGTAGATTATCTTCTTTTCAGGAAAGTAGATTATCGACTTTTCGGGAAGTAGATTATCGACTTGTGGGAAATATTACCTATTTTCCGAAGTATATTATCATAGAAAACGGAAATTTGTATCCAAGAAAATGAAATATCAACTTTCTGGAAGTTGGTGATCTCCTCTCATAGAAAACAGGAAATGTATCATACAGAAATTATACAAATTTCCCGTTTTCTATGATAATCTACCTCGGAAAATTAGATAATATTTCCCAAAAAGTCGATCATCTACCTACCCGAAAAGTAGATAATCTACTTTTCGGGAAAGTAGATATTTCCCAGTTTCTATGATACACATTTCCCGTTTTCTATGATAAGTAGATAACCAACTTTCCCATTTTCTGTTTTACAAATTTCCCGTTTTCTATGATAATCTACTTCGGAAAATTAGGTAATATTGTGGGGTATGAAATGTTTGGGTTCACACTCAGGATGGGATGGAGAAAGGAAACTCACAATGTGCTCTCATGTATACATGTTGTATTGGATGTACAATGCAGCTTGGTGCTGGGAAGGCAGCATGGTTACAAGCGTGATGTAGAGAGCTGGTTGGTGAGGGTGCTCAGAGGAGGACAGCTTGTGGGTCGCCATGCTCGCCGGCGGGAGAGAGGACCGCCAGGCAGGCGGAGGAGGAGGTGTTGCTGGCTGGTTGGTGTAGGTAGAAAGAGAGAGATCACCACGAGGTCAGGTCTTTTATAGCGGAGGTAGGCGTGGGTAGATAGTTGACCTCCGCTCCGTGGGTGGCGCTGGTTGACCTAGACCACGAAACATCCACTGGAGAATTCGTGGGGTCGGCTACTCAGCGACAAACAGCGTTTGTAGGGGAGAAATCCACAACAATATTTCCCAAAAAGTCGATAATCTACTTCCCCGAAAAGTCGATAATCTACTTTTCGGGAAAGTAGATAACCAACTTTCCCGGAAAATAGATATTTCCCATTTTCTATGATACAAATTTCCCGTGGTGGTGGTGGTGGTGGAGGAGGAGTCCTGGAGGTGGTGTAGTCCTGGTGGTGGAGTCGTGGTGGTGGTGGTGTCGTGGTGGAGTCGTGGTGGTGGTGGAGCCGTGGTGGTGGTGGAGTCGCAGTGGTGGTGGAGCCGTGGTGGTGGTGGAGCCGTAGTAGAGTCGGTGGTGGTGTCTCAGTGGTGGAGTCGTGGTGGAATCGTGGTGGTGGAGTCCTCGTGGGAGTCCTGGTGGAGTCCTTGTGGTGGTGGTGGAGCCGTGGTGGTGGGAGTCGTGGTGGTGGTATCCTGAGGTCGTAGTGGTAGTGGAGTCTTGGTGGTGTAGGTGTCGTGGTGATGGTGGAGCCGGTGATGGTGGGTCGTGGTGAGTCCTGGTGGTGGTGGTGGAGTCCTGGGTGGTGGAGTCCTGGTGGTGGTGGGGCCGTGGTGGTGGGGTCGTAGGAGTCGTGGTGGTGCTGCCAAGGTGGAGTCCTGGTGGTGAGTGGTGGTGATGGTGGCCGGTGGAGTCCTGGTGGTGGTGGAGTCCTGGTGGTGGTGGGGTCGTGGTGGAGCCGTGGTGTGATGGGGGTCATGGTGGAGTCCTGGTGGTGGTGTCCTGGTGGTGGATTCGTGGTGGTGGTACTGTGGTGGTGGGAGTCGTGTGGTGGTGGAGTCGTGGTGGTAGTCTTGGTGGTGGGAGTCGGTGGTGGAGTCGGTGGTGTCCTGGTGGTGGTGGAGTCGTGGTGGTGGTGGAGTCGTGGTGGTGGGAGCCGTGGTGGTGGAGTCGTGGTGGTGAGGCAGGGATGTGGTGGTGGTGATTTGTGAGCCGGTGGTGGTGAGCCGTGGTGGAGTCGTGGTGAGCCGTGGTGGTGGAGTCGTGGTGGTGGGAATCCTGGGTGATGGTGGTGGAGCCGGGTGGTGGGAGCCGTGGTGGAGCCCTGTATTAGCTGGTGGTGAGCCCTGTGAGCCGGTGGCATTAAAGCTTGCTCTCATCCCATCAAAGGGGACGGGGAATGTAATCACTGCATTTCTATAAAAAAAAAAAAAAGATAAAAAACATTATTAGAGAACGTTAAATTCTGGTCAAAGAAAAAGGGAATTTTCATATTTTTCCCATTCCAAGCCAGTATATACATGTAGCCAATGCCTTCCCCGCTGCCGCTAAACTCAACAGACGTTGACTCGTCAAGCACGAACATGACTGGTACAACCCTGACAATTACCAAAGTCTCCATGATGATCGTGTAGATAGGACTTAAGCATTCTTCACCATACGTCAACACTCCTCTCAGCAAAGCCTGGAAGGACAAACACAATTAGAGGGAAAAACAGAAGACACGTCTCTTATCCAAACCCGCTTCAAAAATCGAATGAGCTCCTAACATGTTACCAACTAGGACTCGAGTGTGATGTTCCATGTACTGAGTGGGAGCTGGACACCGTCCTCACCACTGTCCCTGGTGAGGATAGAGTCATCAACAATATCATTAGATTAACTAAGGCGTGTGTCGGGCAATACATTACTAGCATTGTACAATATAAGTCATGCCGAAGGCCAACTACCCACATCACGGACCAACAGTAGTGTTGTACCTATACCGAAACCAAGATAGCCCGATGCTTTTCGTCCCAACATCGCTAACCAGCTGCCTGTAGAGAACCCTTAAGAGGATGGTTCTTGGCAGACTCTTACTCGTGTATAGAATCAGAGAACACATGTCCCCTAACATAATTGGACCACTACACTTTTAACTGTACACGGTGATGAAATACACAGATACACTGTACGGGGGTTGAAAAAGTTGCTACCATTTTGTAGGGGAGAGCCACTGTCAACATATACTGTAGGGGATCATCTTCCTATATTTTACTTTAATTTTTCTCTGTCCCACTACTTTTAAACAACTACTTTTATTTGTCTTAATTTCTTAACTATTCAAACCTTCTTCCTTTCAATGTCTTACCTTATTAATTCCATATGTTAGCTATGTCTTAGTTACTTTACTTCTCGTGGCTACCTCCCAACCTCTGACCTGTGGTAGCATGGCTCGAGGGTTAGGACACGGTGTAACTGTAATACCTTCGATATCACAATACCGACATATCCGCCTGAACGATTAATTACGCAAAGTATTCATCTCCAACACACTGCCAAAGTGAGAGCTCTTGAACACACACACACACACACACACACACGCCCTCTACAGACTGATAACATCGCACACGCCATCTGCAGTACACTGACCAAGGGAATGCTGGAAGTGCTGTCGTTGTGACTCCACCTAACGGGAATACAAATGTGAAAAGAGTTAGAATTAACAACTGGGCACCCACTCTACAAACTGAATTAGTTGCCATACGTAAAGCCATTAAAATTATTGAAACCACTTTAACTGAAAGCCTTATCAACGATTTTCTATCCCCACTACTTGCCCTTGACACCCTGAACTCAAGTTGTCACGTGCTTGTCTCTGAAGCCAGACAATATGCGTACTTTGTTGACCGGGGTGTGAAAATCAAATTGTTCTGGATCCCCTCTCACATAGGCCTCAAAGAACATGACAATTGATGCCCTCGCCAAACTCGCATCTAACAAAGACACTGTTGAATACAATCTGGGTCTGTCAAAAAGAACCCTTAAAACTGTAATTAGGAAGGAACTTATTGATGAATTTGACGAAAGTAGACAAGTGCAAACAGGTATTAGTCCATCAATTGTTTACCATGATGAGACGTTTCAAGCGAAACACATACAGTATACAGAGCAAGTAACATGATCACTAGATTACAAGAGGTTGTAACTGCTAGAACCAAAAATACAGTGTGCTTGAATACCTCTCACGCAAATGCGAATAAGTCACTCTCTATGTACAGAACTAAACTATGTATTTGAAATACTCTTAACATTTAATGCCATAATATCCTGACCGTTGGGGTTAGTTATACAAACCCTTTGTGACCTCTACTCTCTCATCCCTTTTGCGCTACAGGATGAATATGGGGTGCACAATAAACTAGCTGCTGTAAGTGGCAAAATTAAATGAAAAGTAGTACCCTTGTAGGAAATTAGAACAAAATACATGGTATGACCCCACGTGCCGAAACGCAATGTAGGAGCTCCGATCATTCACTCATATACTGCTCTGCAAAATTTGTGGGACCAAATGGGAATTCTCTGTATGTAAATGTTAACAATTGTGATATTATGGGTATACAGAACTCAGTTATGCTGGCCTTCAGATGTACAGACTTTGAATGGATAACTGTACTGGATAAGGCATTCATACACATACAGTCTTATTAATGTTTTGACTAAGCTTTCAAATATATCATAATAACTAAACATGACGCACCTTGAGAGAAAGAAAACTGAAGCTTGTTTCATGGACCAACGCCCTGACAAACAAGGTCTTGCAGCTACCTGGAGGACCATAGAAAACAACAACTCTCAGTGGATGCTCTTCGGGTTTAACTGTGTGTAGTTGAAGCATTGTCTAAAATGAAGATTTAAATTAGATACAAGATAATAGCACATTTTAATATGGATCTGAACTGCAATACTATTGTAAGGGCGCGTGTTTTCCAACACCTACACCACCCTTATCTTACTTACTTACTTCAGTTCTTACTCTTACTCCGTTCTTTTTGGTAGCATGGACATTCTTTTGGTAGCATGGACGAGGGTCTAGGCACATGGGTATGGTAATTCTGGTATCAAGTCACTTGAACGGAAATAAAGGAAACTACTGTGGGATAATGAATACTCCTAAAATACTCTAAAAACAAATTTATTAATAAAAAATCAACTCCTGGGCTTATTGCAGACTCAGTACTTTCTTCTTTACTTATTTTCTTATTTCTTTACTCAACAGTAATTACTCAGATCTTACACTCTTACTGCACACAACCTTACTAGTATTACATTACATTACATTACATAGCAGGACCAGTTCCTTGGCCCTACTCACAATACATGGTGTCATGGTCACGTTGACTGCTAGTCTATTTAACTGATGATTCTTATTAAACGCCACGGCCGTAAAACATGAGTGGGTTAGCAACCCTTGAGAAGACGTGCTTTTCCCCATAGACGCTACACTAGTGTTTCCCTCGCCTTTGTGAAGACAGTTATCAATGCGTTGTTTATTCCAAATTCTCCTGGGAAGCTCAATCTTGAATTAGTCTGTGTAAATCAACTCAAGTAATTCGCCAGACCTTTGTCAACTGAGGGTCATCCTTGAATGAATAACCGCTAGTTTGTTTGTAATTACTGTCATTGCGGTGGAGTCGTGGTGGAGTCCTGGTGGTGGTGGAGTCCTGGTGGGGGATTTGTGGTGGAGTCGTGGTGGTGGTGGTGGTGGAATCCTGGTGGTGGAGTCGTGGTGGTGGAGTCGTGGTGGTGGAGTCCTGGTGGTGGTGGTGTCGTGGTGGTTCCGGTGGAGTCCTGGTGGTGGTGGTCGTGGTGGAGTTCTGGTGGGAGTCGTGGTCGAGTCGTGGTGGTGGAGTCGTGGTGATGGAGTTCTGGTGGTGAAGTCCTTGTGGTGGAGTCCTGGTGGCAGTGGAGTCGTGGTGGTGGTGAGTCGTGGTAGGCCTTCGTGGTGATGGAGTTCTGGTAGAGTCGTGGTGGAGTCGTGGTAGTGGAGTCGTGCTGGAGTCCTTGTGGTGGTGGAGGCGAGTGGTGGAGTCGTGGTGGTGGAGTCCTGGTGGTGGTGGAGGTGGTGGTGGTGTCCTGGTGGTGGAGTCGTGGTGGTGGAGCGGTGGTGTCCTGGTGGAGGACACCACCATCACCAATGACACCACCATCACCAATGACACCACCATTCCACTACACCACCATCGCCATTACACCACCATCACCAATGACACCACCATCACCAATGACACCACCATCACCAATGACACCACCATCACCAATGACACCACCATCACCAATGACACCACCATCACCAATGAACCACCATCACCAATGGCACCACCATCACCAGGACACCACCATCGCCACTACATTACCATCGCCCGGACACCAACATCACCAGGACGTCACCATCACCTGGACACCACCATCACCAGGACACCACCATCAATGACACCACCATCACCTGACACCAACATCACCAGGACGCCACCATCACCAGGACGCCCCATCACCCGGACACCACCATCACCAATGACACCACCATCGCCCGGACACCAACATCACCAGGACGCCACCATCACCCTGAACACCACCATCACCAGGACACCACCATCACCAATGACACCACCATCGCCAGGACACCACCATCACCAATGACACCACCATCACCAATGACACCACCATCGCCAGGACGCCACCATCACCCGGACACCACATCACCAGGACACCACCATCACCAATGACACCATCACCAGGACACCACCATCACCAATGACACCACCATCGCCAGGACACCACCATCACCAATGACGTCACCAATGACACCACCATCACCAATGACACCACTATCACCAATGACGCCACCATCAATGAACCAATCACCAATGACACCACCATCACCAATGACACCACCATCACCAATGACACCACCATCACCAGACACCACCATCGCCAGGACGCCACAGTCACCCAGACACCACCATCACCAGGACCACCATCACCAATGACACCACCATCACCAGGACACCACCATCACCAATGACACCACCATCACCAGTGACACCACCATCACCAGTGACACCACCATCACCAATATCACCACCATCACCAATGACACCACCATCACCAAGACACCACCATCACCAATGACACCACCATCACCAGACGACACCACCATCACCAGGACGACACCACCATCACCAATGACACCACCATCACCAATGACACCACCATCACCAATGACACCACCATCACCAGGACACCACCATCACCAATGACACCACCATCACCAATGACACCACCATCACCAATGACACCACCATCACCAATGACACCCCAGAACACCACCATCACCAGACGACACCACCACCATCACCAGGACACCACCATCACCAATGACACCACCATCACCAATGACACCACCATCGCCAGGACACCATCGCCAGGACACCACCATCACCAGGACACCACCACCAGGACACCACCATCACCAACGACACCACCATCACCAGGACACCACCATCACCAATGACACCACCATCACCAATGACACCACCATCACCAGGACACCACCATCACCAATGACACCACCATCACCACGACACCACCATCGCCAGGACACCACCATCGCCAGGACACCACCATCGCCAGGACACCACCATCACCAGGACACCACCATTACCAGGACACCACCATCACCAATACACCACCATCACCAGGACACCACCATCACCAATGACACCACCATCACCAGGACACCACCATCACCAATGACACCACCATCACCAATGACACCACCATCACCAGTGACACCACCATCACCAGGACACCACCATCACCAATGACACCATCACCAATGACACCAATCACCACCCACCCCATCACCAATGACACCACCATCACAGGACACCACCATCACAAATGACACCACCATCACCAGGATACCACCATCACCAGGACACCACCATCACCAATGACACCACCATCACCAATGACACCACCATCACAAATGACACCACCATCACAGGGACACCACCATCACCAATGACACCACCATCACCAGGACACCACCATCACAAATGACACCACCATCACCAGGATACCACCATCACCAATGACACCACCATCACCAATGACACCACCATCACCAATGACACCACCATCACAATGACACCACCATCACCAATGACACCACCATCACCAATGACACCACCATCAATGACACCACCATCGCCAGACACCACCATCACCAGACACCACCATCACCAGGACACCACCATCACCAAGACACCACCATCGCCAGGACGCCACCACCGCCAGGACACCACCATCACCAGACACCACCATCACCAATGACACCATCGCCAGGACACCACCATCACCAGGATACCACCATCACCAATGACACCACCATCACCAATGACACCACCATCGCCAGGACACCACCATCACCAGGAACGACACCACCATCGCCAGGACACCACCATCACCAATGACACCACCATCGCCAGGACGCCACCATCGCCAGGACACCACCATCACCAGGACACCACCATCACCAATGACACCACCATCGCCAGGACACCACCATCACCAGAAGTGACACCACCATCGCCAGGACACCACCATCGCCTGACACCACCATCACCAAGACACCACCATCGCCAGACACCACCATCACCAGAACGACACCACCATCGCCAGGACACCACCATCACCAGGATACCACCATTCTCCCCAGTAAACACTACCTTGCACGTCATATGCTGAAATGCCTTGTTAGCTTTTCCCATCGTTATTATATATCTTATTTATATCACTATGTTACTGTATATTATTGATGAAACCATCAATATGACGTATATTTTCACCTTCGGCAAGTTCCAATAAACCGAATTACTATTATTATTATTATTATATTAATCAGGACACCACCATCACCAATGACACCACCACCAATGACACCACCATCACCAGGACACCACCATCACCAGGACACCACCATCACCAATGACACCACCATCACCAATGACACCACCATCGCCAGGGACACCACCATCGCCAGGACACCACCATCACCAGGACACCACCATCACCAGGACACCACCATCACCAATGACACCACCATCACC